>NC_134515.1:16532892-16883726 GCF_027942865.1 Odontesthes bonariensis | reverse complement strand
TCCTGATCAGTACAGTTCTTTCCTACATTATAAAACACCATAAAAGTTGGTTAATATTTGATTTAAAAAACTGTGGGATTAACTTTCATGAAGCGTTGATCTGAGTGTGTTTTACTTGCCGGGCTCCTCACAATCTTCAGTCTACATCTAAACATTAATTTTATCCATATACCAACATTTTCACATTTAATTGAGTTGTTAACATAGTTTTACACAAAAGCACATTGAAACTCATAAAGCTGTATCCTTCGTGCTTTAAAGGGAATCTGTTCATATTCGAAAGCAAGCAGAGATCTAACATTCTTCAACAGGACAGCTAATATTCTCCAGTATTGATGCTGCAATGTGAAAAGTGCCCCACAACTAGAAGAGAAACTAGAAATTCCCCACTGTACACTGGCTGAGAGCCTTCAAATCTAACATGCCAGTGTCAATGAACACTGTTTTCTTTTTTTAAATTAAAAAAAAAAAAAAGAGACACTGTAGAACAGAGACCCGAAATACGAGAGCCGATAGGCATCTGCTGTGTTTGTGTATGAGTGTGTGTGTGTTTATCCGTGCGTGCACATGCACTTTACCACACACGCTCACACATAGGGCACAAAGCACATGTTATCACTGTCAACAGCGGCGGTAGCAAACGGCAGCAGTTGTTCCGTGTGTGTCTGTGCAGCGTACGAGTGAAAGTGTGTGCGCTTGTGCGTGCCCGCAAACACTCTCTGGCTCTTTGGCTGCTGGCTCTGAGGGACTCACTGTAAGTCAATCTGTGTGCTCATATACCCATGAGTGTGTGAATGTATGTGTGTGTGTGAGTGAGCCACTACTGTACTACACTTCAGGAGCCAGGGCAGAGCAGAGCCGCACAGGGCTGAGCAGGGCTGGAAAGGGCTGAGGGCCAGCCCCCGCTACAAACCACCCACTTCACACCTGTCTCTCTCTCTCTGTATTCTGTGCTGGGCTCTCATTGTAGCAGTGACAGGAGGGCGCCCGTTAAGTGGCCTCTGTGTGTATGTATGTTTTGTTCCCCCATGTGGCTGTGGGGTGGAGAAGGGCGATGAAGGACCCCTACTGGTAAAGTGGGTAAACTCGCACAGCCTCGACATCTGTGAGAAAGGGAGAGGGGGAGGGTAAGGAGGGAGGAGAGATAGACAGCAAGAGAAGAGGACAGAGTGGGAGAGAGGAAAGAAGTGAGAAGGAGAAAGGGAGGGAGAGGGGGAGAGAGGGAGCAGAGTCTTGGCAGAGAGCAGTTGTGGAGAAAATGCCTTGCTTTGTGGAGAGAATTCTTCCAGGGCAGGAGGGAGAGGTGAGACAGAGCGCAGAGGGCGGTTTGCTGCCAGGTAAGACCCCCCCCATCACACACACACACACACACACTCACAGACGAACGCACACACCTTCCTCTTCCTCCCCTCTCATACGAACACACACTCACGAGTTGAGTGTTACGTCGTGGACGGCTTTGCTACTATTTGCAGTTGGCATGAGTAAGGCACGCATGTGTAGTGATGTGGTGGGTGGTGTCAAAGTGAGTGCACGTCTGAGTCAGGAAACAGCAGGTGGAATGTTTGCTTTCTGGAAAACATTTAGTATTTTTTTTAGGTGCATTTACACCTATAGTGCTCTGAATGTCAGTAATGTGTTCACATGACTTTTTAAATGTCAGTTGCTTCTCTGAAAGTTTCTCTTTGACTTGTTGTGTTGGGCCTTGTTGCACTTTTCCACTTGTTACATTCTACAGTTACACTCATGACAGAGAGTGAGGGGAAGTAACATTTATTCTATCAAAGAAATATATATATTAGAATATTTCACCTTACAATTTTAAGTTATTTTTACTTTAACTTTGAAACTACTATATGTAGTTTAAAGTCTGTACACGTCAGAGGATCATATTGCACTTTTTTCAGTTATGTACATATATGTGATATTAGCATTTTTTAATTACTTTACTGATTAATATTTCAAGCCCAACCTTGACTATAAACATATATCTAATATATTCAAATAGAGGAGTGTTGTTTTCTTTACGCAGGTTAATGATCTGATCTAAATTATGAACACACTCTTATTTGACTTTAAATGAGGAAAAAACATCTAAATGCGTGCCTCTGAAGGCTAAAAATAGGAATTATTTAAAAGCACCTTAATCCCCCTGCTCTGATGTCAAGTGCAGATGCGTTCAGATCTGTCATGAAGTAATTTGCGGTGTTGGTCGTGATTGATCTAGCTGTTTAGATACAGATGTGATGGAGAGGTTCGTCATTGGAGGGATTTTCCAGTCTGCTGATGTAAACAGTGTCTGTTGAAGAAAGGCTAAAGAGTCCTTTTTTCCCTCATGGAGACACTTTTCTGAGAGGAATAATCGTCTTTGTGTACAATTAGATTTTCTCCTTTTGGTTAAATAAATACTGTGTCTGTGAACATAAACACGGATTTGCATGCGGCCCTGTGGGTGTCTGCCTCTCAAGCAGACGAGCGCTTCAGCCTGGGCCCGAGATTTCTTGTCGAGGCAGAAGTTGGCCGACTTCAACTCCTCGCTTGCTGTTTATTTGTTTTTAGAACAAATGGAACCAGCAGAGTGAGAGGTGAAGTCAGAATTGAATTTGGCTTGAGTTACCGTGGCGATCTGGCAACTGCTCCCATGTCCCATAGGACTGCTTTGGTTGCAGTGTGCTGGGCGCGTGTTTATTATCTAACTGATGTGTACTGTACGCTGCTGGTCTACACGCGTAGAGTGTGTGTTTCTGTCTTTGAGTTGTGGGTGGTGGTAGCAGCATTCACGAGAGAGACATTTTACTAAGCAGACATTTCCCCCTCTGTTTTCACTCTGACCTGGTAGGAGATTGATGACTGAATTGTGGAGTACATGTTAACAGTAACCGGTGATTTATGAAGATACTTAGGGTAAGTGAGGCCGCACAGCCTTGAGGGGAAGAAAAAGATATAGCCTTTTAAGTTAATGCAAAAATATTGCCTTTTTAAGTAATAATTGTTATTACTACTGCAGGGGTTTGGACAAAGGTCTGAGTTAAACTTGGATGTGCACAATGTGCAATGTTAAGCTTTTCCTTTTCCGTTGGCGACGAGCCCTGCTTTGTTTCTGGCTTTTTAACTTTGACGCCGTTTAACATGGAAAGTTTTTTCCAAGAACAAACTAAAGAAATGACATGCATTTGGATAGAAAGCTGGATACAGAGATGAATATTGAAAGATTTGTTTAGGTAGCTAAATTCAAATATTTGAATTGAAAAACACTACTCTTTCCTGGGTAAACCACAATGGAAAACTTTTCTTGGATGAACCCTTGCACTGCAACAAGTGCACTGTGTGTTTTGGCAGCTCCTTTTAGCCAAAGATCCCTCAGAAAATCTGCATGCAATTTTAGAAGAATCAGATTCTTTCCCTTTCCTTGGCTTGTGAACTCACTTGATATCATGCACACAGACAGAATCCTCCACTTTACTCAAATATGAGATTCAGTCTACTTGGATGTGATCTATAGCATTTTTAAGAAATAAAGCAATTTTAGGTAATATTGAACAGTGCTTCCCCTGGAAGAGGGATGGCTCTCATTTTTTTCAAGGCACCTCTTAGACTGAGTGAAATGTTTCCCCTGTTCGCTCAGGGACGACTTTATTTCTTACCAGGGATTTAACACTCACTCAGTCCCCTCATAAATACAGCGTCCCTCAGCCCTTCGCTAGCCATAACTCATGCACTAACTCTCTAGCTAACTAAACTCATATAGCAGAGCCAACACTTGTTTGTCTTTTACCTCAGCCTTTCTCCCTCACTCTTCCTCTCTGCCTCCTTTCCTCCTCTGTGCTGATTTATACGTGACAGAATCTTCTCTGACTACCATCTCACCAGGCTCCTGCGCTGTTCTCCTTGGCCCACTCGTGGAGTGGGTTTAAGAAGAAATGTGCATTTAAATATGAGCCAGCCTAATCTGCTTGAGGCTATTTAGAGTGAGCCTAATGCTCCAAGAATGAGCGAACAACTCAGGAGAAAATGCGGACATCCCTCTCAGCGTGTCACAACACAGCTCAGGTCTCCAAAGAGAGCAAGTCTTTGATTTGCTGATGAAAATCTCTCTGTGAGGCAAAGAGCATAAAATTGCTTCTTTCAGGGCACCTGTTGGAGCCACAGTCTGCTAAGAAGAGTGTTTGTGTGAGGTTTGTTCAGTTTCTTTCAATATGTGGAATTTTTTTACTTTTTAGCATCTTTTTCAAATGCGCAATGAATAACCGAGACACGACAGCTGCTAGACTTTCAAGCCATGTAACTTTCAGCAGATGAAAGTGCTCAGGTGGGATATTACAGTGTGGTGGAAGCCTTTTAGTGATCTGGTGCCGATTGGCATTTTGGGAGGAGACGGCCTTTCTGGCTTGGTTCCCGTATTAGTTGTTAACAGCCTGCTTGTACCTTCTGTTCTTTCTGTTCAGTCCCACTGGCCCAACACTGACAACTCCTCAAGCATCTGAAGACCCTCTGAAGTCAAAATCGTCCATTTTGATGTCTCGTGGCAGCGCCCTGCGTTTTGTTGTCTTTGCATCTGAAAACACAGGCCCTGTTTGGAGGAATTACCCTCACCACTCATTTGTGTCAGATGGGGGAGGAGGTTATCATCTCGACCCCCCCCCCCCCCCCCCCAATCTCCCTGTTCTCCTTGCTGTCCTTCCTTTCTTTTTGATCTCGCCATCAAATCTTCCCCAGTTTTTATGAGTGACGTTTACCCGAGAGCAGCTTGGGAAATTGCTGGCTGAAGAAGACGTTTGAGAAAATGCTCTTGAGCAAGCCATCACCTTTGATGAAGCCATAGTTCCAGTGGGAGAGGAAGAAGAAAGCGAAAGAGTAAGAGCATTGTTGATAATGAAAAATGCCATGAAAGTGGGAACATCTCTCTGATCCTAACTTGTTACACCAACAATGTATAGTCAAACAGATATTGCAGTGGTACATCAAGCGTTTCTCTGTTGCTGTATCACACTGAGTGTTTGACCCAGATGACTGATTGGAATCTTAGGCACCACATCGTGCTGTTATCACACTTAAGTTTGCCTCCAAATATTCTACAAACTGAGGGAGTCACACCGCATACCTTCAGCTGTATCACCAGTGGGCAAAAAGCTGGTAAGGCATTTGAGAGAACTACATAAAAAGAGATAAAAAGATGGGGAAGTGGAGGGTAGTTAGAGGCATAGAGAGAAAGAAATGTTAGCTTTAGTAATTACTACCTCCACAGAGAAGCAGTGGAGAGGACAGTGAGGCAAGCAAGCGCATGAAGGAGGCCCCGTGTGCAGATAATGACGGGGTATCATTGTAGCCCTGACAGTGTTAATCTCAGTGCTCCACAGTGTGTGTCTGTGTGTGTCTCTGCTTGTGTGTATGCAGCAAATGAAAATACTGCTGGGATGCATGGAAGTTGTGGTACAATATCGTCGACTCTTGTTCTACCAGGGAAACCATCCACCTGACAGTTTATCTAACCGCGTCGACAGTCGCCGCCTCGCACAGCTTCTCGGAGACAGTTCTGAAACTCCACAGCCTTTCGTTCATCCACCCAAACTTGTTTTTATTCACAGTAAAGAGGAAATAGGAGAAGAGTATTCAAACTTTCTCCGTGCTCGTCGTTTCTTTTCTTTTTCCTTCTTCCCATCTGAAGTTGTGAGGCAGTCATTTAAGCCTCATTGCTCAAAGACACACAACACAGGAGAAAGTGATATGAATATGTATCAATGCAGCATATGGCAGCAGTAGCGCTGGGACTAGGTGTGTCCAGAAGGTAGAGTGCTGCCGATGCATTATTCCCCATTCAAATTACCAGAGTAAGAATGCAGTGGGGAGCAGGGAGGTGTTCACCATGGCTTTAGATGGGGCAGAAGAGGAACCAGGTTTGTGAGAAACTGCAGGAATTGAAGAGCTGTGACGAGCACAGTAGTTTTCCATCTGAGTTTCCTTGATTTGGCAGATTTTTTTTCGTCAGGTTCAAACTCAACACACTCACTGACACGAGTGTGATTAAAAGCGATATTTCTGACACATTAGGATGCGCACAGGAAGTAACCTCCTCTAAAGCGTTCATTATTAGATGCATGACAGACCTGAATATTTATAAAATAGGTTTTAATAATTAATAGCAGCAATCTGCTCCCGTAATTCATCAGATTTGCACTTCAACAGAGTATCCGTTTTCACTTTAAAATAATAATAAGAGGAATATTAATGTTGCAGAAATGTAAAACGGGCAGCTGGTTACAGCGCAAATAGGCAACCCTTCAATGCTCACTTCTAAGATTTTCCTTTAACCTGGCACTTTTCAAATAAAATTACATTTCAAGCCTTCAACACTGCGTCATTTGAAAAGTTTCAGTTGTTTTGTGAGACTGTTTATTGAGAGGCTTCTCACAAATGTGGCAAGTCACGAAGATAAAGATGCAGGAAACAAAGTGGGTTTGGTGTAGAATGCAAAAGTAGTGACTGTGGTTTTATCAAAAGCAAATTTATTTGTTTGAGTCAACTTAGCAGCGCTTCCTTTTGTATACTGAGACCCAAAATAGACAGCATTCTTTTTTTTTCCTGTAAAGCAGCTTTGCTTGTTTCATCATTTCAGTCATTTTTCACCACCCCTTCCCCCCTTTATTGCACATGTTGTTTTATCACACCTTCAAATTCAGTCACAGCACATCTTTGCTTCGACTAAACTCCCAGAAACATGAATGTTCCTGTTTTACTGCCACATTTACTTCTGCCCTTAGTTCATGTTAAACTTTTATTCTGGTGCTGTCACTGACACAGCTGTGTTTATTACCCTCGCTGTGGATCAGCTTCTCATGAGTGTGTGGAAATGTCAGTGTGGAAATGTCTCAGAGAAATAGACGTGACCTGCAACCACTAGACAGAGACGAGCAGAAGGAGAGCTTAGAGCACAATGCCCTGCTGTCTACAACCCTGCAAACAAGTGCACAACATCCAAACACCAACACATCTGATGTTAGTTTAAGCCACTTAACATACAGTATATGTTTACAGTGAATTGAGCGCCTACCCACATTTCGCCAACCACACAGACATGTAGAAGACACTTCAAAATGTCATGCGTGATCTCAAACCCTGTTGTCACTTCCATCCAGCTTATCTGAAAAGTAGTACATACAAAACCAAATTTCTGGTGCCACAGTGTCTAAAAAAATTAAATCCCATGAGTAGGAAGACTTATTTGTATCACTAAAAGAGTGTTTTCTTTTTTTTAATCAAATTTTATTTGTGCTTCATGAGAGAAAGACTTTGTACAGTCTGAGTATACAGTAAAAAGTAATAAAAAGTGTGCTTTCTTCGAGCCATGGATCATTTTTGGACACGTGCAGAAGCTACTCAGGATGACATTTTAACAGGCATCTTTGATTCATTCTACTACATGTAAAGTCCAAAAGAGGAAAGTCTGTCAGGCAGAGCAAATTTTTTAATGGTAGCCAGGGATCGATGCTGTCAGCACAGGCATCCTGTCTGGAAATACATGCTTTTTTTGGGGTTAAAGTCACCTCCTTTCTTTTCAAGGAGAGAGAAAGAAGAAAAAGAGGGAAACGGAGTGGGTGGGGGGCATGAAAGGAGGTCAGCGGGATCTGATGCAAACATGCCAAACTAGGCTGAATTTAGGGAAATTGCTTGAAAAACATTGACTCACAGTCTCATTCACAAGGCCCTCGTGTCTGAAAAACAATTTTAAAACGTAACCTTGGAAATCAATTAAGAAGTCCCCAGGAGCCGAGGAAAAAAGAAGGGTATGGTCCACCCTTCTTTTTCCTTTCCCCCCCTCCCTGCTTGTCTCTTCCTTCCCTCCACTTAAGAGGGACTTGGATTTGCCCATCAGAACACTGCCTTGTGTGAGGAGGCTTTGTCAGCAGGGGCTTTATTTAATTTTTTTTAACGGCAGACGGCCCTATATGCTGTCAAAATGTCTTAAGAGTCTTATTAAAGAAATGCCACAGCTCATTTCCTTGTAATGCAATTCATATGCTGGTGAAAGGGGGCATGTCTAAAGATCTAAACAGCTTTGCTTTTTAGGCTTCACATTAGAGGTTATCTGTGAGGGCTTGTCATTGATTGACATTATCTGGCCTGACAGGGCCTCATATCAAGGTTAACCTCATGGACAAAAGTGCCACCCGCATGGACACGCAAATACGCTCTCTCACCCTCACTCAAAATAAGGCACGCTCTCCTCAACGTCCTGTTGAGAGAGATCCTATGTACATGTGCCGGCTTCATCTGTGTTTAAGCCAGGTGGAGATTTCCAGACTTAATTGATAACTAATGGAGCAGCGTGTACTGAGTTTGCCCTGGAGGATTGAAACTGTGAGTGTGTGTGCGTGTGTGTGCGTGTGTGTGCGTGTGTGTCCTGCGGAGAGATAGACAGCAGAGGTGATGGTAGAAAAGTGCAGATGACTTACTCAGCAGTCTAAACTCTGGATTCTAGTAGATTGAATATGGCCCAAAAATAATAACACGCAATGACACACACCAGTCTTCCTGACCTCGAAGGCAAGCAGACCGTTTTTTTTTTACTCCACAAAAAAAAGTATTAAACTGACTATATGAACAGCATACACACTCTCACATACACACACCTCCCCTACTCTTGCCCAACCAGCCACTAAGGCAAAGAGAGATCCCCGTGACCAAAATACAACTGAAGCAGTTAATCTGTACAGATATTAGCTCAAGGGCCCTTGAGAGGTGCACCACTGAGCCCCTTCTCCACTGTACTGTACACTGCCTTGCTTGCTCCTGCACCAAGCACAGCAACCATGGGGGAGGAACACAGGGGTCGTCTGCTCATTTACCATGCTGGTTGGCTTATCAAATTGCACTCCTGGTGTCATGAAACTGAACATGAGTCTCAAAACAAAGCCACAAGAATAAATTTCCCTTGTTTCAGCCTGTGGAGGCATGGGACTGTGTGCGTTTGTGTATTTTTAAAGCAAAGTTCTCCCCTTCTGCTACACACTTACAAATTAAGCTATCATCTGGTGCCAGCTGCGAGTCCAGATTTGATGTACAATTTTAACGAGTTAGCCGTGTGTCCCATGAATTACCCTAAGCAGCAAACTGAATAAAAGTTAGCTGTTTTGGTACGATGCTGTCAGAATGGTTCTTGTCACTCATGTCAGATTGTTTTTTTCTCCCCCAGACCATTTTAGATTGCCTGTCCTCTGCTCTGGAAAATACCATAATTACCCTGTTTGTGATGAAGCCAGAGGGCGTATTTGTCCTTAGATCTCAACTTTCCTGCCTGATTGCCCTCAAGTTCAGTGTCTTTCCTCCTCCATCTGTGCTAGAAATATACATTGTTTTCTTCAGCCATTGTCCTGTGCAGTCAGTGAGTGTGTTACAAGGGCTGTTTGTGTCTGTCTTTGTCCTGCAGTGTCTTGTTTGTTTTTTTGCGGCGGTGTGACGGGAGCGTGGCACTTGGCTAAGGGCTTGTGTTTGATAATAGCCCGTGGACCAAGCTGAAGTGAAATAGTCCAAAACAGGTTCTTCAAGGTCAGTAGCCCCAGAAAGACTGCAGACAATGTGCAAGGTCACATTCTAGACTAAAAGTAATAAGTGCTTTATTGATAGAAAAAAAAAAAAAAGAAGAGGAAGAAGAAGAAGAAGAAGAAGAAAAACAAGCAGGCAGATGTGCAACCAACTTATCAATAATAGATATGTGCAAAAAAGGGAAAAGGGGAGGGTACAGTATAGGGCAAGAGGGACTGTATGTCCATATATCTGTATACTGTATGTATGTTTTTTTTTCTGTGTGCGTACAGTAGCTTCACAGGGAAGCATTGATCTTTTGCTGAAACCTAAAAAAAAAAAATCAAATAGAAATCCAGTGGTTAAAAAATAGATAAATGTGACAGATTGGTGCTGGTGGCAGTTTCCAGGGTGCACTCTCTTCATGCCTGAATCATTTCCTAACAATGCTACAGTTTGTCTGATCTGTAAACTACAGTGTGAATGTACTGTTTCAAAATAGATTTCAAGCAACTCACTTCTCCTGTTTTGACAGTAATACACATATCATATAATCTCATCTCTGGCATATGTTTTATGACAGAGACAACCAGAGGTTCCTTTTTTTTTCTCCATT
Organism: Odontesthes bonariensis; assembly: GCF_027942865.1. Taxonomy (NCBI): domain Eukaryota; kingdom Metazoa; phylum Chordata; class Actinopteri; order Atheriniformes; family Atherinopsidae; genus Odontesthes; species Odontesthes bonariensis. The sequence continues at coordinate 16,873,591 of NC_134515.1, read as the reverse complement.
CAGTCGCTTTATGAACAATGTGCCTTTTGTACTCTACCTACCTTCCCACTATCTTTTTATGAAAATAAGCAGAAGGTATTGGACTGTCGTCATCTTTTATGTACCTTTATCTTTCTTTCTCTCATGTTCTCTTTATTCACTTTTTTTCTCTCCCCTACCTGGCGAACCTGCCAAATGAGTAGAGCTCCAAAGTGGATCAGTTAGTAACAGTTTTAGATTTGAGATGGGGAAAGCTAATTCCCAGTCCCAGCCAAACCTGTTTACTCAGGAAGACTCTGAGGCACAAGAGGTCTGGGAGATTCCCATATGCTCTGCCACCCCTTTTTGTCAGTGATCACCTGCGGTAACCGTCTTGCTCCTCGGTAGTGTACACCCGACTCAACAGTCCCTTTTATAATTCCCTTCTCTGCTTAGACTTCTCAGCTGTACCCACCCCAAACCCCCATCTATCAACTAGTTGGCAATGGCATTGTTTTTAATCATCAGAACCTCAAAATTATTATTATCGCTTCTGATGCGGCAATTAAAACTTCAGGTCAGAGGCACAACGAGCGGTGATCAGCAGCCGAGCTGAGAAGTTTTAATTAGACGATCAGAACCATTAATGCACAAAAAAAGGTGTGCGCTGGGAAATTAACGGGAACGTCTTAATCAGGGTTAGCGACTCCGAAGAGGAGTCAAGTGAACAGAGAGCAAAAAACAAATCATTTCCGCACCACTGGGACAAAACTCAATTAAATATGCATGCGGAAAAATGGAAATTTCTCAGCATCCGCTGCACCGACTGTTAGAAAACTGTGGCAAAATCTCATGGCGGGGTCGGCGACCTGCTTATTGTTATTCTTCTGTAATAAAAATGAGAGAGGGGCCAGATGCTGGGGTCTGGGTGCAGTGGCATAGTTGTCCATCAGTGGCTTTCTGCCTGAGTTCCTTGCGGCTGTTGCTTCTCTTCCATGCAGGGAAGAAGAGAGACAGAATGAGAGAGAAAGGAGAAACATTCCCCGCTTGAAAGCTGGAAATTTACAAAAATAAAAACACATTAATTTTCGAACATGTCTGTGTACGCTTGCCTGTGTGTCTCCGTGATTTTCCTGAAACACGCAGGCACGCACACTCTCACACAAACATCTCCCTTGAGAGCCAGAGACATGAAAGGTTCACTGAGCTACACACTGGGAGCCTTGTCGATTAATCTGCCAAAGGTTCATAAAGTTATAACTGGACTCCTTTTTTTTTTTCTTTTTTCAAAAGAGCTACTGCAACTCTCGGCTGCATATTGTAAAATAATCCTGAGCTGAACAGACATCTCCCAGACCTTGTTTGTATTAATTAACTTGAGATATTGCGGGGGGTTTGTCCCTGTGTCAGTCATGTTGGAACTCAGCAGGAATCTACAACAGGCTCTGTATCTGTGTTTGATTAGTTGAAGAGATAAGCTTCAGTTTAAACAGGTAATATCTACCTCTCTTATATACAGACCCCTCCTGTGTGCTTGCTCCATACAAACTGAAACACAGCAGGGAGCTGGTGTGTTTATGGGGCAGCGCTGTTCTCTGAATTGACAACAACGCAAAGTCGTTTCACTTTCTTTGTGACGTTACAACTTCCACAAGTTGATTGCACGAGCACTTTGTGCATGAGCTGCTTGGTATTGTACGTTAGACAGAAGTAAAGGCATGGCCGTGCCAGTCACGACCATTCTTTACTCCCACAACTGTCGAGGGCTAGATTACAGTCTGAGCACGTTCACACAAATAATGCACTTCCAACAGCGTTATTAGGAAATTGAAACCCCACTTGATTGGGCACGATATCATTCTGGCACACAAACAGACACTCTGCATCAAAAACCAAAAAGACCTGTGGGGCTTAGAGCTGTGGAATAGTTAGTTTGTCAGCGCGTAGGGCTGGATGACACGAGACGTGTCTTCCAGCCCTGAGTAGAAACAGGACCCAAAAGAACTTGTTCTCTTTGACTGAAGATGAAAAGGAACTTGACGTAGTGCAAATGTATTCAAAATAGTTTCTTGACTTTTTCCTCATGTTTTTGCCTTATACAGACACTATATGGCTCTTCTTTGGGGTCCTGCACTGTTTCCAGTAAAAATAATGTCACTGTTAACATAAGCAGTTGGAAAAATTAGTTTCAGCTGTTGTGTTCAAACTCAAACCTGCCTATTTTTTTCAACTCCCAGTGCTTACCGAGGTGTCTCGTCCTTGACAATTAGCACACCAGGCTAAAACAGAGTGTAAATAATGTCCGATGCGTGTGACAGTGTTGTTTTTCTTTCTGATATTCATTAATAAGGCAGAATGCTTACTGGACTCTCAGAAAGGTGGGGGGTTGGTCCCAGAGGGAAAAGTTGTTCTTTCATGTTGGTCCCTACGGATTGGATCTCATTGTAAGCTATCATGCACACAAATGACTTGAAGTAAACAGCTTAGTGTTACCATAGCAATCCTTATTGTAAGCAGTGGCAAAAAGCTGCAGTGGACAGAAACCCATAGCATACATAATAGTTCAGACTGCTCCCATAAACTGTTTAACCATAGCATGTTCCTCCCTCGAGGAAAAGACGCAACGTTTCATTTTTTTAAATCATGTTCTACCTTTAAAAAGATAACAATGAATACGTGGTATCTGATTATTCACTTTTAGGCCTCCGTCTAAAATCAGATGGAAGTGGTCCTCCACTCATGCACCTTATTGTTAACATAAAATCATATATAAATAGGCACTAATGAAAAGAATCCACAGTGTAGGGGTCATTTCCTACAGAAAGCTTGAGATTACAGTACAAAGGAAATCAGTGGTTAAATACTGAACACTGTAAACAGAAAAAAAGACCTCCACAGCAACACCCAAATGACCTCAATCTTCCATTGGAGAGTATTTCTGAAAAAAAATATTGAAAATTTATGTCTTCCAGTGCCTAATAGTTTTTCCAGCTGATACTTTTTTTTTCAAAATTGCTCTCTTCTAAAAGCTGACCCTTTTAACCCCCGCCTGCAATTGTCCAAGACTAAATTGTACAGTAATGTGCCTCTGATATACGGTCCCCTCAAAACTGCATAATTCCTGAAGTCATTGTTTCAGAGAGGAAGCCTGCAATGTAAATACAGTAACTGAGAAAGCATGTGTGGGTAGCACTGGGTTCATTGTCTGGCGACGGGGTGATCTGTAAACTCCTTCAAATTGCATATCCTCTAATGATTCCACAGCTTTACAAAAGAAAATGAAAACAGGATTTTATGTTGCCCCGATGTGATTTACATAATGCCGGCAATGGCTCACACATGATTGTGCTTGGCTTTATGGCTGAAGGGAAATGAAGAGGCTTGTTCTTATTGATATAGAGAGTGGATTGAGTCTTTAAGATAGGACTTTGTTACCTCTGATATCACACATTTTTCTACACTCGTTTTTCATTATCTTCACAAGAGTGTGGATCAAACAGGCGAAAATAAATAGTTTTGTTGTTATATGGGGAAAAAAAACAGTAGGCATGCTCTCTCTGGTCCTTGGTGATTCTTCTGCTTTTTTTTTGATATTGTACATACAACCACTGTCAACTTCTGCTTACTCTGAAAAGTGATAAATAAACTGTTAAAAAATGTCCTCAGAAGGTGACCTTTGGGGCTCTGGAAATAAAGTGAAAGGTAACACAGTAAAGTTTCTGCCCTAAAAAGGCAGCTCTGGACATGGAATGCCACAGGCAGCTGTTCCTGCCTCATCAGAAGACATGTTATAAAGATAGCTCCACTTGGGTTGAAATAATGCCACCCATTCCTGCCCCAAAGTACACTCTATCATGTGCTATTGTTCAGAGAGGCCCCACTGGGGGGAAAATGTTGAGACTTTTTATGATTTATCATATATTGTGAAGTAAAGATATATAGAATAGAGAAACTGCAAAATTTTTATGTACGTGGCATATTATTCACCTTGCAGCAGCCTCTGTAGTCATTTGTTGTAATGCCACCCAATAGCTAATATGAGATCCAAAATGTCCAAAAGCGCTCAGGGTTTTCTCTCCTCATCCTGACAGCTTAAATGCTGAGCAGCCCCCCCAGTCAGTGTCAGGACCATAGCCTCTTGAGGTGAAAGTGAAGATAACATTTCACAGTGTCTATATAGCGCTGTCATGTGAAGGATTATGTAGCCGTGTACTTGCCGCTTGTAGTACTGTAGGGGGTCTGATAGCTATCTGCCTGTGGTTTCAGCTGCTTGAACTCTTTTCCACCACTATGTTCAAAGCTGACCCAAGAACTGCGACCCTGGCAGATATGTACAGTATATCTGTGTCCTTCCATTTTTTTGTCGTTATCGTCAAGTGCTTTTGGTGGGTTTTAATAGCAGAAGCCACTGTTGTCTGTACCAGTTTATTTTTTCCATTGTGATGTTTGAAATCAGTTGTAGACGAGAAAATTCTGTTTCAAAGTTTTTGGTGATCCTGAAAGCACGCCTGGCTCTCATTAAAAACAAAAGAAAAGAAACTGCTTATGCATCTTTAGTCAATCTTGTATTTCTGTTTTTGTCTTGTTTTCTTCAGCTGAAAGGAGTTTATGCACTGAAACGACCTCAGGAAAACCCAAGATGGCCGCCAAAAGGAAAGGTGGCCTAAAACTCAATGCTATCTGTGCCAAGCTGAGCCGCCAAGTGGTGTTTGAAGGCAGCTCCCAAAATGCAGAAGGAGACCAGAGTGTAGCAGATAACAGTGAACGTGGCAGTTCTCACTACGATGACAATGAGACCAACTTCCCCGAGAGCCTAAGTCAGAGCCTCGAAGAGGACCAGAAGAGACGCGAGGCCATTGAGAAGTGGGTCAACGGCGAGTACGGTGACGAGCCACCAGCCCCTGATGATGAGCAGGAGCCTGAGCTGAAAGTCAGCAATGATGAAGATGGCCCTCCCGAGGGTGTGTACATGGTACAACCTAAAGGCTGCAGCGATGAGGAGGACAATGGAGAGGAGACTGAGGCCACTGTTGGGTCTCATGATGGCAGTTACCATGACGACAAAGAAGCTGACGACAAGCTTCCAAAAAACAACAGCTACATGCCACCAAGTGAGGCCCAGAGTCGCCAAGCACCTTTCTCCTCTCCAGGTATGTTTTGGCTGTCTCCTCTGACCAGGATCTTTCATAATCTGTGACTTATACTCAATTCTTTCTTTACATCTTAGACCAACACCACCTTCAAAGCACTCCACTTCATAGTATTAAGGGGTAAAGGCTTAAATAGAGGAGAGGTGACATTGCCACATCCACATAAGCTTAAGTGTGTCCATTATTGGAAATAGACACTCTAGAGTTACATTATGAATAGCCAGTGACATTATTACTCCAAAGTCAGATTCAACTGGCAGGCCAGAGGGGAAAATAGAGGGGAACTCGTGTGTGGTTAGCTGTATGAAGAAATTCATAAATGGAGAAGGCTCACAATGTTAGGCATTTAGGCGTTTATGCATTCTCCCAGCAGCTGAGGACCAAGAGCGCATGGCAGGGCCAGGCTAAGCTTCATATTACACCCAGGATTACATACTGAGTCTTTGATTTTTTCCCTAAGCTCACTAAACTTAGCCACTGCCTCAAGCTCCTCTGTTACACGGAGTCTTCAGTTTGTTATTTTTTTCCTGCAGTTGACGACTCAAAGAGATCAGTTGTCAAATAAAGTCAGAAATAGGGAAGTAATGTCGCAGTGCCACATCACACTTTTTTATTTAATTGCCCTGTATTTGTTTTTTTTGTTAACAGACATGAAAATATTTGAATACATTCCTAAATATGATGAGCTCTCAATGTAAATGACTCACAATAAGCCTTGTTTAATTGTGACATGATGTTCTCTCGGTATAACTTACTGATTATCAAATAGATAAAGCTGGCAGGGACAGTGTGTGTTAATGGCACAAATAATCTTTTAAGAAAGGGCTGTTTAGTGTTCTACACTCTGTGACCCTTGAAACGAGACACACGTGCGGCCTTGTGTAACAGAAGTTGAAACACTGTTGTAAAAAGTAGAAAAAGAAAGCATAGCTCTGTTATATGAATAGATAAAGTCTGTTTCACACAGAGGAGGGGAAGACAAGCATTTTGTAGGTGAGACCGGTTGTTGCGGTAGAGAAACAAGTTTTGTTTTGTGCTTGCTCACCTCAGTTTAACAGTTTTGTGAGGCTTTCATCTAGGTTTAGGTATGTACTTCAGAGTCATGTACACGTGCTCTTTTTTGTCATCAGTTCTTCTGGCTTTCACCAACTCTACTGCAGTATTTGGCCATACTCAGAACTGAAGGCAGGGGCTTCTCAGAAACTAAGCAGGTTTCATGTCAGAAGCAGATGAAAAAGTTCTTTGTGGTTTTAATTAGTCATTTTGTTTATTTCAGGTCCATAAAAAAGGCTGTCGGTAAATATGTGCGACTATCTTGTAGTTGGCCTGCACCTTTCCCTCTGCTGGCTCTCTCACTACTTTAAATCTCACAACAAAGCCAGTTTTTTAAAGACTGTGGGGAGAGCATACTGCATCAGTTGCAAATCTTATCTTCAGAGTTATTGTCTTTTTTTCTTTTTCTGAGTTGCTCTTTGTTGATTGCAACTAGGGCATCTATATTGCCATGTTTCTGCTCAGCTCACAATTAAAACATTTTTCCTCCTCTCTCTTTCTCTCTCTCTCTTCCTCGCTGCTGTCTTTCAAAGGCTGATGTGGAGTGCACATAATTATGCATATAAACATAGTGGCTTAATTATCTCTCACAACATCAGTGACAATGTAATTAACAAACATTGCAAGATCAATGAGAGAAACTGCGACCTTCAAAACATTTAACTCCTCACATTGAGGCATCGTGCAGATTTCCTATCAGTGCAAAACCCCAGAATACTTTTCCTAGATAATTTAGATGTCACATTAGAGCCCTCACAAGCCAGTCAATTGAAAAAAACAGTGAATAAAAACTATGAAAGCAATGACAGAGATGTTCATTGCGATGGATCAAACAGGCTTGACCATGACTTTCATTTGCAATTCTGGGTTCACCCTAAAAGGTTATTGTTCATTTCAAGCTATTTCAAAGCTCCCTCTATTTACTGCCTGTTAATTAACTAAGCAAACAGTGAGGAAGTTTGAAGCTCCACACTTTTTGTGTTACAAATTACATCAAACAAATGCACATGATGTCATTTATTCATAGCAACTCTTTATTAGCTTTGCACTGTCCATTTAAACACGACACACTCAAACTGATTCTGTGATATGAAAAACTCTGTTTGCATTGTTGTACCTTATGGCAGAATCACACTTTCAAAACTTTTATTGATGGAACCACTGCAGCTTATTAAAATAATGTTTTACATTAACAGTATGTGCACCTCTTTTCTGACACTCTTTAGAAGGTATTTAGACTCTAGATTGGTCCATATTTAGCCACAAGCTTGCATCTTTATCATCAGCAACACCTCTGCCTCTCGGTCCTGTAAGCAGTGTAGCCATGCCACACTGATGGCCATGTTTGGTCAGCAAATGGAGATATAATGCCCATCTGTTATCATATCTCGGATGGAAAATGTGGTCTAATTGCCTCAAATATAGACAAGGCACGTCTGCGTCGTGTGTCGGATTTTGCTTGCCTGAAGTGTCAAGATTAGGAACCACTTGTTTGCAGATTTTTGCCAGTGTCACCAGAGAGAGTGCAGATGGAAATGTCGGAAGTGTTATTAGGGAACAGGAATTGGTGAAGGTAGAAGAAAAAGAGTGGATTATCTATTTTTCTATTCATTCATCTATTCTTTTGAGGTGGGTGGTAACAGAAGTGGTGGAGGTCACACCGTACATCATTTCCCACCTGGTGTCACATGACATCATTAAGAGGCAGACAGATAGCGGTTGAGTAGAAAACTCATTTACATGGTGTTTTAGAAAGGTTATCTCCTGACGGTCCCAGTCATAATCCCTACAAGCCCAATCATTTGCCTTGCATTGATAGCGCGCCACATGACAAAGCTACCTTTTCAGGGAAGGGGATGATAATATCCCAAGCAAAAATGAAAAAAGAACCATGGCACAAACATGACAGAAACTACATAGCTTTTTGCAATAATTTGCCATTGACTCTAACATTACAATTCTAGATGTTAATTTGACACTTTTTTTCAAAGGAACAGCCAACATTATTGATATTTAATGTTTCTGTTTAAAAAAAAAATTTGAATCTAATTACTTTGCATGCTGCATATTTTCCCATTTGCTTTTTTAAGTGTAATTCTTCGGTCATCAAATATCTGAACCATACTGCTGTGGGCTGGCCTGCCCTAAATTGGGAGCCATATGATACACTGGGACTTGAAGAACTCTCATAAAAACAAGAAGCAATAAAAATTCAATCAAAGGCTGGATTTTTAACAAAATTCAACCAAATGTTTTTCTCGTTCAGATGTTTTTCTTATGATCTTCAATGTCACATACTATTCGCAATTAAATAAAAGCTTGAATATTGAATAGGCTTTTGCACCACGCAGTAAATACTTGTATATACACAGTGTCACTCTGTGGTTTTGGTACATATGAAAACACGTCAGATTTGCCAAAACGATCTGCTGCAAACATGTAGGTATTTCCTCTCAAATAGGTGATCTGTTTCTCTTAAATTTTTCATGCCTCTTCGATCCACCAGATACTCTTTCATACTGATACACAGAGCAGAGGAACAACCCCAACATGGTGAATGGAAATTTGGGGATTATTTTACATGCTGCACAGGAGATGTGAAGAGCAGGGCCTGGAGACTGATTTAGCAATAACTGAGAAATATGATACAAGAGCAGAAATATTTGTGTATTAATTACCTCAGATGGTAGGTGGTATCACCTCCTGCCAGCTCATGTGTGCTCTAGTGATGAAAACAGCGATAAAACAAATTTTTAAAAAAGATTTTGGACCTTGTCCCCGTGACTGTGCCATGTCTGAGTTAAGAGGGCCAATGAGGTTACATGGTCCTGTTAAAATGATCGCCTGGTTCATTACTAGCATATCTGTGTTCTGGGTCCTGCCTAATATGCAAAGTGACACAACAGGAGACATTTGGAAATGGGTTAGATCTGCAAACACAACTGTTTGGAGAAAGGCTGCCTCACCGGTCCCAATTATCTCTTTCCCTTTTTTCTTTCTGTCTCAATCACTTTTTCACTGCACCATTTCCCCTTTATTCAAGCTTTTCTTCTTTACACAAAGCTCGCTCCCTTCACTACTCTTAGGGCAAATGCTCCTTTCCTTTCCTCCACTCTCTGACCACTTGTGCTAACCTGTATCAAACTTAATGGGGCAGAATTAATCTTCACGTAATGCAATTAAACTACACATCGACTGTGTTTCGCCTGTGTCCTTGGGGAAGTTGTCTAATTAAATGAGCTCTTAAAATAAAAGTGATGTTTCAGTTTATAAATATGGAAAAAGAAGGAAAAAGTTAATCTTTTCACTTTTGAAGGTGATCATGTTATCTTAAAATGAATGAGGACAAGCTTCAGCATTATAAAATATGCCTACCCTGCTGTAATTTCTCTGCATATTGCACTTAGAATTCTGACAGGTAATAACATTAAACATCAGTCATTTGTTCTTTATATTTTGTTTAGAAGAATATCTCTTAATAGGGTTGATAAAGTTTCAAGCTTTTGCATGAATGGATTTTTTTTAAACAAGAACCTCAAACTGAAAGTTCTCATCAATATTACTGTCAACAATTTAACGGATAAAGAAAACAAACAAAAAAGTTTGTTTATCCAATGTAGTCTTTAGTACAGTCACCTGCAAAATTCTGCAGGACTCACTTACAATGCAACCAAAACAGGAAGAGCCTCAGACTGCTTGTTTGTAGACACATAAATACCCAGACATTTACAGATGTTGTAGCTTGCAGTGCAAAAGCACTTTTCCTGTTGTCAAATTTGCTATTGTTCCAACATTATGAGGATAAAGGCTCCATGTTATTTCTAAACAATCATTGTTCTAAAAGATGGGCACTTTAGTAGGCTGTTTAGTTAGTTGTATTACATCACCATAATGTAGCCATACGTTTGCAAAAATGTTGGTTCACTGATTAGTCTTACCAAATATATATTATAACTTTATGTAACATAAAGTTACTTTGCATAGTTGATGCCAAAAAGTAACTACTTCATTATGATTGCAAAATAATAACTATTACTCATAGTAAAGAAAAAATCAACACACATACAGCATGCAGTTTACATTGTGAAAGCATTACCGTAATCCCTTCCAGCTCTAATCATCCAAAGGTTTACTCAACATAAACTTTCAGCTTTACTTTTAGCAACTTTTAAAGAAAAAAAGGATTTTGCAGAACTATACATGACGGGGCGTTTCTCTCTTTTCTTTTGTCTAGGAGAAGCATCTGCTCTGCGAGACTATGCAGCCAACACCATGAATGAATTTCTGGGAATGTTCGGTTATGATGACCAGCAGGTAAGGGATGAGCTGACCAAGAAGATCAGCTTCGAGAAGCTCAAAGCTGCTACCTCAGATCCCTCGTCCCTCAGCAGCGAGGAGGCCTCACGGCGTGCCCGCTTCTCAAAATACGAAGAGTACATTCGAAAGCTAAAAGCGGGTGAGACCCTACCTTGGCCCATGCATACTTCCCCACCCAAACCGGATGACCTCAACTCAAAACTGACCCAAGACAAGAGTGCTACAATACTCCAGACCTCCGGGGGCTTACCAGGGGCTGAGACGCAGATCTACCCCTCCAGCCTGGACCACAAACAGCCAGTGGCGCCTCAGCTAGGAAATTCTCAACCACCCAATCCTTCCCACATGCAGAACATGGCCTCCCGAGCCTCCAAGTATGACTTCTTCATTCAGAAGCTGAAGATGGGGGAGAGTTTACAGCAGCAGAATGGTAATGCTTACAAGCGACCCTCTAAGTACGACCTGGAGAACGTCAAGTTTCTGCACCTCTTCAAGCCCGGTGAGGGCAACCCTGACATGGGTGGTGCCATCGCCTTTAAGACTGGCAAAGTGGGCCGCCCTTCTAAGTATGACATCAGAACAATTCAGAAGCTAATGCCAGGAACCCCCGAAGCATCACTGATGCCCAATGTCCTCGCTACAGCGCCAGGGAACCCTGGAGCTCCTGGTGCTGCCACCGTGGGGGCGGCTGGGGCTAGTATTGCGCCAGGACTCACAATGGACCAGACAGGGCACTTAAGTTTCAATGCTGCTGACTACATAAAATCCAGCTTTTCCAAGACCGACTCCATCACCACAGGCACCGTGTCCTCCGTTAAGTAAGTGTGCTCAAACAAGCCCTCGACCAAAACGACACAAAACTTAATTTGCTTCAATTCTGCAAAATAAATTAACTGAGCTGTTTTTTTACAAGATTGAATTCTGCAAATTTTTTAAGTTACTTAATTTATCTTTATATCAACACCACATTTGCTAGATGTATCAAACTTGGCATTTAGATTGAAGATGGAGTTATGGAAGTGAAAATATTCACATTATGTTCAGTGTGGCTATCAGTGTGGCTATATCTGCCCCATTCCAAGTGCTCCTTGACTCCAAGTCTCTCAATATAGTATAACTAAGATCTGTTTTTACTGTCATCCAGATAACAAACAGACGAAAAAAGCTGCATCAAGCCCTCTTCACAGAGGAAATGTAGAACTATCTTTTATAACTTTGCACCAAAGACATAAATACATGTTGGGGTTCGTATCTCTTTAACAAAATCAAATTAGTCGATATTGAAATACAATTTTGAACTTCACTGGTGGATTGAAAAGATTCCAAACTAATATTTATGTCCTCTTCACACTAATAGTCTCTCAGTGGAACCCCTTGGACCTAATGTGAAGCTCACATACACTTAACTGCTTCTGTGAGTCAGTTAGGCTAGCGCAAAGGTAATTGCTACCTTCATAGATGCCAACAAGAATGTAGTGTGAAATAGCGCATAGCGCCCAATAGATCCACGACATGATGAGTTGCGAAGGCGCATGAAGTGTTTACTTACTGTAGCACTCTGTGGAGACTGATTTAGCACAGTCATCGCAAAGTGACTGACTTCTTTCGTTTGGCTGGGGTGTAACAATTCTCCCTTTAATTACTTTGGAGCCATGACTAACCTCCCGGCGAGTCGCAAGGCCCGATTCAACACCGCCTGACGAGTGCACTTTAAAGGAAGCAAACGAGGGGTTTGGGGAGCTAACCTACAGCTGTGTGCATTACCAGTAGGAAAGAGCTCCCAGAGTGTGTTTGATTGGTTTTGACCTTGTCTCTAGTTAGTAAAGACCTATCAAAGACACTGTTTAAGAGCCCTCAGGCACCTTTCCCTGAGGCTTTGGCCTTTGTCAGGTTGGGGCTCTGCAAAGCTATAGTCTTGGATAACTGACCTAGTCTAATACTTATACACAGGGAGGACATGGGGTACTTGGGAGAGTGTGTAGCAGTGCATCCTCCCCTCTGGGCCAGATTAACCTCAGGTCATCCCCTGTGTGGAGCTGCTCACATGGCGTTAAATGCCACTTGCTGAGAGGGAGCAAGCAGAACCAGTTCTGTAGTGTTATTCCGTAGGCAGCACTGCTGCCAGCCTCTACGAGATCATCATACAGGTGACAGAAAGCAAACACCCTTCCTTAGCTTGCCTTTGTAATGGGATAAATTCATCTTCATTTCCTCCCTTCAAATTAATTAGTTTGAATTTAAACTTGCCCTAAGTCTATCAGCTTGATCCATGTGCAGCTAGAGTTGTCTTACATCTTTGTTTGAACTGGTTCCGTGCCGACTTTGAACATTAAAGACAAACCATTCAGGGGTTTTCAGGAAAGACCTGTTCAGAGCTTTTTCGCCCTATCATCCAGTTTTGCATATGAGCACCCACCAATATACCTCATAAAAGATTAATGTCATTTTCCTCCTGCAATTTGCCTTTCATTGGTTGGGAGACAATGCACCAGTGTTTGCACCTTCCATCCTTAATTCATACTGCACATTAAAACACTGTCATGCCAAAGGAACATGTATATTGATAGTTCAAAGTTTGGGAGTGGCCGGTAAGTAAATATTGTGACAGTTTGTCCTTATTAACACCAGGCAGCTCTACCTCAGCATTAATCCTGTCTGTTTTGTGTTTGTTGTTTCGTTAGGAATGGTCTGCCACCAGATAAACCTGCCAGCGATGACATCAACCTGTACCAGAAATATATTGCCAGGTATGCAAATCACATCTTCTGCACCAATAGACATATATTCAAAACATTTATTTATATAATTTTTTATCCACATGTTATTGAACGATGTAACTACATTGTAGACTAATATCAGAATGTTCTGTGGGCAGTAAATTAATTAAGAAGACTACAATTTATTTGTTGAGAGGAAGTGGAAGGATGAAGGTTAATGAAAGATAAATGGTTTGCTGATAGTTCACTTTAACTGGACGAATAAACACTCACATAGTGTATAACCCTAAAATGTGCAATTGCTAACCATGGCTGACTCAGAGATGACATGAGATCAGGCCAGGTTTCTCTTGAGTTCTGCCATCCAAACACATGACAGACCGGCTGATGTAAAAAGTCATTCACAGCCACAGAGACAAAAGCATCAGAGGAGGGAAGGTATCTTGTGTTTCAGTGGACACAGAACAATGTACCCCATTCTCGATTCATCTTGAGCCGACACTAGAAAGGTGATTATCACTTGTTTGTTTATTCTGTTTAAAAAGAAAGAAAAACAGCATTTGAAAAGCCAAAGTGGCTGTGGCGTTAATGATTACTTCTCCAAGCCATAACATGAAGGGCACAAATCAAAGCCTTGGCACAGACAGAAACACACATGCACACACATCCTCCTCTACACACACATTCACACACACACACAGACACACACACAAACCCCTTCCTTGGACTGATTACATTTTGCAAGAAGATTTAATTAAGGAATTTTTAATGAGGCTTCTGCTGGCACTGCCAAGAACTGTTTTGATATTTGCGCTGCATAATGCATAAAATTTGTCTAAACATCTCGGCAGTTGATGCACGGGGAGGTTGCAGATAAGCCCAGATACAGTTTCAATTTCCGTGTTGGGGCTGAAAAAAAAAAAAAGCAAAGAAGAGGAGGGAGGGGAAAAATGGAAAAGGAGGCTCATAAAAAGGGCAAATGTAGACAGAGGCGGGGGGAAGGGTCTTTTTTGAGCCTGGGCTAATGAGTTCACAATAAGACTGAAATCAAGCTTTCTAAATATGTTTTTATCCGGTCATCACAAAAAGAGAAAAAAAGTCATTTTGTCACCACACAAGAGTTTGGTGTTTTAAAGAGGTTCCCCAGTAGTGTTTAGTCACAGTTTTCCCTCTTTAAAAGCTTCCATGCACCCACCATTGCCTCAGCACTTTGATCTGTGTATCTCTATTGTAACTGGAGATGCGCTGCAATCTCTGTATCGTGGCAATATTAATATTTAATCTGCTGCTGAATAGCAGAGGCCCATTAGGCCCCCTGACGCGGCAAGTGGGAATTGTCCAGAGGCAAAGTGATACAGCTGGGCTATGAGCAGAGGGGTGGGCCATCGTCTCAGGGGGATCGGTAGAGGGGCTTTGTGTGTGCTGATCATTTGTGAATGTGCATGTGAATATACATGAAAAAAATAGTGTAGAAAACATTCATTGTTGGGGCTTTACCATAGTTTGTTGTGTGTTTCCGATTTCTCTAAGAGAGCCGTCAGACTTTCCCAACGCTCCCTCTACATCCATCCCTTTTTGTCAGACTTACAAAGACACACTCACAGAGCCAACTTAAAAACAGTGGTGGATATGCCATTCAATTAACTGAATGAACTCAGGAAAATGATCCGTAAATGCAGCTCTGGGATAATCCTAACAAGGAAAAACAGAGAGAGAGATGGAAAAAAATATTACTTAGCCCCCTTTTCACCCTCTCCTCTGCACTATAGCAGATGGAGTCCTTGGCAGCAGCAGTGCAAATGTTTATTTGTGTGTTTTCACTGGTAATTGGAGGATTTTAACAGTCATCATCGCCAGGCTTATAATCACCACCATAAAAGTGGTTGTACTGAAGCAAGTAGCTGCCTTTTTTTTTTTTACTTTAGCCAGACTAAAATCTAATTTCTAGGCTCCAGTTGAGAAAATGAAAAATATTTGATACCCAAACCCTTACCGCAGAGTAAAACTGTAGTTAGGCTGAGAGATCTGTGCATTGATTAGACAAGGACTTAACAGTGATGAGAAATAAAGAAGTCACGGGGCTCTTAATGATTTAGTGGCTGTGTGTGTAAATGTGAAGAGAGGGTATTTTAGCGTAATAAGTGTCTCTTACGGCTCCTTTGGAAATAAATGAAGATAATTTGGTTGAAATTGGTGTGACAGACGGGTAAATTGTTCCAAGAGTGTGGAAAGAAGCAGTTAGCTTGAAGGTGTGAGCTGTGTTACATTGAAGGTGAGATGAGCACAATGCCTTTAAGAAATCCTCCCCCTGTTTCACTTTGTGTTTTAGGTATTTTAGATCATTTCTTCTCTAGTCTTTCTTGAATCGCTCTTGATGTTTTTTTGAATACCCTCTTTTTGAGTTGCCTCTGTAATAAGCTCTGACGAGTTGCCAGGTTTTAAACCAGAAGTTGGTGGAGTTTTATTCAATGCTCTGTATGGTTGTTAAAATGTGTAGTCTTTGAAATTTGTCCTGTAACTTGGTTTTCAGGTTCTCTGGAAGTCAACACTGTGGGCACGTGCACTGTGCGTACCAGTACAGAGAGCATTATCACTGCATGGACCCTGATTGTAACTACCAGGTCAGCGTGAGTACTTCCTCACTTTTTCTGAGCATAACCCAAATACACATTTAAACTCTATCAAGTGTGCCAGAAGATTTCAAAGGCATTCCTCGCCGGTTAAAACCTGTTAGAGAGTAATTAAAGGGCACTGTTTAATATATGAATTCTGGGGGATTAAAAACTAAAGTTTTATTTTAGGACACAGTCAAGGGGGTGTGGTGCTCCTGGGATAGGAAAATTAAATAATGGGTTATCCTTTTATCAGTGCTCACACCCAGTCAAGTTTACGCAGATGAGAAGTTTTATTTTCCTTAGGTGTGTTGAATAAGCTACAAGTATTTACAAGTGTTCAGTTTTCAGGCACCCGCAGACACAGCTGGTCTTTGACAGTTTGCCTTTTTTTTTTTGATCTAACAAAGGTTTGTTGTGAAAAAGGCTGAGATGTGATTATTATATTTTTTTCAACCTATTTATTTTCTTTTTTCTTTTTTAAAAGACAGTGCCTGCTTTTTAATCGACTCTTGTTATTAATCTTGCCCCGGTCCCACGAGACATCGTGTCAGGTACAGGAAGTAGAAAAAAAACACAGAGCAGATCATAATACAAGCCCTGTGTTTGCTGAAGCATATGGCCTCAGTGAGTTAGACAAACATGGGAATATTTGTCAAAGATGTTAAAAGAAAAAAAGAAAAAAAAAAACACACGCAGCTAAAGCGGTGACTTCTCTTCCCTTTCTTAACAATTTCCTGAATTAAGCCACCTTCGGCTGTAATCTTGTGTCTGCTCCCGATCAAGTGAGATTATCTCCTGATAAATATTGTTTATGTCGTGAGAAGCATCACAGATCTAAGCTTTAATTTTCTGCTTCATTCCCACTTCAGTGTGATGAGACACATTCTTTGAGGAGCACAAAGGAAAATCATTCCATGTCATTATTTAGAGAGTTAGTTCAGGTTATCATGCCAATTTTCACGGTCAGGTCCACATTTCTTTGTTGCTTTTATGTTGCGTGGAAACACTGAAAAGCTTTGGAAGCCAGCTCTCGAGATATCAATACACTGAAAAAAACAGGCAGGGTGTGATGAGCAGTGCTTTTCAGAGCGATAACTCATGAAATGTTACATGACACACACTCCTGGAATATTATCCCACTGCCAGCCTGCGAGTGATTGGCTGAGTCCTAACATTCTCCTTTCATGGACTTGTACATGAGGGAGAGTGTGCATCTTGCCACACTAGTGGGAATCCTAAAATAAATGTAGCAAGTGGCTCCCAACCTTCATCACCACTCAACTGAAAATGAGATCTTTTTCCCAGTCAGCTCTCTCCATAGCCTATTTTGGACAGCTTGATGGATCGAATGTACCATGACCGCAGTTCATCTTGTCTTCCGGTCATCATCCACCATTACATACCAGAAAGCTCTAAGTGGAGAACTAAGATCTGGATTTTTCAAAAATGAATTAGAGTAAAAAAAAAAAAAAAAGTCAAGAAGTGATGAAGCATTTATCAGTCAGATTAAAAAATCTTAATGAAGTGTGTGCTCCTACAGGAGGCAGACGTCTCAGAAATATATGGTGGGAAACAGTCCAAGAGCGAGGGAATGCACAGCTGTGTAAGATCTTAGCGTTTTACATGTGCGCAAATGGAACACATGACACAAAGCAATTACCCTACTTTGTACAGCAATTAGTTGCTTTTTAGAAAAGTTCTTTCTGATGTTTCTCCCTCAACTGCAGATAGATATGGATTGAAGACAGAACTGTCTCATTGATTTAAGCTTCTCCTGTTACAGTTTCTGTAACATCAGCTTAAACCCAATTACAGCAGATTTGGTTGCTGCAGGTCTCTGTGGAGCAACTTTTTTTCTGTTTCCTCTTCCTGACTCCTGGGTGTGGGAGGGATTTTTGTATTTATTTGTAATTTCTCCAGGCGGGTCTCTTAGCATATTCATCCATCATCACAACCGAAACCTGCCCCAATAGCAAGCGTTAATGTTTTAATTAAAAATGGAATCATATCTCAGCGAATTAAAAGGGAAAATGTTTTTTTGGTTGACTTGTTTGTTTGTTTGTTTCTGTTGTCTTCTGTTTTCCCCTGTGAACGTATGAGAAACCATCAGCATGGAACATGGAGTTTTTTGGGGTGGGGGGGTTTCCGGAGCCAAAAAACATGAGAACTGTGATCTTGCATGTCAATCGATTCATCTTAAGTTTTTAAAAAAAACTTCATTTTATAAGAAGTGGAAAAAATAACAAGGACAAAGTGGTGTTTGTGGAGCATATTTCATGTTCCATGTGGAGGCTTCTCCTGTGCTCAGAGTCCCAGAGCCTCGAGTGCTGCTTTTGGAAAGGACGCAACTTTAAGATATGCAGAGTAAATCAATAACCACCGAACGCGTCGTCTTTAAAGACATTCTGGCCCTCTCCATTGCAGTGTGTACATCCCTCCCCAACTGCCAACTGGCTCTTGCATGTTGCAGCTGCTGCTTCCATAGAGATAAAGTGACTTGTTGCTGATTCTGTGACTGGTTTAAATAAACACCAACCTGTTGCCGTACATTTTCCCCCCTCCCCTTTTGCAGAGGTTTACCAGTAAGCAGGATGTAATCAGGCACTACAACATGCACAAGAAGAGGGACAACTCCCTGCAGCATGGCTTCATGCGCTTCAGCCCTCTGGACGACTGCAGTGTCTACTACCATGGCTGTCACCTCAATGGAAAAAGCACCCATTACCACTGCATGCAGGTACACAACACAGACCCACAGCTCATCTTCCACCCACACACAAACCTGCAGTAAACCCACAAACATGTACAGTGGCCTCGGAGGCGGGTATCTGCGAACGCATTGGAAACATCTGCAATCATGATTCCACACGATTATGTACTGTACAAACAATCCACTGCTAACTTGTGAGCCACAAGGCATACTTGGATGACAGTAAATCAGACAATAGTTCATTAAGAAACTAAAGCTTGGTTCTGTCTATTAAACATTTTTAACTTAAAAAGTTATTTGTTTAAAACAGGGCCAAGGAAGGCCAAAAAAAAAAGAAAGCAGCTGCAGAAGGACGTGATCAGAAAATAAAAATCCTACATGATGTTTGAAAGTCACACAGTTTACCGTCATTTATGCGGAATGGAATCAAACTTCTGTCTTTAAAGAGTTGTTTGGCAGAACGTCTCCTGAGGAAAATAAATTGAAAAAGAAAAAGTGAATCGGTGTGGGGCTGCTGGTGCTGTCCCCACCTCCTCGCTCTCTCGCTCCTTAATTGGCATGGATGAAATTCAGTTAGGTGTTTATATAAACTACACATTTTTCATCTTTTAGTACCAAGCAGCCTGGTGAAGATTATTCCCCCTTCTGGATTTGTTTAATTTTTTTACATCTGCTTATTTTCAACGTGTCATTGTGCCGACAGCTTTCTCGTCGGCAGGGCAGCAGTGCAGCAGGGGATGGCCTAAGTTATATACTTTTTTATACTCCTCGAACAGCGTAATTGTTATTAGGATATTTCAGCCCTTGTTTTAACAGTCCCTGAGAACGTGCAGATGTTGGCATCGGCCCCCTTGATTTAGGGGGAAAAAGAACAGAGTGGCATTTTTTTCATTGTTTGACTCAATATGGAGAAGTTGCCCGGTTTGTGTGGCGGAAAAGTGCCACAGATGATATACAATTGCTGCTTTTAATTCAAACATTACCTGTTTTTTCTCCTCTTTGTTGGCTCTGGGAACTTGTTAGTACCAGAATGTTTTAAACTAAAGACTGAGACAGTCATCTTAGTCCTGTTTCTTTTCCTCTGCCCCCTCCACTTCTGAAATTTTTTCTCAGAGTTACAGTAAGTTTGTTGCCACCGTCACGCTCCAAATATGAATTTCACTTTCTAAAAGGCTCCTTTGCCAGGAAGGTACTGTAGTTTCAGCCGCGTTCTGTGACTTCTGCCTCTTTCAGTTACTTCTTTCCAATTGTCACAATGATGACAAAGATTGTTTCCAATTCACGGGTTCGACATGAAACTTATAATGCTTGCATGTGCATTACCACAAATTAAATCTCGAATGTGAGAAAACAACCTTGTTCTACGCATTTCTAGGCCACTAGCATTTTCTTAACCACAATGAGTTCTCCTCTGTGTAGCTTGTACAGTATATCAGATCTTTTTAAAGCACAGCCTTTCAGCAGGCGGCTTTCTTCAAACCATTATTGCAAACTGAAACTCACATGCATGATCTGAGCCCAGACCTTATTTTCCGTTACCCTCCACTCTACAGGTGGGGTGCAGCAAGGTGTACACCAGCACCTCAGATGTCATGACTCATGAGAACTTCCATAAAAAGAATGCCCAGCTGATCAATGATGGTTTCCAGAGATTTCGTGCCACTGAGGACTGCGGCACAGTCGGGTGTCAATTCTACGGGCAGAAGACGACACACTTCCACTGCAGGTGAGAAGATCTCATGCGATGGAAGTTGCTCCACAGTTTCGGGGGGTTTTTTTGTTAGTTTTTTTGTGCTTTGGTAAAATCGCAAAGCATTAGTGTGGGAAAATTTCTAAATTGCTTTTAGAATAAGGTGTGACTTGTGTACTAAGAAATACTTCCGGTGACAGTTTACATGAAAACAAAAGCAAACAAATCCGCATCGGGAAAATATAAGCAACTAAAAGTCAGCTTTTTAAGAATAATGGAAGGCCAAAGTGATATCCCAACTCTAATCACAGTTTAGATGAAAAAATATTCAATCCACAAAAAATGTTGATTCAATTAAGTTTCTCTGGCAATAGTTGTACGTGGTGATTGTTTGTCATTGTGTTGCTGTCGTGTCTCTGAACTATGCCTGTTGTCATTCCTCCATTGTGAAATATTCAAATTATGTGGATACTCTCCATGTCTCCCATCTACTGGGAGATACTACTGCGATACTCAGGTGGTTTTGTAACAAAGCACCGCACCCAATCGTGTTTTTTTCTTTATTTTATGGTCTTTTCTTAGACGTCCAGGTTGCACGTTTACTTTCAAGAACAAGTGCGACATTGAGAAGCACAAGAGCTACCACATCAAGGATGATGCCTATGCCAAAGATGGCTTCAAGAAGTTCTATAAGTATGAGGAATGCAAGTATGAGGGCTGCGTGTACAGCAAAGCTACCAACCACTTCCACTGTATCCGCTCAGGCTGTGGCTTCACCTTTACCTCCACCAGTCAGATGACCTCCCACAAACGCAAACATGAGCGTCGGCACATCCGCTCCTCCGGAGTCGTGGGCCTCACTTCCACCTTCCTGGCTCCAAAGGATGAGCTAGATGAATCCAGTAATGATGACCTGATGGACTTTTCAACCATCAGTAGCAAGAACTCCAGCCTGAGCGCTTCACCTACAACCCAGCAGTCCATCACTGTATCGCACTTGATGACCACACCCACCACCGCTGTCTCCTCCTCTATGTCGGGCCACACCCTCAAGCTTACACCGTCGCTGGCCACCTCCGGCCAACGAATGTCGAATCTGCTGACTCAGGCCCTACCAAGCAACATGCCAGTGGCCCTTGCTCTTTCCAACAGCGCTCTGGCCACCTCCAACCCATTCTTCCCCCTTATGCCTAGACTGCCTCTTCAGCCTCCTTCACCAGCCGCTAGCCTGATAGCAGCCACGTCCTCTGGGGGCCACTCCATGCCCACCGACTCACTGAGCCAAGGCTGCTCCACTATGGCAGGAGATGCAGCCATGGTATCTACCCCAGCCTCCTTTGCCACCTCTTCCATTATGGAGAAGATCTCTGCCAGCAAGGGTCTGATATCACCCATGATGGCCAGACTGGCAGCTGCTGCCCTGAAGCCCTCCATCCACCAAGACACAGGTATGTCACTTTACAAGTCATTCTGAAATATTTCTATAATAGATACCAGAAAATTAGCATTTCTGCATGAACAAATTTCACAAATTGAATAGTTTTTAGGTCAAATGAATGAAGAAGATAATATCATAACTGGCTTTGCTTGTTTACTTTTATTATATTTGGGGACTAAAGTGTCAAAACATAAAGCAAACACTGACAATTTGAGCCTGCATGTGTGTGTGCAAGGCTTCAGCCTTTTTCTGTGTGTGGACAGAGCAGGAAGAGTGCACTCAGAGGTCATCCCTGTAACTATCCCAAAGCGGAGAGAAAGGCAGAAGAACCACTGCTTTCAGGCTTAAAGGGACATACCGCAGGCATGGTCCTCTGCTCTGGCCTTGTTATTGTGTTGATCGTTTGTTAGATACCCACAATCCATTTGGAGATAAATGCGCTGACAGGGGAGAGTGGAGCCTGTAAAAGTCTCTTATGATGTTCGGAGTGGGGGCTCTTGGGGCTTGTGTCGAACATGTTTCCTCATCATTGGTCTCTTATCTCTGTCTGCGCCCGTTCCAAGCAAATGGAGGTGGAATGAAATTAAGTCAGAAATTGCAAGAACAAAAAAAAGGAAAGATTTTTCGTATCCTCCATGCAAACTGATAAAAAGAAGAAAAAAAAAAAACACACAGAAATCACTGAGGCAGAAATAACTCAATCCACCAGAGCGAAGGAACAGGCTTTGATACAAGACAGACACACTTGCATGCATCAGCAAATACACACCTTTTGGATTTCTAGAAACCTTCTGTTTCCACAAAAACATGTCAGAATCTGTTTAGCATAAACATAACTCATATAAATTTTGGAGGTAATTGACACGTCTATGTTTATCATATTGCTCTAAACAAAGCCCCAGGAAATGGAAATAAAGTTCAAGTATTTAGTTTTGATAAAGCACTGCAGAGCATGGTGTTGCATTCAATTAGAGTAGTTTCTTAGTTTGAGCAGGTGGGATATGGATTTTAAATGGGACCGCTCCGGATGTTGGGACTGGGAAGGATTACAATTCCTGGTGGTGCTCCCGGAGCAGGACAGGCCCAGGGAGAGAGCTGGGGCAGCTGCTCCAGGGAGCCGAGCTGAGCCCAGGCTGTCAGGCTGAGCTCCACCTCTGGGCTTCCAGCAGGTAGCCTGAATACTGGGAAGGCCCCCGCTGAGGGTGGGGCCTCCACAGATGGTGTCTTCACCACCCGTTTCACTAGCTCTCTCAAAGTGCAGCGAAGTTCTCTATGCGGGGAAATAAATTGGTTTAAAATAAATTCCTCATTTTCCGTCAAGTAATTTTTTTTTTTGTAAAAGTTGATGCAGACACAGGATGGAGGGGTAGCTGTGGTTTTGTTTCTCATATTTGCTTCATAAAATGTGTGAACAGGACATTTGGGGCTAAAACAAGGAGGAAGTGGTTTTTGCTTCTCTGACAAAAAGGTGTGAGAAAAGTCATTGTGTTTGTGGCTATTTTTCACAGTCTTTATTTTCTGTACGTGTTGTGAAACTTAGTCTCTTTTGCGGTAAATGGCGCATTTATCCTGTTTCTGCCTTCAGTATTTGTCAGTAGTGTTGTTTTTCTTTTTTCTTTTCTTTTTTATTAATGTTCCGCTCTAATTTACCCCGAAGTGTTTTTCTCAGAGATTCAAGCATTTGAAGGGTTTACTAATTAGACACACAGTACAAATGATCTTTCACAAGCTCTGTATCTTATCCGGAGTAATTACATGGTGGTACATTATTCCTGGATAATTTCCAGGAAGAAGCTGCTTTGAGTCAAAATCATTTGTTCTCGCTTCTTGGGAACTGAATAAAAAATATTAAAATTCATGAAGTGCATAAGGGAAAGAGTATTTTTTTCAATGTGCTCCACCTTCAACAGTAAACTTCTGTTCTGATTTAGTAAAGTAATATTTTAGTCAGTCTGGTGATTATTTGTAGATCATACACTGAGTGACTGCTCTTGATGTAATGTGCTCTCATTTTGTCTGAGAGTTGATTTAATTATCAATGACAAGGCAGGATTTGTCTGGCTAGTTAATTTTGGGTATACTCTTAACAAGTCGAGGGGGGTGGAGGGCTGGACGTGGACTTGGTAAGCATTCAGTGACCTCGAACCAGACACAAAACTGTTTGACTGTTGTTTTCCTTTTTGCTCCACCCCTGCCCCACCCCCAGCCCCTCCAACCTCAGTCTTTGTCAAACAGAACTGACACTGACACTGACACTTCCCCATCTCCTAGCTTTCAGCTGACAAGGCCCAAGACTGGCTTTTCCGCTCCTATTCTGTCTGATATGTCTCTGGGTCATCTTGTAGCGGGGGGGGGGGGACTCTGCTTAGTTTCCCCCTTATGTAGGATGGTCTTGTTTTTTTTTTGGTCTAATTCTCTTGCAATGAAAATTAAAAGATCTTTACCAGGCTGAGGGCTAAGGGGACGCACACTTGGTTGCCCATGACCTTGCCTGTCACTATCCTTCAACACCAGGCCTGATTCCTAAACAAGAGATTTCTCACCAAACCAATAAAGGCTTCTGGTGCACTCCAGTTTTAGTGTCTCAGAGGCTACGCCACGGCCATCATACCTTCCACTCACATATATTTTTTAAGATAACCCACCACTTATTGTCAGCCAGAAGCTCAGCTTTCTCTGTATAGCCCCAGGGCAAATTAATATTTCAACCCCCTGGGATTGGGAGGGGGGCAGAAATCACCTTCCTGTCAGCATTTTTACCTCAGGTCGTCCCCTGGTGTTTATTTATTTCAATTCAGCTCACTCACAGCATTCACTGAATACCTATTTGGAGGAGACTGTGATCGAGAGGTCACGCTATTTGAACCAATCTGATTGGCTGTCATCTCCAATCTGACCGACATAGCACCCCTGTTCCTTGTGGGTACGCTCAGTGGCAATGGCCGCCGTCCGTTGTCAGGCCAACAAGGAGCCTGGGAAGGTGGGAAGGGAGGGGGTGGCCAATCTCGGACTGCCACTTTCCCTCAGCATTAGCATCTCACTTAATGACCAGTTAAGAGGCAGCCTGGCAAATGAGTTGTGACAACTGCTGCAGAAAAAGGAGTCTTTTTCCCTCATATCTCCCGCCTCTCAATCATCATTTAAAAGGCTTGACGGCCTGACATAATTTCACAATAATTATCACTCGGAGTATTCTTTTCGGGCCAGGACAGAAGTCAGATTGGATCTTGTCATGGGGTAATAATGCTGACCAACAATAACTTTGTTGTCTCCTTTCTTCTCTGCATCTCTTGCGTGATCCTCAGGGAATGGGCAGCAGAGTACAGCCAGCCAGTTCAGTCTGGTTCAAGTGAAGCAGGAGCCAGTGGATGCCAACTCTGGGGCTTCCCAAGACTCTGCACAGGAACACAGCCTGGACCTGAGCAAGAAAGACCCCAGGTATACCGACACATGTTTCAAACAGGACAGTTATTATTAATTTGAACAAATTCAGTAAGAGCTAATAATACTAAAGGAAATAATGTTATTTGATTGTTTGATCTTTTCTCTAAGTATGGCAGCCATGGTTATATCCACAACTGTTTGTCATAATATTCCTCCATTTTTGTGGGAGAATAGTATTTACATAATCCTTCAACACCAATCTTCCCTCCGCTCTACAGTAGATCCTATTTCTTAAGAAGACAGCATTTTTCTTTTTCATTATATGGCATACCTTGTGTGATAAATAGTAATATTTACTGTTCTCATGCAAATCTTGACTAAACATTGTTCATTTTCCTTGTTCCAGTAATGAATCAAACGGACACCCTGTACCAGGGAATACATCTCTTTTATCCTCGCTTATGAATAAGGTAAGATCCATCCATCAAACGCCTTTCATCCCAAGATAAATTAGCGGGACACGGAGGGGCCTGTTTGTTTTTTAATGTTTCACTGCTAATAAGATGAGTTTGTATCATTTAAATTTTCCAGCCATTTTTCAAACGGTGTAATTTTCACTGCACCTCTCACAAATTAATATAATGAAGCAGTAGCTGGGTGCCATGCCAGATATATAGAGATGTTTGTTTTTTGATGAGCTGTTCTGAACTCGCCGTCCATTTTTTTCTCCCCCTTTATACTTTTTCTTCACTGCCTCACTCTGCATTTATTTATAGAGTTTATAAATTATTTGATTAAAAAGTCAGCGGAGGAAAAACAGGAAGGCGCCGCCGTCATTTTTTAAGAAGTCTAAATGTTAGCGTATGGAAATTTAAATGTGTGTACGTTTTTCTCAAGATTAAAATGGACATTGTCTTTGTCATATATCTTCTCTGACTGATACAAATGTGCTGGGTGGTTTCCATCACATTCATGACGTGATGGCAGATCAGTCTTCACTTTTTTCTGCTCTCACCAACTGATCAAAACCTCCTCTCATCCCATATATGCTTCCCCTCCACATACACACATTGTCCTTTAAACCTTTTCCCTACAGTGGGACACCTTAATTTCAGGCTTGCAGTAACTGAACACAGACAGTGGAGATGTGAAACAACTCAGCTGTTGTGATGTCAGACTTTTTGGGTTTTGGTTCAAGCCACCACATCACATAAAAGGGTTAACAAATGCCCCCAGAGAAAGCTTAGCGAATACGCTTGGCTTGAACTCAAGCAAAAGCTTGGATGTTTGTAATTCTGGCTGCTCTTTTTTGCTTTGCCAAATCCTTTACATATGTGTTTGTGTGTGTGCGTTTGTTTATTGTCACACTGTCACTAACATATGCAAGAGACTATGATTACAAGTGCGCTTCTAACCCAACGCCTGGTGGTTTATATGCTGTATTTTGTAGATGTCACAGGTGAACCCTGCCCTCTTCAGTGCCATGAATTTTAAGACGGAGTTGGAGGGAGGCCAGGGCAACGACACTTCTGAGGCAGCACAGTATCTGAACAGAGTGCTGAAGAGGCCCCTGCCAGAAAAAACCACAGAGATTTGGAGGACATACCTTCGCAGGTAAAAGAAAGAAAGAAAAAACATTGCTTATTCATTTTGATAGTGAAAAAACAGTCAGACTGTTAGAAAACACTCTCTTTTAGGTCCTTTCTTGTAAATACCATTCCTCACATACTTTACTGTATAAGTGGAAACCCCCTGAAACGTAAAAAAATCTGATCTTGCTGGAATTTGGCATGGGTTACAGTATGACAGGCCCGAAAGCATTTACTGTCAGATGAGAAGTTGAACCTGTTGTCCTCTTTGTTGGCGTTTTGTTTGGGAGGAAAGTCAATGTACAGTTTTTCCAATCTGTCTATGCAAAGGTTTGACACAGATGACTTCTGTGAGGCTCAGTGTGACTTCCTTCAGAAAGTGCACTTTCACTGCCTGGTGGAGGATTGTGGTGCACTCTTCAGCACTGTGGATGGGGCCATAAAACATGCTAAGTGAGTGTCAGACTGGTTGACTTTTGGAATACGCTCATGTTTTAGTTTTATTCATAAGTACAAATATGAGCTTCGATCTTGTCTTTCAGCTTCCACCTCCGAGCCACCTTAAAAGTGAAGTCGGAGCCTCCATTCGCTGACGGCAAGGAGTCCAGCGAGGCTGGCCCATTGCAGCCTGTAGCCCCTGTCTCTATGGCCAACAATCCCTCTATGGATGTGGCACAGCTCACATCCTCTGGCGGCTACAGCTCTCCTTCTCCCTCCCTGCTGGCCTGGAAGCAGCTGACTGGCAGCATCCCTCAGATGCCGGCCTCAATGCCCAACCTGCCAGCTAACTCCCCTCTGGCCACCACCTCTCTGGAGAATGCTAAGCCACAAGTCAAACCTGGTTTTCTGCAGTTCCAGGAAAAGTATGTGAAAAGAATGTGACTTGTGATCAGATTAATGTGATGCTTTTTGATTTTCCCACAAGAGCCGATTAAACCGTATTTTCCATTTTCATTTATCCAGTGATCCGTGTTTGGCTACCGACTGCAAGTACTCAAACAAGTTCCATTTCCACTGCTTGTTTGGGAACTGCAAGTATGTGTGCAAGACCTCTGGGAAGGCAGAGTCCCATTGTTTGGACCACATCAACCCCAACAACAACCTGGTCAACGTCCGCGACCAGTTTTCCTACTACTCTCTTCAATGTCTTTGTCCCAACCAGGTGAGAGAGGCTTGATAACTCAGCAAGGAACTGTCTGACTGTCATCTCCCCGAGGTTTCTAAGCATGAAGTATGCTATCTATTAGACCAGTATTTGAGGTTATTTGACTCAAGGCTTTCACAACCACTGCTCCCCGTCTTCCATCTCTGCTGAGAAAGACAGTCGACTCACCCCAGTAATGCCTGTTTATATGTCAATGATGTCATTTTGACTGCCGCATTCTCCTCTCAGAAAAGGCCAATTTAGCTGATATTACCCAATAAATCATTGTCACTTGCACAGTAAACAAGGCTGTCTGGAATAGGGCAAAAATCAGGGGAATGCTTTCCAAATGAAACCTAAATGGCAGCCCCTGCCTGCTCTCATGGGCCCGTATTTGGAAAACGGTTTAAATGAATTCATTAATGTGTTGAAAATCACCCCTCTCACAAAAAGTCTCCCCTCCCTTCTACTCCCCTTCTTTCTCCCTTTAGTCTCCATCTCCTGAACTGAGCAGATCTTATTTGGCCCAGTCCTCTGGGATCTGGGCCTCACAAACAGATGGCGGTGTACAGACATGTTAGAGAGGAGGGGTGTTTGTGAGAAGCCTGGAAAACGAATGTAGTTGTACTTAGAGATGTGGGATATTCAAAATAACCAGAAAAGAGTGTTGTAAAAAAATTTTTTAACTATTATGTATTTATCGAATTTGCGTAGTGTAGATTTAAACTTTTCAAACAAGTCATATCAAATGAAAGTAATTAGTTCCTTTAGCTTTTTAAACATTCACCATGTTCAACGTGTGAAGTTGTGAAATTATTTGTCTCCACTGCAGCAATGCGAGTTTAGAATGAGGGGCCACTATCACTGTCTGCGGCCTGGCTGCTTCTTTGTCACCAACATCACCACCAAGCTGCCGTGGCACGTCAAGAAGCATGAGAAGGCAGAGCGCCGCGCTGCCAACGGCTTCAAATACTTTACCAAGAGGGAGGAGTGTGGGAGGCTGGGTAAGAATAAAGTTCCCTCTGTATACATTTAGACCAGTTCGCCTCCTGTTCCCCCCAAAAAAACCTCCAACCTGTGGTTGGAGCGGTTTATAAAATTTTGCCAAGGGGGATATGTGGATTAAAGGTGTTACACTAAAAGGTATGTAGATTGATTTATACTGGCTGTTGCAAGAGGATATTCGATGTTTACAAAGGGAGAGAGACCAGTGTTGGCAAACACAATGTCGTGCTTTGTGAGTGGTTTAAGAGGCATGAAACAAGGCTGCCTCGTATTTTTTGCCGCTGCATTTTGCATATTCACAATGGCACCTCAAGTCCCAAAGGAAGTCTTGCCTGTACTACTATATGAGCAAAGAGGGCAATCACATCCAGGTTGTTTTCCTCTTTCTTTTGCCCCTGTCAGAAATGAGCAATTAGGTTTGTGTTTGTTAATTATCTGGCTTGTCTGGTTTAGCCTGTTTGTGTTGTGAAGCTGCGCCTCACAGCCACCGCTGCCATCACACAGAAATGAATTAAAAGTGATCTGTTTTTTTCAGGCGGTTACACAAGCTTTTCAGAACATGGAAACAAAGCAAACAAAACCAGGCCCTAAACAGCTGTTTTTTGTCCCCAGCCTGATCTGCCAACTGTATTGTTCAGGCTGGGGGAAAAACAGAAAGGATTACCATCGCCAGCACTCCAGTCATAAAGAATTGATGGGTTGCCAGTATCCATGGCAGCAACATTAAACTGAACACCACTGATGATGTTACCTGGTTTCTGTCTCACAAAGGGGCCTCTGTGTCACAGGGGTTACTGTTATTTGCTCAACTTTGCGTGTCTAAAACACTGTGTGTGCAAAAGCTATTTGATGACACAGACATGTTTTTCTCTTAAACTGGGCACCATGGTTACTTGCATGCTAACACCTGCCCAGCATGTTACTCTTTCAATTATTTCTGCCTGCTTTTATATAATGGTATTTGATTAACAGCCACAAAACGAAACAATCATTTAATTTGAAATCATAAAGCAATTAGAGCTAGACTGGTTAAAACAAGAGAAAAGAACAGAAGACTGTGAAGCAGACAGTAGAACAATGCAGAACAAAAGGAGAAATGACAATGGAGATACTTTGAGAAATGAATTTAATATGGTAATAATCGTATATTTACTTTGGTTTGCAGGGATGTGTGCATTATTGGCCCACAGAAAATGAGAATTTATTTATGTAAATTCCTAATTGAATAAAGCATGTCAGTGTAATAAAAGAGCTCCACAGGTTTAGTGCACAGAAGCCTTGACTTGCTCAGTGTGACACCAGTGATCTAATATTCCTCCTACATATACACTGAGCAACACTTTGAAACCCAACCCCTCTTTTGTCAGAGCTATATCATGAAATTAAGAAAAACTAAAAATATTTCACGTCGTGTTTGATCTAATCATAACACCCTCACACCGATAATATTGCCTTTAGCGCTTGAGCTGGTTTTGAATGCCTTGCAATGAGCCAAAGACAAATTAATCTGCAAATTGAGAGTGTACAGCTGTCACTGTTTTCTCTTTGGCAGGTTGTAAGTATAACCAAGTCAACAGCCACTTCCACTGCATCCGAGAGGGTTGCCAGTTCTCCTTCCTGCTCAAGCATCAGATGACCTCGCACGCACGCAAACACATGAGGCGAATGCTGGGGAAGAACTTCGACAGAGTCCCGTCCCAGGTACAAACACACAAACAAAACGCAAGTACCTCACACACCCTTTTACTTAGAGATGGGAATGTTAGGCAATATTTCTTTAAAGCTTAAGAATAATAATGTGTGTCTGCGTGACTTTTAACGTTGTGTTTCCTGTTCAATGAGTCAGATTCAGGGAAAGACTTTGTTCACGT
Organism: Odontesthes bonariensis; assembly: GCF_027942865.1. NCBI lineage: Eukaryota > Metazoa > Chordata > Actinopteri > Atheriniformes > Atherinopsidae > Odontesthes > Odontesthes bonariensis. The sequence continues at coordinate 16,842,950 of NC_134515.1, read as the reverse complement.
AGTGTTCCTCTGTAAAAAAGAGAATGCCACTCATATCCCGTCACGCCAGTCAACAACAAATTGTCCATAACATTCTTTTGTATACATTTGTCACACTGGATTGAGCCCAGTGTCCTCACTTTATCTCTGGAGCACATAATGTACCGTACATAAACATGTTGATTTTCTAGTTCTGTTTGTTTCTTTTTTTCTCTTTGAAGCTGTCATATGACAGAATTATGAGGTGTATATATTGAAAAATACTTTTGACATCTTGAGAAATTCTTGTGTTTAAGCCAAGTGCCAACGCCTGCATGAATGACTCATTATACCCCAAGTCGTTTTGTTTCAGATGTTCCTTTACAGTAAAGATGACTTGTTTCCCAGGTGATGCCACTCGGCCAGAGGCCAGACGATATGCAGCATGGAACCAGTTTAGCGTCTGGGCCCATGGGGGCCCAGCTTGGTATCAACTCCAGCTTCTCCTCTGCTGTCATTGATGAGACTGATGACTATATGGACTACATGGGGGGAGGAAGTCCCTTAGGCCTCTCATCTGAGTCTTCTAACCAGGACCGAAGCTGCACCAGCACACCTGTAGGCAACGATAGCTCTCCAGCAGGTGAGAATAAGTCAAATAGCCCTGACAGGTCAGCATGCTGACCTTTAATTTTATTAACTCACAAACTAGACTAAGAAAGCCAGTAACTTGTCATTTCCTGTGTTCCTCAATCATGCATTTCAAGATTCAGTAGGTTGACTTGAAAATCAATCGACACATTAGTCATAATGTACGAGGTTGATGACAATGCTGCTTTCTTATGTTCTGAGTGAGACATTTTGCAGTTTGCCTGGTCATCGTAATAAAACCTCCATTCTGTACATCCGTGGTCTGAGTTATTGCTCTGAATGAAGCTTATCACATTTTCCTTTGGCCAGAGATCACCATCCCTGTGGCTATATGTCTACTTTAGCACTTTTAGTCAGTTGGATTGTGGGAGAAATGAAAGGAAATGAAAAACTGCCTCTTTTTTCTCAAACCTACTGAACAGATTCTTCTCTGTTTTTACAAAAGCTAAGCCTGGCTATGATTTTCACATTTCTTCACTAGTTGCCAATATTATCCACTGCTCTCATCATTGTCGTTTTGGCTGGTGTTTGGGTTACTTGTCTTGAGTGGGCCTCATTTTGTATCATTCTCTTATCTTTTATCTTTCCCTTTTTACCTCCCATCCTTGTGTGTGTGTGTGTGTGTGTGTGTGTGTGTGTGTGTGCGCGTGTGTGTGCGTGTGCGTGTGTGTGTGTGCGCATGTGTGATTTTGCCCCTGTTTTTGTGTACGTGTTTTTTCCCTTCTCGCCTGTCCTTCACCCCTTCTGGTCAACCTGTCTCTCCAGGACAAGGCTACCCTGCCACCACTTCTGCTCCTACCACCCCTGCTGACACTAGCGCTACCCAAAATGCACCTACTTCCTCCCCTCCTCCACCACCACCACCACCACCACCACCTCTTCCCTCCGCTCCTCAGCCTGGCTTCCAGTCCCAGGCCCCATCACTTTCTCCTGCTCTTCTCCGACCTGCTCTCCCCTCACTCCCATACCTCCTCTCTCCATCCTGTCTGTCATACTCTCTGCTCAGCGCCTCTCTGGGAGCCACTCGGAGTGTTGTCATGCCAACCAACACACCAGCTTTCAGCCCCATCATTGCCACTCCGTCTCCGGTTAAAAATGACGTCCCTATAGTGCAGGATGCTGCAGGTACTTATCCCCGGCGCAAACCAACACTGCAGCTGTCACTCTAAGTTACTGAGTTCTGTGCAGCATTTAACTGTGTGATCCAGCCTTTCTCTGCATTATTGTAATGGAGAGATGGAAAAAAAAAATGAGAGGCATGCAAAAAAGAGAACATTTATTTGGAAATGATGGAACATTACAGTAACAACAAAAATATGTAGAATTGCTTCAGGTACACCTTTGTGTGTGCTTTCATCTTTGGCATTGCTATTATAAAGAGATAGAACAGTAAATCCAGCACCTGTTCTACGAAGCCTGGGCCTTGTTTAGTTTCCATTAACAAGGCTGCATCAGCAGCTTCTTATTTTAATCACGCCTCAAGTTTTATCGAGACCCACTGCTTCCTGTCTTGCAGAACAGGGATCACATCATTAGCAGTGACCCCAGGGTGTTGCAAAAGGTGGGTGCCCCTCATAAAACAACAAGGAGAGAAGAGGGTTGCTTAAGACTCACAGCTCCGTCTCTGTTTGGAGGCTGGAGACACCCTGTAAAAGTGTCATGTTCCACAGTCAATTTATCATTTCCCCCCTCCTTTAATCATTCTGGGAATTAGAAATTAGAAAAAAATAAATAAATTGTGGCTCTCTGTGCTTACTCAGCTGTGAACCACTTCGGGCTGAGTCAAGTTTAACACAAGAGTTTTAACCCAGACACTAATTTCCTTGTAGTTTGTGGGTTTTACTTTGTAAACCGACTGATTAATCTTTAATGTCCTTCCCTCTTTTCTCCAGGCAACACCATCTCCATTCCCACAGCCACTGGTGCAAAGAAGCGCTTCTGGATCATCGAGGACATGTCACCATATGGCAAGCGCCGCAAGACAGCCTCATCACGTAAGATGCTGGACGAGGGGATGATGCTGGAGGGCTTCCGACGCTATGACCTGTACGAGAACTGCAAGGACTCGAGCTGCCAGTTTTCTCTGAAGGTGACCCACTACCACTGCACTCGTGAGAACTGCGGCTACAAGTTCTGTGGTCGCACCCACATGTACAAACATGCGCAGCACCACGACCGTGTGGACAACCTGGTCCTGGATGACTTCAAACGCTTCAAATCCTCGCTCAGCTGCAACTTCCCTGACTGCCAGTTTTCTGGCAACAGCACCCACTTCCACTGTCTGCGCTGTGGCTTCCGCTGCACTGACAGCACCAAGGTGACGGCCCACCGCAAGCACCATGGCAAGCAAGATGTGATCAGTGCCGCTGGCTTCTGCCAGTACAGCTCCAGTGTGGACTGTGCAGTTCCTGACTGCAAATATAAGCTCAAGTGCTCACACTTCCACTGCACCTTCCCTGAGTGTAAACACACGGTGGTGGGTATGTCCCAGATGGACTCCCATAAGAGAAAGCATGAGAAGCAAGAGCGGGGTGAGATTCCGTCTGTGTCACCAAAACAGGAAGGGGCACACCGCCTGACAGGAAATGTGGTGGCGGTCCCTCCTTCCTCCATGGTTCTTTCTACTTCCTCACCTGGTAGCCTCCACAGGTTTCCCCACAATATTAACAGCAGTGCTCCCTCCATGCTCTACCAGACGGGTGGCATCAGCTCTGACTATAACCACTCATACCAGCCGTCCTCCATCAGCCTGGACAGCTCCCTCAACCTGGGCACCGACACCAGCAGCTCGCTGTTCTTCCTGAAGAATGCAGTCGGTCTGGGTCTCAGCGACTCGCTGGACCTCAGCAAGAAGATCCACCACAACGCAGCACGATTGGGCCTCAATTCTGCACCCCCGCTGGGTCTGCAGACAGTTCAGGATGACACCACAGGAACATCCGGAGAGGCCGAAGACGACATGTCGCCAGAGGAGGAGGCACACGCTGAGGAAGAGGATGAAGACGAGGACGAGGACGAGGAAGAGGCAGAGGCAGAGGATGATCTCAACACTGACTCAAATGATGATTCAATGGCAGAGCCCGATGGGGAAAAGGACAACAGCGAGAGTTTTCAAGCTTCCGTTAACCACACTGATACTTCCCCGTTGGAAAAGCAAGATGCCGACCCATAAAAAAGACAAACCAACAGTGACTGTGGGAACTGCAGAAAAATCCTGTGTACTATGAATTAACTCAAATGAAAGTGGCCTCGTTCATCATGCTCAGAGACTTGAGATGACAACAACACAACAACAGCAGCATTGAGAAAATGACGGCCCAAAATGATTTATCATGATGTTTACAAGATGACCAACATTATTAATTCAATTATGCATTAAAAAATATGAACGGAGACACACAGAGTTAGGCCCTGTTTTACACGTGGGGCAGCAATGTAAAGCATTTTACTACACATCAGTCTTTTTGTGTGCGTGCATGTTTGACTTTAATTTATTTTCATTTTTTTCACTGTTTTGTGTGGGAAAAAAAAACACATTAGAAAAACAAAAACAAATCTCTCTATATAACTATATATGTAAGTGTGTGAGCGTGTGTGTGTGTGTGTGTATGAACGATGTTAAAGAAAAAGGAAATTGCTGGCACAGGCGACATGAACTGCAGGGCCGTGGAAACATAGAAAAAAGGGACATGAATCACTAAGGGAAACAGGATGTGTTTCAAACATTTAATCTTTTTTCTGTATTATTAATAATATTATTATTGATTAATATTATTAGATGGTGAGATAAAGGGGTTACATTTTGTTCCCATCTCTTTGGTATGCTTTTCTTTGTTCTCAGTAAAACAGGGAATTGACCAGTAACTGTTTGGTCAGTCTCAGCTGTGGCCGGGCATCCAGCAGGCCGGCAGCCTCAACAGTTCTCTCCGACATTCGCTTATAACGTTCAGCTGGCACCAACTCCAAGAGTAGCCCATGTACTTTTACCCCCCCTGTGGAGGAATCAAGTTTGTGCGTGGATAGTGCACTTTTATATTAGCTGACCATGATGATAACGGTGATGATAGATAAGGTTTGAGTATATTTAAAAATATTTTTGTTACCATTTTTGCATCTTTGCATTAAAACGTTTTGTTGTGCTGTCAGTCAGAAGCATATCGATCTGTAAGCAGGTGAGGTCATGATTTATGGCTGGCGAGCCGGTTGGGGTTAAGTGGGTTGGTGGGTGGGCGCGGGGGGGTGGGGGGGTTGATCAGACTGACCAGAGGAAACGAAGAGTCTCCCAGATGCAGCGGGCTGGATGACAGAGGAAGCGTCAGGGAGTGTGTTTTATGTTGAAAATGTACAGACCGAAAATGTCTCAATGGCATTTTGTTTTCCATTCACTATGGCTGTGGTTGAGCTCCTGTTGTTAACAGTTTTTATTTAATATTTATGTGACCTTCCAATGAGAAATTTTTAGGGTGTTATTGCACTTTTTAGGTTCATTTTTACCGTCTGAAAAAAAAAAAAAAAAGAATGATATCTATCTTTTAACAGGGAATTTGCTTTAAAATATGTTGTTTTAGTTCACTTTTGCTTTCATGCACAAATAGATGTTAGTGTGACAACAAATTGTTGTTCTGTGGTTTATTTAAAGGTTTTTATTTTGCTTCTTCTATGATTGGACAGTTGAAAATTTGAAGAAAAAAAAAAGAAAAAGGAAAAAAAAAAAAAGGAACTGCGCTGCGCTGCGCCACAAAAAGGGCGCCACGATACAAAACACTAACATGGACTGTGGTTTAAATTCATTCTTAAGAAGTTCATAGCAATGTTCACTTACTGTAGTACTAAATTATAAATCTGTCAAACCACCCTCTGGTTTTTATTGAGCAAATATGTACAACTGAGGAGTGGACACATTGAATTATCTCCTGAGCTTGGCATTGGAAATAAATGATCACAATATAGGGAAAAATAATGTGTGTAGATGATATTCCTTCCAGATATTGTTTTGAGAAGAAAAAAAAAAAAGGTTGTACAGTATTTTCCTCTGTAAAAATAACTATATATGAACAAAATGCCCTTTGATGAACAGTTTCCTTTAAAAAGAAAACCCTTAAAAGGAGAAATGAATAATAAAAAAGTTAAAAATTCAAATAGCCTCATTATAGTTTGCTTGTGTGTTTTTTTTTTTTGTTGTTGTTGTTCATACTACAGCAGGTGCAGATTCCAGTTTTTGTAGATTTTTCTTTTTTTTCCCTTTTTTTTTTCAAACTCTGTCAGAAGCTCAAACTCAAATACACTGATTTGAATTAATTCACTGACGTTTCTTGTTTATTTATTGACTCTTTTTATTCACTGTCCCTTTTCTGTGTTTTGTGTTCCATTTTACTCATTTGTTTTGGGGCTCACTAACGAAACTTCTTGGTTTGTCTTTGCTTTGCTGTAGATGTGCTTCACTCACAGACTCAAATGTTTCCCGGGAAACTGTCGCAAAGCAGATGCATTGCATGCGATTGTTTTGTTTTTCGCATCATTCGCTGAGATCAACTGTAGGGGCTGGGAGGCGTCATGCACTTGAATTCCGTTTTGTGTGTGTGTGCATGTGTGTGTGTGTGTGTGTTCCTGTCGGCGTGTAAAATAGCAGGATTTGTAAAAAGTTGAAAATAAAGAAACCATAATTATAATGACAGAGAACATGTAATGCTTGATAGTGATCCAGCCTGGGGACATTACAGAGCGAGTGGAGGGGAAAGGTGTTGGATGATAACAACAGGGCAAAAGGTCAAAGTAGCGCTCTGTGTCAGTCAGTGATACCACTGAAGTGTGTGTCTGCATGTGTCTCCCCCCCCCCGAGAGACACTGTAACAGCAGACGTGTGTTTTTTTTTTTCTTCTCAGCGACTCAGACCTCCAATTCCAGACCAGTAACCTCATCGTGTTAGGCATCTTTGCTGCTTTCTGACCCTTAGAAATTCCAACTGGAACACTTTTTGTCGCAGGATTTGAAGACAACAAAAAACCTTCCGCATTAATGCAGCTAGAGGAATCAACGAGGTTTCTCGTTGGGGTTGTTCACTCCTCACGTTCTGGTACAAGAACAAGATAGGAGTCGAGGACCATTAGGAAGATTTAGAGGGTCTGCTATCACTAACAAGATAGCTCTCTGCATCTCTCACCGTTAACAGGGCACATTTATTATTATCATTTTATTCTATCTTTTCTTTTTTCTTTTTTTTTCCTTAAGTCACGTGCCGGGTGCTCCTCCCTCATGTTACCCAGTGGCCAGCGTGCCGACTTGTCTGTCCCCTCGTCTACAGCTGTTCCTGTCCTTCCTTCTTCTCGTCCTCGTGATTTTTTTTTTTTTAATAAAAAAAAGAGGAAAGAAAAAAAAGAACACGGGTAAAGGCATCACCATCTGTCATCCAGCTGGTATCCTGTATATAATCTACCAGAGGAGGAAAAAAAAAAAAATAAACATGAAAATTATATTACACAAAAACCAGACGGAAACAACCTCCAAATCCTGCATAGGCTGATACTGAAAAGACAGATCATTTTACTGCTTTAATTAACAGAGTAAAAAGGATGGTATAAAACAGTGGAGATGTGAAATCTGCCTGCTTACTGCAGAGCAGTGGATCAACAGAAAAGCATTTCAGACCTTGTAAAAATATATGGGGGTTTTGGACTAAAAGCTATCGTCCATTAGCATTCAGTTTGGCTAGATTTGTGAGACATTTTGTCTGAAAAATAGTCAACCAAGCATATCTTAAAAACAAGTCTCAACATGAACTGGTTGCTCTCAGCACTGCTCTGCATTATAATAAAACAGCTTATTTCTCTTTGGATACAGAGCTGTTCACCTCATCTTCATTGTGTTTTATTTGTGTTTTCCTTCTAGTTTGCATATCTGATGTGAAGACGGAGCTCTTCACTCATTAAAATAAAAAGAAAAAAACAACCAAACTCCGTTTGAAGTAACTTTTGCTTTTTTTCACAAAAAAAAAAAAAAGCCTTCAAGTTATACATAATACGAGTGCCAACTGCACGTGTGGCGGCTGTGGGTTATGTGCTGGCCAAAGCTGACATGCAGTTGGTTGATGTGCCAGGAACAGGTTGAGTGAGTGTGCGAGCAGTGTGGAGAGGCAACAGTTGAGGCTGGGAACATACACGACAGGTGTGTAGTGCATATGTGGTCACATGATGCCTATAAGGCAGATTAGGGCCCAAACAGATGAAGCGCTGCTTAATGGCAGCTTTTATTAAGTTCACAAAGCATAGAGGGAGGAGGAGGAGGGGGGGTGAACAGAGGAAAAGCAGGTGGCTGGGCTTGTGCACTCCTAGATGAAGACAGATATTGTACAGCGGAGCCTGAAGAGGGTAGCTGCTGTGGAAGGATTTATGGAGATTTGCCTGCCCTGGACTCACCGCCTGCTTGTTCCCGAGTCCTGCAGTAATAGACAGAGAGCTGGAAGAGCTCTGAGAGAAAAAATGTGTCAGCTATGAAACCAGAGAGTGTGATCATATAAGATGAGAGGAGAGCTATAATAAAACGTGTGGATAGTTTGTCGCTGAAACAAAAACAACTAAGAACATGCACAGATATAGAACAAATTGCACAACAGTCCAAATGAATATGAGCAACATTTCAAAAGTAAGAAGGCTGCCAGATATATGACATGTATTGGGAAATAAGTTTTGAAAACACATTTAAAAATAATGATTATATTATATGTTTTGTTCACACGAGTGTGTGTGTACACATCTAATTATTTCCACATTTAAAGATTTACGCTGCTGGCACAGAAATGATATCTAAAATAACACACAGTTACGTATCCATTTCAAACGAAGATATTCAGCCGCTGCTTGAAACCAACAAGAGATGTTTTCGCAGTCGCGTCTTTCCTCACAGTCACTAATATTGTGAACATTTATGTGGATAAAGTTCACATCCACAGAAAACTCTTGAGAGTAAAGTTGAGTCATTTTGGACTGAATGTACTTTAATGCGTGATGAGTGCCAACAATAAGGAGTTTCTATACGGCTGTGGATTCAAGCCCCACGCACACATTCATCAGTGAAATCTGTCCGCATTGCATTTGAGCTTAGTCACACCACTAAAACAGAGTGTTTCGGGTTAGTTAATTTGCCTGCTGCCCTCAGTCCTTCTGATGTTAGCTGGCAGTTAGACCCCAGGTAATTTGCTGGAACCAGTTTGTCAATCCCAGCAGGCACTTGTTGATTTAACGCAGAGAACAATGTGTCCTTATAATCAAGATTTTCATATCAATTATATAGCAACTAGACCTTGGAATGAAAGTTATAACAACTAATTTCTGCTGAGCATCAGCCTTTCCGATTGTTTGGGTGTTCCAGTCCCTACTTATCTGTTTTGGTTCTCATTTTTGGCCACAGCAGCTGTTTAAAGTGCAAAAGCTCTGATAAACACACTGCACACAACCTGTTGTGCCCAAACTTGCATACAGACAGTCATTGCTGAGACAAACTGGTGAATTTGGCAAGTTGGTGGAGACCAGGACGGAGTTAAAACTGTGGATATTTTACTTGAATTCATTATGCTGACAGAAACACGACTTGATGGAGGTATTGTTTTTACAGGCAAATTTTCACAACAGTGTGATTCATGGTTGTTATCCATAGGTTAAAACAACACATACAATACTTACGGTAGCTTCCTGCAGCTAGCTTAAAACTGTCAGATAAAGTTGAGGCTTTTCTGTGGGGAAACTTAAGAACATTGTGGTGAAATTTAAGATGCACATCATTTTCAGAGATCCAAAATAAATAATTTAGCTAACATTTATGAGTTTTGATACCTGGCCTGCTGTTAAAGCCTCATTAGAGGTTGAGCAAAAGTTATTTAAAAAAAGAAAGTTATTTCATTCCTTGTAATATAGATCAGGTGAAATACACAAAAGCCAAAAGCAATGACATACAAGAAGTCAATCGTCGACCAATAACAGTTCGCCATCTTTGATCATCTACATGATATCAGTCCCGAACAGAAAATAGTAAATTCTCAATTCACCACAATGTGTTTGGAAAAACACTATTTATCAATGTCGCTGACAGGTCGGACAGTTGAGAGTGCATAAGAAAATGATCACACGTTACTCATGTAAGTCAGAATATGTTAATATTTTGTAGCCTGTTATCCCAGCTGCCATTGGACGAGAGGCAGGGTGCACCCTGGACGGATCACAGGGACACACAGAGACAAACGAGACACACAACTGGAACTGAAAATATACAACTCATTACTGTTTTTACCAAGAAATGCATAGAAATTAAACTTTGGTGCATGTGTGACGCACATAGGCCTATTTATGTCTAGTTTTTTATATGCATACTGAATGATTCAAAACACAAGTGCATTATACGGGTGTGTTAGCCCAGTTTTGAGAAGCTCAGTTTCATGAAAATTCAGTTTGTCATCTCACATGTTTTAATGGATTTCAAAAGTAGGTTTTGGTTCAACTAACACAACAGTCCAGTTTATGTAAATGGGATTTTGATGTCAACGATTAGATAAATGGACTTATTCATTGCGCTGTGTAAAAGAAGAAATTAGCAACTGACACTATATAATCAGTAGGAAAAAAAGCAGGATGTTTATCAAGCGAAAAGTGGGCTCAATGTATCATACTTCTGTAAATTCAGACTTATTTTTAGAGCCTGAACCAGCTGCTCATCAATAAAAAAAAAAATGCAGGCTTCGGGTTCTTTTGCATTGGCTCCACTTCTCAGACCCCGTGGCTATGTCTATCTTTCCAAAAGAATTTGAGTGATGGGTTTCCCTCTTTATTCATCATACATTTTAAACTTGGCAATATAAAATGCAAGTATACGCATCTTTTTATCCACTAATGTTATGTGATTAGTACGGGTTGGTTCTTTGAGATAAGCGGCAAATTCTGCAGGCAGAACTGCAGAGGAAGAAAGAGCCCCGAGATGACATAACGAGCTCCAGTTAAACCTAGGATGAAAGGAATTAAAACGTGAATGAATTATTTAACACGGTGGAAAGCCTGGTGACTGGGAGCAATTTCTGATCATGATTACTAATTCGCTGAACCTGTTTCCGTTGCACTTTGACTCGTTTGTCTCAGATTTTCCAACTCTTCGAAACTTTCTTTTGCATTATCTGATGTTCCCAAAATCTCGTTTTCATTCAAGTGATTTTATCCTCGAATTGAAAGTGCGCACGAAAACATCTGGTAACAGAACAACATTGTAATGAACTACAAAATATCCAGCGTCAGCATCCGAGAAATGTGCCGTCAGTGAAACCCCGAAAGCCCACAAATTCTGAATCATGGTGAGAAAATGACAAGTGTCTCTCGAGAGCTTAACAACTGACTGATTTAGAGAGTGAGATGGTATTTGTTGCACCAGTAGATGTTTGAATCACCCACTGTGATCATGCTTGCCTTTAATGTAGCAGGAGAAGTTTTTATAACCAAGCCCTGAAGCTGCCAAGCTCAACACCGCAAAATGAAACAGGAGCCTTTTGCATAAAATGCATGAGCTACCTTGTGTGATATCTTTGTTTTAAGAGTAGCTTGTTGTTGATAGGCCCCACAGGTATACAAAATACAATGTATTGTGTATATATATGACATGTCTGCAGCACTCATTTCACCGCTTCATTGATACATTTATAGTTCATATTTTTGGATGAGATGTGTCCCTCATCTCTCTCAGCACTCTGCCCTGGTTAGACCTCTCTTTAAATCCTGTGCCCTTTGCAATAGATGCTTATTTATCTATTTTTGCATGTGTATGAGCTTATTTTGGAAAGACCTCAGTCACATTGCAGAAAAGGGGGCTGTGTGAAAAAAGCGGCTTTGCCATTGGTAGCAGCTGTTGCTGCTGAGACACCTCTGAGGAAATGGAGAATTGGACACACACTCATCCAATTTAACATTAACAAGAACTTATTGGATGCAGGCCCTTAGAAACATGTGGCTTTGCCTTATGTGCCTCTGTTGAGATGTGCTGCTGTTCCTCTTGAATGCGTGTGACTGGGGTCTGCGATATTATTGGCATTTGTGATTTGGGATCAAAATGTGATACGTATGTCATTCCGCTTCAGTAGCGTATACAGACAGAGAAAAAACCAACACAAAGCCGTCACTGCAATAAGTACTTGTTGCACGGGGGAGTGCGACTTCCAGAAGTGGCGAAAATAACAAGAATTTCCATGTGGAAATGGGAAGAATCACCATTAAAGAAATCCACAGGAAAGTCTGAGTTGTAATATGAGACAGTTTCAGCGACATCAAACAGCGAAGCTGGTTCACAAAGATCTGCAAATACAAGATTTCCATCCGTTTTATATTTTCCACATTTATTTCCAACCACACCAACAGAGCTGAGTTTTTGTGAAGCTTTTTAACATAGCAACCGCTGCAAGTATTGACTTCATCTTCCTCCATGATTTCATTCGTTAAGCGAATATATAATTGTCTTTAAAGTTCCTTTCCCCCTTAAAGCACAGACCTATCTCTCCATAAGCTCAGCAGATCTAAATCAGACGATCTCTCCTGCGCAGCACCTGTGTGTTTTGTTTCTGGTCTGGTGACATTTTTTTCTCCACCTCTTTTCTTTTCTTCTTTTTTTTTCTTCCCATAAACACATTTCACATTCTTCAGAGCGAGGTGTATCTAGAAATCTTCATCGTTCAACACATTTTCGACGGATGAAATGCAGATAACGAAGCGTTCTCTTTGCACAGTTTTCGCTGGAACATTGGGTCAATGAAAACAAACATCAGTGGTGTGTTTTTTTTAAACTTAAAAAAACTCGGGCCAGCTCACACAGAGAGTTCTGCAAACCACCAGGAAACAGTTGATCTGGTCGTCATGGTAATGACTCAGATCATTTTATTATTGTTCTCTTAAAAGCTCCGGTCCTTTTAGTTTTTCTTAGTGACGTCAGGCTGTATCAGAGGGCCGAGGCTCAGGGTCATGCTCAAGAGCACTTGAAAAGAAGTGCAAATTCAGAGCAGCGTTATGAAGATACAGGTGCTGTAAGTCAAGGCTTTTTTTTTTTTTTTAAAGAATAATAAAAGGAATAGAATAATTGCGACCTTTTAAACTATGTTTGCTCAAAATTAAGTCACTTTTTCACCACGGATGAATAGTCCTCAGATGAGAGCTGCTGCACCACTCCTTGATTCCAAAAGAAACGCGCCTGTGGTCGCTGAGAAATGACCAAGTGTAGTCACAGCGTTGCGGTGGGAACAAGCACAGTTCCCACATTTCTGTCGGCTCTGTCTGAGCTGTGCGCATTTTTAACAAAAATGGGAGGAGGCGCGGATTTAATGCTGCACATGAGATGTTATTTGGTAAACATGCACTTGTCATCTTACAAACACAAACGCAATCCATTGGAAAGATCAGTGTTGAGTCCCATTAAAAAAAGCTTGTGAAAACTGAGCCTCAACTGTCAAACTGTCAAACCGGTTGCATAAATGTTTACTAAGAAATACCAAACATTGTGTTCTATTTGTTTTACTTTTCCTCGAGTTTGCCCGATTGCCGTAGATTAGTCATTCCCAGAGTTAAACACAACTTTGCCAGCAGAACAAACAACTAGCGGCAGACGAGCAACGGGGAAGAAGTGCATGAAACGGCAGATCAAAGCTGGCTCGTAGCCACGTGGCCATTACCCCCTCAAGTAGTTTGCTTCAGAATTGGACCAGTCGTCTCCAGAGCTGAGTGGGAGCGTTTCATCACTTCATAAGTCTGATCCAAAAGGAGACAGCTTACAGCGAGAAGTCAGAGGGGCCTTTTCTCCCTCTCAGAAGCCAGAGTAATTCTCATTCCACTTAAGTCGCCGCAGCACAGCACCGCTAACTGGCAACCGAGGCATGCTGCTGCTGCTGCCGCTTTCTTGGCAAACGGAGAAGTTCTTAAGTGCTAAGCTGTAAATTCGCTTAATTTGACATGAGTCCGAGGGGAATGGGATCATTTTCTTTCAGGGAAAAAGCCTGGCATATTGGCTGACATTAAGCTGAAATGGTCCAACATGGTGTTTCTGCTGTGCGATGACGGCTGGAACACAGAACAGACAGCGTTCGACAGAGCTGTAAAACCGTTTGACTCTGGCACCAGCGCCGTGTGACTCATTTTTATGTTAATTATGTGAAAGCCTTTCAACTGTAATTTCTGGGGAAGAAAATGATGATGAAGCGGCTTAAAGTGGTTTGTCTGTTTGCACATACAAGAACATTAGAATTTACTGAGTGTGCATATGCACCTGCATTAATCCGCCTCAATAAATATCTCTTATTATGAGCCGCAGACTCAGTGATACGAAGAAACTAACAAATCTATGGTTGCATAATGCAGTAAGTGTCACTCATTTCTGACTTTTGAGAAGGAACAATCCCAGGTCACACTGAAAAAAAAAAGAAGAAAAAAGATGACGTTTTGGTCACAGATGTGGAAGCAAAACAGAAAATATTTGTTAAACACAGGAACAGGTCAATCATAAAGCGATATCTGACTCATAAGAGAGCGGAACCGTTAACTGAGATCAGAGAGAAGCTGTCTGAAAAGAAAACGCAGGGGATTTACAATAAACCGCTGAATATCACACGTTACAATGTTGTTACAATGTTTTCAGTATCCATAAATGACATGAAGTAAATGGACAGCCTATTAATGTTTTATAATCATTTTTTATAAACTTCAGTTCATTATAATTTCATTCCTCTCAGCTGACAACTGCTGTGTTTAGGTTTAGCATCGCAGAGATGCAGTATTACTAGGACCCAAGCAGAAAAGTTGCTCAGGCACCAATATTCTTTCTGCCAACATCATTTCCTAGAAAAGTTGTGACGTTTTCAGAAATGTAACCAAAGAAAAGTTTTTCTGTAATTTCTTAATTTCTTTGAAGCTTAATTTAACTACAAGGGAAAGGATTTTCACTGTCTCACAGACCAATCCCATCGTATTTACAGACAAATCTGGAACTGGAGGCCAGCAACACATTCAAAAGAAACAAAGGACAGAAAAGATTCTACACTCATAAGTGACAAGTGTGGGTGTCCAGACTGAGTATAAGAGGAGAAACAACCAAACTTTGTGTCAAATTCCATTAGATAATCATCAATCAGTTAAAGAAAAGTTCAAAATTTCTCAAAGTTGTGTAATATTAAAGGAGGACATCTCAGGGTGTAAAAGCCAAGGATGAAAACCCAAGTTGGATGTGTGTGAGCTCTCAGGTGGCACTGCATGAGAAACCCTGATGTCACCATGATCAGTACAGCCACGGGCATGTGGGGGCTTAGGGAAAACAATTCCCACTCAACACAGTCCACCGCTGCACCCAAAAATGTAACTTGAAACTGTATTACTCAGGGAGGAAGCCGTATATTGACTGAGCAGAACTGTTGCTTCTGAGTGTAGAAATGCTCTGTGGTCAGTTGAGTCCACTTTTCAGCTTTCTTTTGCAAAAAAAAAAAGGAACGAAACTCACATTCGCCTCCATGTGTGAAATGAGAAAAAGACCGTCGAGGTTATTTATGCAGGACATTGTCAGGCCTTGTTCTGTACGACTTTCATCAATGTCACTACACTGATACAGAGTGCGTATGCTTGGCTGGCCTAAAGTCCAGATTTGTCTCCTATTGAAAATGTATGATGCATCAGAGGAGCTGCTGAAATCTGATAAATCTTATAATCAGCGAGAATAGACTCAGACTTTTCTCACAGAACTCAAACAGTTAGTATCCTCAGTTCCCAAGCAACTAAAAAGTGTGATCAAAATGAAGGCTGGTGTAACACAACGTTTACTTTCTTTTTTAAGGAACCCTGAGATGACCGTGAGATCTTTCCAGGCTTCATCAAAGTTGGCAAACACCTGCCTCACAAAAGTTCTTGCTCTTTAGAGCGGTTGTCCGTCCCAGGCTCACTGAACTGGTAGCTATGCTGACAAACAGGAAATGAGGTCATATCTCAGCATTTGATCCATCACAATTAGGCATTTTACCATCATAGAGTACTGCATTGGACGAAAAAGGGTATCGCGTTAATAGCACTGATGCGATTGTCTTTAATAACGATGCTTTATGATTATGATTATGAGGAGGTTACAATCCTCACGTCTGGCCACCTGGAGAACAGTTCAAACCAAGTTTCATAAATTGACCAAACAGAACATCAGCCCTCATCTCAGCTACTTTTAAGATATCGACTCCAAACAAATATAAATAATTCATCCTTTGAGGGCTGTTGGGAAAAAGCAAAAATAAGTTTCTCCTCACAATGCCACAGTTTATGCTTTTCTGTTGTGTTTTCTTTTCTTTTTGTTGTGGTTACATCACTTTGGATAAGAGACTTCAGGTTTTGTGGGTTAGCTTGATTTAGTTCATATTGAATCTTTGTCCACAGGAACTTGTCCTTTCCTGAGTCTGAATCTTGCTGGAGGTCTCTTCCTGTTAGAAGGGAGTTTTCTTTCCACGCTCAGGATGGAGGATTGAATCCAAGAGAAGTTTTCATGCAACCTGTTGAAATTTTGTCAAAATTGAATTGGACTATCTTTGAAGTGCCATGAGATGACATTTGTTGCGATTTGGTGCTACACAATTAAAACTTTATTGAATTGAATTACTCTCCCTGTTCTCTTGCATTCAGTTAGCTGATTACCATCACCTGCCTCATGTTACTTATGATTTTCTGTTATCGTTTACCAGATCCTCATCCTAACTACCTCGTGTCTGTCGTCCTGTGTCTGTTCACCCAGCACTGCCACTTTTTATTTTTAATTTTTGGTGTTTCTTGCCTATTCGTTTGTTGTAAGGAACACTTTTATTTCTTTAAGACCTGCCTGTTTTGCCATGCACTTGGGTTCTTCTCCTGGGATCGTGGACTGTGACACACAATTTTAACATGGTTGCCTCAGGTTTCCATGGCGACTTTTTTTTAGATTTAATGAAATACTTATTCAGTTAAAGTTTGAGGGTTTGGCATTGGCAGTTCTTGGTCATCTTAAAGTATAAAAGCGGGTATGTTTTAAAGTATTACATTTCAGCTTTATTTCTGTTGAAATGACTCTCGAATAGCGCCGGCCTCTGATGAAGACGACAGCCTTTAAAAAGACCGGTTTCAGTATCACAGCTGTGACCTTCATAAAACAGAGCTGGGCAACAGGTGGGCATCATGTGTGTGCTAATCTTCCACATTATGGTTGTTGATAACAGACACTGCATATCACTGCGCCGTTAAAACTCAGTAATTTAATATGGAATACATCAGCAATGTGATATTTGTAGCATGGAAGAAGCAAAGGTTGGGAAGATTCAGCTGATGCTAAGAATAGAAAACGCACATCATTCACTTTGGGTTTCTGTTACCAGAAGAATTCTGAGTACCGCAGACCCTCCAAAACAAGACATTGGGTGTCCACTGAGGGCTTTTGGGATTACTTTTTTCACTTGCTCTCCTCTCTCTGAGGGCATGAAAATAGGGATTGTATTACACTGTGACAATCCATGCCAATTTGGGAGGACAAGGTTGGTGCCTTCCCCCTTTTTCACAGGCTGTCCTTCTTTTACCCATCAATACTGACATGTGTCTGGTTGTTGCAAGTTTGGGCCTTTGGACAGCTGGGAAGCTAGAAGAGAAGCGATTCGACGGGCACAGTTGGAAAGCTAAAGGATGTGGCCTTATGACTAATACCGAACAAAAAGAGACTGAAAAAGACCGATGGATACTCTGAAAATAAAAACTGGTCAACACAATTAGATTTAAAGTGAAAAAAGTAATAGAGTAACTTTCTTTTTTTAATCACATGGCTTCCCTGGAAAAGAAATGGTTTTGATTTCTGATCTAAGAAAGTAAAAAAAAAAAAAAAGACAACACACAGTGGGTAATATGACTAAGAGCCCATAAACCAGTCTTTTGACATGGAGTCCTTTATAATCCAGTTGTAAGTGACCAGCTCTGGTTTTGTTATACTATTCTTTCAAATCTAATAGTAATGTTAAAACAACATTACTGTAACTGATCATTATACCAGCTCAATCACAAATGAACACAACCCCAACTCCAAAAAGGTTGTGACTGAAGTCTGGGCTTCAGACAGGCCAGTCCAGCACCTGGACTCTTCTGCTACGACGCCATGATTTTATAATAGACGCAGGATGCAGTTTTGCTAATATATGCAAGGCCTTGCCTGAAAAAGACATTGTCTGGCTGGGAGCATATGTTGCTCTTAAACCTGCTTATACCTTACAGTATTGATGGTACCTTTCCAGATGTGCCAGCTGCCAGCTCCATGCACACTTATGCACCCCAATGGCATCAGAGAAGCAGGCTTTAGAACTGAGCGGTGATAACAAGCTGGAGGCTCCCTTTCCTCTTTAACACGGAGTAGATTATTCCAAAAGAAATTTAGAATAATGATTCATTTGACTCCAAAACATTTCTCCACTTTCCCTCAGTCTATTCTAAATGAGCTTTGGCCCGAAGAAGATGGCGGTGGTGATTCTGGATCATGTTCACATATGGCCTCTTCTCTGCATGATAGAGCTTCAACTTCAAACAAAATCACCATTAAAGAAACTCATAGACAATGTCTGTGCATTGAAATCAGCTGTACTTACATGTGTGATGACCTCCCACATAATAGTTAGAGGTGGCAGAATGTTTTGAACATTTTCTCACTCTCCACTGCATTGCAGCATCAGACATACTTCACTCACATCACTTGAGTCTGCTCCCGTGCATCTAAACAGTTCCAGTGGTGCAGTTAAATGGCACGGGCAAACTGTTACTGTGGCCCGACTCAACTGTTAATGGAACCATGCTGAAGGACTTCTGCAAGTGTCCTTGAGCCCATACAGTGACGGGCATCCAATATGGATTTCGAGTCGTGCACAGAAATGTCTCCAGATTCTCAGAATCTTTTGATGATATCATGTACTCAAGTGTATGTGCATTTACATTTTCAAACTCTTCAGTCAGAACTCCTGCATGGATTTTCATTTTAATACAATCGGCTGCAGTTGCTGCAGCGTGTACATAAAAAAGAAGGGAAACTGTCACCAACAGTCAGAAGAACAATGAAAAAGTTCACCCATGACGCTTCAGGGACGCTGTTCAAATTGAGCTACTTGAATTGAAATGAAAAAAAGAAAATTTCAACCCTTTTTGTGCTGGCACGAACACAAACCCACAAATGGACAATCCATTTGAGCTTACACAAGATTAGGAACGTGCTTTTCATCTTATGAACTACTGGTTGGAGAAAAACTGTGTAAAGCTTAAGTTAGCTCTTCAAAAACACAAGGCTCATTGCAAATGTGAAAAAATATATATTTAAAAAAAAGAAAAGAAAAAAAAGATGGCGCTGCAGCCTGCCCCTTATATTATTATATCTCCCTCTCTCCCGCCTGGCCGACCACCACCATGCTTCAGGTGCTCCAAAGACAGGCCTTGTTATTAGTCTAATTTGCAGCAGAAAGCGCAGCACCTGTTGCCCCTGCGCCGCCTGCAGCCGCGGTCCCTCAGCAGGCTGACAGCCCTTTCTTTGGATAATCCAATCTTTCCACCTGCGCAAGACAAGTGCATCTGTATTTGCTGCAGCTTGCCTTCCCTTCTCATGGCCACCATGCTCTTGACGGCTCAGAACCATTCATAAATACTGCCAACCAGTACCCAGCACCCTGTTCTTTTAACAGCCAGCTGCTGTTTTCTCTCACCACGTCTTACCGGCACCTTCCTTTACCTGTCAGTAAGGTGAGTAAACCATCGCCTAAGGTTCAAAAGGGGTCCCACAGTCATTCATATGACAGCCTTCCACCATCCACATACTCCATTTGGATTTGAAACAGCGCCAAGAGAAAATCAAGTGACACAGGCCACACAGAGTGGGAGGGAGGGGAATGTGATCCCACTTGATTGTTGAGAGTTTATATAGCGAGTGATGACAAAGTGCTTTATGACTTTGCAGTGTTCGCTGGGCCCTGCGATTGAAGCCTTATACAGGCAAAGCCCCCTGGTGACCTTGGCTTGTCAAACGTTCTCATTTTCACCAGGAAGGAGCCGGTGTTCAGCCGCCGCTCAGAGCTGGTAAGCTGCTTTTAGAGGGACAGCCACGGAGAGCTTTTGGAGGTGACCCATGCTTCCTTATTTTCACTGCTGAAACACTAGTGAGCAAATGCATCAAAGAGAGAGAGAGAGAGAGAGAGAGAGAGAGAGAGAGAGAGAGAGAGAGAGAGAGAGAGGGGAGAGAAAGCTCAAATAGAATACACAACCATGAATATTTTAATATAAGAGTCCACAGCCATGCAGGCAGCTCTTTGAACCTGAACTTAGGGCAGCACTTTGAACCAAATGCTAATGCAAAAACGCTTACAAAGATAATGTGAGGATGTTTACCAGCTGCAATGTTTACGACTAAGTTTGCTCGCCAATGTAAGTTGCAGACATTTACTGAAGCACTGAATCAGCATCTTAAATGAATCATTCAGCCCGTCAGCTCTGGATCAAGCTCTGCAGAAGCCTGATAAATATTCATACTTTTGGGTCAGGTATGCTGGAACGAGGAAACGGGAAAAATGTGACCGGCTGACGAAAAATTATTGGGAAATTATTAAACAAGTAAAACTAGAACCGTTCTAAGGGGATCTTGAACTTGTCCAAGTCTTACATTAATCCATCAAAACAATGTAGTTTTTGTGCCAATCCGTCAAGTTGATATTTCACTGGATGAATGGAAACTTTGATATAATAACCAATAATACTGTGGGGGAAATAAAAAAAAATGTAATAAAAAAAAATCCAACTGATTGCTTCCAGATACACACCTTATCTCATAGGGAAGTAGAAATATTTCAACCGGGGACCTTTGTTTCCTGCATTAGCTGTGACCTTTCCAATGCAAATTGCAGGACACTTCCCTTACAGCTATCTGGAAGTGTGGTAAAGCGTGACGCCTCAGGAAGCCCCTTGTAGTTACGATGTAAATCATTCCAATTCAACGTAGTGTGAAAACAATGAACCGGGGCGGGATCAACACTCAAGGGCTCAAAGAGTTGTTTAAACTGAACAGAAATAATACGCGTGAGGTGCAGACAGAGCCACAGATGTCCTCTGACTGCTCCTGCCGCTGCTATGGGCTAACAACTCTTACATTGATCCAAGGAGACACTCAGCCCTCTAACCTGCTGAGTGCTCAGTTCCAGTGAACAATGGAGTTCAGAGCGTGTCGATACACTATCCTATTGAGTGCTCTCCGTTTAGCAGCAAGATTGATGAGGTTAAGGCTCCCAACCAGGGAGCCAAACGGTGTCAAAACCAAGGTGTTGCTTTGGTCAAACAATCCCTCCTCGCAATGCCACACTGCTGGCGCTGGTTATTGGGTTATACGCCAGGAAACATATTTAAATAACGAACAAGATTTAGGAAAGGGTATGCAAACTGTGGTGGATGTTGCTGGGACACCAAATAAATGTATATGATAATATGAGCGTAGCATAGATGACACTTTTTGGACATGAATGCACTGCAAATCCCCCAAGACAGTAAATGATGTACAAGTGGATTTATTACTGTAGGTCCCTATAAATCTAAGGTTGGCCTGAACTCCAGGGAGAGGTTAATGGATTACAAAGGGATGCAGTATCGAACCTCAGAGAAGTTTATACACTTCATCAATATGTGAAACGCTATTGATCACTTAAACCTTGATAAATTAAATTCATATACTTGACATGCATGGCAATATTCAGAATGCCCCACATGAGGGGCATTCTGAATGTGGCCCAGACATGGAAAACTAAATGCTTTTGGAGTTCGGCATTGTGCCTGCATTAAAGTTACTATAAATGACTAAAACAGTGAATCTGGAGAGTGTTTCCTAAAGTGTTGCTACTTAAAGATATAATCAAGAACACGAAAACTTTACCTGGAGACAATTTGTCCACTGGTGAGATGTTTACGCTGAGCTGTACCAGCTTCCTTTAACTTTCCCGGAGGGTGCCCCTCAGGCCAGGTGCGTTTTAACAAAGCAAACGAAACGTGAACTTTCAGATCAGCTTGATTCACAGGCTGTTATTTTGTGTCATTCAAACAATTAACAGTCGCTCAACTACTTTGGTCCAGAGAAAATGGTGGCTGTTGGATTGGCTCATAATGACAGGAATCTCCACCAAAATCTGTTTCCAAGGCTTGGGGAATTTCAAGTTTGGAGTTCTGCAACACCTGATGACAGACCGGTGGGTCAGGAGTACATTAACCTCAACCATTACACAACACACTTGAATCTCCAACTAAAATGTATGTGCATTTCAGGCAGGCAAAGTAGGCTATAAAGTAGTTTGTTTGTGAATACATTACATGAGAGTCCTACTAAATCTGTAGAGTATTCTTACATTAGCATTATTATAAGAAAGTAGAATAAACACAAAACCTCTTTTATTGTTTATTACTATTTTCATATTAATATGTGTTGTTATTTTGTCATTTTCCAATGCTAAATTCCCCCTCTGCAGGGCTAATAAAGGATTCTTATGCTGAAACATAACTATTGTTCTGAGCATGCTTGCCACTTTAACAATACATCCGTCTGTCCCACCCAAATAAACAACTTGGGTTAAAGCAAAAATCATTCCAGCTAATAAAGGTTGAATGTGCGAGAGGTAATGACATGTGGTTTGCTACACAAACTAAAACTCCTCAACTCACCCTCATCTTCTACGGTGGCGACAAAAAAATGCAGAAAAAGCCTGCTGAAGAGAGTGCATTTGGTTTGTCATAGAACGTAATAGAATTTCATCTTGCATTGGTCTTAATGGATCAAATATTACACAACGGAACTTTGACTCTATTTTTAAAGATGGCAATCAGGATACAGAAATGAATTAAAAAAAACAGAAACAACCAAGAACTGATGATCCACTTAGAGAAATAAATAAAAGTTCAAACGTTTAAGCAAGTCACTTAGTCATTTCCAGAGCGACAGCCTAAATAAAATGCCCCGTCATGCTTTCTGACTACTCAGCAGAGGGTGATTCAAGACTTTACACGAAGCGTACATGAATAGTGCTCGCTAGGACATAAAAACACAAATACATTTCAGCATTCACATTAGTCTGACTTTGGATTGTTCGATACACGAAGGTAGAAGCTCTTGGTCTTCAAATGGCTTAAATCTCTTTTTTTTCCCACACACAGAAAACAATCCGACAGACTGATGATCACATTCACACAAACATCTAAAGGGAATTCAAAGTGCAAAGCTCTCAGCTCACTTTAAGGGCAAGCGCTGTGTGTTCCGACATACAGTCGACTGCACCGTGTGTTGCGTATGGTCGGTTTGCAATGAGTAAGAGATTCCCTCTTGAGATAAAACAGATTTATTACAGTTATGGCTGAAATTCAGACAGTGTTTAGCAAGTTACAGAGGACCAATCAGTCATACTACAGTGGTTATGAAGCATATTGATTTTGAGCTTCTCATTGTTTTTCCATCCACAAAAAAAAGCTCTTATACATAAAAAGAACAAAGAAAAAAAACAAAAACTTTACAGCATACTGAAAGGATGACTCATAAACCAAAACTTAATCTCAATCAACATAGCAAGAAGTGACCTGTAACTCAAAACCTGTGTCTCGGATATGTGCGGTGATCCTCTGCCTTCTCTGTGCTTCGAAGAAGGCCATGAGATAGAGGTGGAAATGGCATAGAGGGCAGATATCCCTTCTTCTCACTCATGGACTCTTCCTGTTAGCTCGAGGCACAGTGAGTAATTCAATAAGTCAAGTATTCATTTATTACTTTCCTTTTCAATCACGGGGCAATTTTTTCTTTCTTTCTTTCTTTCTTCTACTTCCCCCATCCACCTCCACATTGAGAAAAAAAAGAAAGTAATACAAGTTCTGCAACTTCCATCTGTGGCGGGTCTTACTGCAGCTTAATTACAAAAATATCGGCGCCGTTTTCTGTAAAGATTATTCACTGTAGGAGGCCCTACGTAATTTGGACCGGAGGGTTTGTCACAGAAAATAATACAATGCAACTGGGCTTTCTGTATTAGATTTCCGCTTTTAGCCTCCTTGACATATCAAGCTGCATGAACTAATACATCTGTTATTTGTTGATCATTTGATTATTAACATACTTCACAAACCAAATCAGCTGCCCTGCTGGAGAGACAGAGACTGTCTGGGTTTTTCTCGCCTGCCGCGCACAAACACAAACACACTCGCAAAGATGCACAATTCAGCCCTCAGTGAAAAAGGAAAAAAAAACATTTATCTTCCCCTCCTCTGAGCGTATGAGCGCTCTGACACCGGCATGGAACAAAGCCCGTCATCACATTCTAATCTCGTATTTCAGGGCTTTTATTTCACCCAAATGCCACCCTGCTGGCCTTGTGAATTATTGACAGACTGACACCAATGCGAAAGGACACATAAAAGAGGCTAAAAGCTCCAGCCCTGGAAGAGTTGTCCTCTCCTATTGCCATCAACAGGGAGGAAGAACTCTGCTAATGCTTCAGTGGAAGCTCACGGTAACTTTCAAACTGAAGTAACATATGATCGCTGACCCACAGCTGCGCTATACAGCACAGATATCCTGTGCAGCACCACCTCTTTGGTCTATGTAGGAGCCTTAGTACAATTACAAAGATACCAAGGCAAAGGTGGGAATTATCTGATCAAATCATGAAAATTAAAAGTAGTAACTCACACATGATTAGTGCTGCGTACAGGCTTTCATTCTCATTTGACTATTACTCACCATTTCTGCTTTTAAAGAGATGTCACGACGTGGCATTTGGATGGGATGCAGCTGTTTTGTTTGCATGATTAAAAGTAAATCCTGGTAAGCCATAGGTCACCGGACGCTCGGCTAATCAGTCAGTCGTGGACTTTTTTTTTTTTTTTCTTTCTTTTTTTTTTACACCCATGCCTACTTCTCATTTTGCTCAACATGAAAATGGTACAGAAACAAGTGGAGACGGAGAAGACGGATGAAAATAAAAGAAACTAAACCGAGCATGTGAGCAGAGAGAAACAAAGCATCAGCAGAGCTGAGAGGTGAGAGGTGAGAGGTGGTGTTTTGCAGAGTGTGTTGTGATTTTTACTGCCGTCTAATCAACCTCGCTCTCATTGCTGGCACCCTCGGGTCTCCTCAGTTTGTCCACCTGTTCGTTAATCTGTCCATCTCCACCTCGCCGATCCTCTGTCTGCATGCTTAGACCTTCCACCTCCTCCTCCTCCTCTTCCTCCTCCTCTTCCTCCTCCTCCTCCTCCTCAACATGACTGGCATCCTCCTCTTTCTTCTCCTCCTCCCCCTGCACCTCCATGCGGACCTGGTCCAGGGGCAGCGTTGCACCTAGGCCCACAGTGCAGGTATCCCCATTGATACCAATGGCTCCATCTGGCCCTCCCAGTGGATCCTGGGAGCTGTGGTGTCCATCCTTGATTGGGGAGGAGCTGGCGGACTCGTTGCTGACAGGAGAGATGTCGCTGCTGCTGCTGTTGGTGGTGTGGTTAATGGACGGCGAGCCGGGTACTGACGGCGACTTCAGGGGAATCTGCCATGAGGGGATCTTGGGAATCGCAGGAGTTGAAGGGAACTGTCTCCTGTGGGGTGTGGGGGATGGGGTTAGCACAGAAGAACGTTGTACAAAATTAGGCCTGATCACAAATTGTATCAGAAACCTTAGTGTGATCAAAATGTGTGATATGAGCTTTCCCACGATACCTTCATACGAAAGGTGGACACAGTGCAAACACAAAACTGAATATAGCTTTCTTAACCATGTGCTGACTAAGAACACAACCTCACCACACCTTCACATTTTAGCATGCAACTACACATAAAGTACCCGATGTGTTTCTTATAATTAAAGCAGAGAAAATGTTCTTTCTCCCCCAAACAGCCAGATGTTCACCGCACCTGGTAAAGTTGCTCAAAGATTTTTTTTTTTTTTGTCTTTAAGCACATCCACTTCAGCTTTTAAGATCAAAAAGACCACATTAGATGCGTTCAGCACTTCTTGATGCATGAAAATGGTTTGGAGATGATTTGGATCAGCTTAACAAAAAGGAAACAGAGTTTGGAGACAGATGGTAAGAAGAAGAGTCTTATTTGTGATTCAAGCCGTTCTCAGAAAACTCATTGCGTGTGTCAGGATGAAGTTAAGAAAGCAAATGACAAAAGGATTATTACTGATTAGAATGTATGAGGGAAACAAAACGCGCTCAACTAGACAGTTCTGAGGTAATTCATGTCCTTGCCGGTTTTCTGATGTACACCCTTACTCCATTATAGACACTGATACATAATCATGCATGCTAATGGGCCTGACTGAGCTGGGCTGTGCCTGATTAGATAGGAACGAGAGGACGTCAAAAAGCACATAGTGAGGCCTCATGACAACAACAACACAACAGCAAAGCCAAGCGACATAAAAGCACGTGCAATCAAATTTTACAATCAAAAGCATTTTCACCTGTTGTGAACACTTTCCTGGTCAAAGAAGTTACTTTTCTTTTTTACAGTGACAGTGTAGCTGTTGTGCACATTTTGTTCGTGGGTTTCATTGCTTACCAAGGATCAAAACGCACACAGCTGATCCCGCCAGTGGCGGCAGCATGCTCACTGGCTGAGCTGTAAGGTCGAAAAATAAACAAATGGTGCAGTTTGCAAAAGCAACGTGACATCCTGTGTTCTTTTGGTTTGTGCATCCACACCAAACCTTGTGCAGACCTACGGCAGCTCAGCACAGTAGCAGACAGTATGCATGGTGGGTGATTTGTGTGTTGGACATTTTTCCTGGGATTTAAACTCGAAACTCCAAGGACAACATATATATTCTGAAAGGGATAGTTTGCCTCTTTTGACATGAAGCTGTATGACATCCCATACTACGGGCTGTGTAGACCGTGCAGACCGAAGTGCAGACCGAGCGGTAAACACCGTAACAGGTGCGGCTGTCGGCAGGTGGCAGCACGCAGTGATACGAAGGTAGAGAGAAAATAGCGCCAAGCGATTGTGAGGTCTGACTTTTTCTGGATGAACGATTTTGTGATGCAAACGTATTACTCTTTTGAACGCATACTATTTTGAGAAGCAAAACGCTTTATTTTTGTGGCCCCAGCCAACTACCTTCATCAACGCCAAAACTCGGCTGGAACTCGGCTCACAGGACGCAGCAGGGGGTAAGTCAAATTTAATAAATGATATGGGATGTCATACAGCTTCATGTCAAAAGAGGCAAACTATCCCTTTAAGACTCTGAAGCCCCTTTCAGACATGCACTGCTTTCCATTTATCTGATGGCAACTAAAGATGTCGGCGTCGTGTCTGAACGGGTACCCTGGCGCGTCCCCATAAAAGTTTGCAGCAACAAGCTTACGAAGACAGACGAACAGTAAAATGCACTTGCCATGTTCAACATGGCAGAAGCCTAAACTGATGAAGTCACATTAAAAGACAGACTTGCAGATAAGACGGTGGGGTGGGGAGGGTCTTCATTTGTCATATTATCTACTTTTCAGAGGAATTCAACAGGGGCCTGTTGAATCTTTTGTACTTCATGGTTTCCTTTTCACCCAAATAT
This sequence comes from Odontesthes bonariensis, assembly GCF_027942865.1. Classification (NCBI taxonomy): domain Eukaryota; kingdom Metazoa; phylum Chordata; class Actinopteri; order Atheriniformes; family Atherinopsidae; genus Odontesthes; species Odontesthes bonariensis. The sequence continues at coordinate 16,815,745 of NC_134515.1, read as the reverse complement.
TATTTTTCCACAGAGCGTCAGGCCGATGAACAGATCGGATGTTTCTCATGCTGACAACTCATAAGTTATTCCAATCCAGAAATCAATCAGAGCTATTTATAACTCTGAATTAGAAGAGCCCACCTACCACAAGTAGGTTTCATACAACTGCCGCTCGCCCACGATATTAATCATCATGGCAATATAATTTGTTTCTGGAAGAAAAATAATTTTTATACCTGGCTAGGTAATAATAGTAGTTCTCCGACACCCTGAATGGTACGTTTAACTAAACCCGTGAGGAACACTGAACATAAATTTGGTTGCAAATGATTGGAAGAAGGTTTTAATGCAGCATATCTGCTGTCTGAAAATGGCTCAAGTTGCTTCCAACTGCACTCCATGGGCCTTGTTTAGTCATCTATGTCAATTTGTGAAAGCTGAAACATTATTGCAAGCGTTATTCAAATTTACAGAAGAGAGCAAATGGAATTCTTCATGTCTGACGGTGACGTGTGGCGAAGTCTTCTAAAGGTCTAAAGCTTGTTTGGAAACAATCTCTCAAAACCTGAGGGCTTTCTGGAAAAACTTTAAATTCTAAATAAAACTGTAAATGTGACGCAAAAATCGACCGAAGGGTCAAACCACTCAAAATAAAACAAACAGAAAGGAAGAAAATGTTCTTGAGTTAATCCTCACGTTGCAGCAAATCGCTCCTGGAATATATGCAAGTAGAAAAGGAAAGAAATAAAAAAAAAGTCACCACCACCATTTAACTAAGCAAATGATCTGGGGTTGCTTTTGTCAGTCAGGTCTAGATTCAGCAACATTATGAGCCCGAAATTTGATCTCTCTGAATACACTAAATGACCAGGTTTTTCCATCAATAGATTATGTCTTCTCTGATGGCATTAGCATATTCCAAGCTGACAATGCCAGAAGTCATCAAGTTCAAATTGTGAAAGAGTGGTTCAAGGAGCACGAGGCATCATTTTCACACATGGATCCCCTCATATTTCATGAGGGAAATTATTCGATATCACTTAAGTGTGAGGGACAAAAAGTACACGAACCCCCGAAGATGAGCAGTTAATGCGAAGGTGAAGTTTTCTATCAATGGGATGACATCTAAAATAGGGCAGTCTGGAGTCAAATGTAGAGCAAAGAATTCTGAATACTACCAGCGACGTCTAACAGATAAAATCAGGATCTGTCTATTAACTGATTCTAAAGTATTTTGGGGTAGCCAAGTCAAAGCCCGAACCTTTTCTCTTTGGACCAGTGATAAGCAGTCCACATGAGGAAACCCACCGATATCCCAAAGTTGAAGTTGCTTGGTACATTTGAATGGGCTTATGATGGGTAAATTCCTCTAAGATGATGTGCAGGACAGATCAACGGTTTACAAGCTTTAGCCACTCACGTCCTAGTTTATCATTTTACTCGGTAACTAAATGAGTTTCATATCTTTGTCTCCTTTATTTATCTGGGCTGCCTTTGTCTAATTTTGGGATGGAGTGAAAGTCTGACGACATTGAATGATATTTACGGACATATTAGAAAATCACCACAGAACTTTCACGTACCGGAGTGTCAAGCTGATGGTGCTTTGCTCCTGTTTTATCACTGTCAGAGAGTTGAAATGGAATGGATTAAGGAAATCAAAAGTACCAAAAACAACATGTCCTAAGCCTCTCAACACACACACACACACACACACACACACACACGCACACACGTACACCTGGACTGTTTCATGCGACGGGGGTCTGGAAAACTTTGTTACCTGCTGAGCAGTAAGCCCTTCAAAGAGACAATCTCAGCCTTCAGCTCTCCAACTGTTTGGTTGTCCAGCATGCGGTTGGTTGAGGACGATGCCTGTTGAAAAAACACAAGTGAGACAAACACACACAACTATTAAAGACACACAATAACACACACAAGCACTGTTCCGGTCACATGCGGGGTCACAGCGCAGAGTCAGTACACCGTAGGTCTTTCAACAGTTCCTCTGTGCGTGGTCTCCATTATATGAAATATTAAAGCCTTTTTTTAAAGGAAGGACATGGAAAGTAAACAAATATGGTAAATGCAAATACAAAAAGCCACATGTTTTTGTGTAGTCAAGTCATCTGTCACCATAACAACCTCCCAACAGCCTACTGTGGGTGACGACTGAGAGGAGGGCAAACAAGCTCACTGCAGCCACCTTTATGGTGTCAGGAAGTCCGGTGAGCGTGAATCACGCGGTTTTTACATAATTTTCCATACTATCTAAAAAGATTAGGTCAGTGTGCAGAGTTTAGGATAATGATTATCTGAAACAATGGCCACATTCATGAAGGCAGACCAAAGCTTTGTTTTTCTTTTCGTCTTTTATCAAAGGCTTGCGTTATCACGCACACACACACACACACACACTAGTTCAGCAAGAAATGGTACAGGGTATAATGGGAAAGTATTTGAATGGCAAATTGCTTTCGAAAATCAGTCTCTGCATCACTTTTTTAGGGATAGGCTTGAGTTACAACTATAAAAAAAAAAAACAAGTTTAGACAAACGCCTGGAGAGAAAGGCATCACAGGTAAAATACAACACAGAAAGCTAACTGCTGATGCTACGAAATCTGTAAAATGAAAGACTATCATAGCAGCTCCAGGAGATAGGAAAGCCCAGTTTTGCACGCTCTTAAATTAAGAGGTTTCATGTCAGAAAAGTGGAGCACTTTAAATGAGGGAACACACAGCAAACGGTGGAAAATACCATTACAAAGAAGAGTATTGTTCTTTTTCTCCCCCTGAATGAGTATTCCCAAAAAACATTCCAATTAGACAATGAATCTGAAAATTTGACCTTCCTCTTTTCACGGCCTGCTCTTTCCCTTTTGCAGCCCGTGAGAAAGCACACTGAGAAGGCATTATGTGGTCATGATCGCAAAATATTTGGGATCCACGGATGTGCACGACTGCTTCCTGTTCTTAGTCTATTCCCAAATAAAAAGCACCAACTTGCTCGAGAGCCAGAGGATAGACCAACAAGACCAGAGGGATTAGAAGGGGTAGACAAGGGAAAAAGTGGGATGAAAGAAAAGTAAAAGCTGTAATTAAGACTCTCCTGACTCACCAGAGGAAGCTTGTTAGGAAGTCTGGACCCCCAATTGAGGGGAGAGGGATAACTTGGACTCTTTCGCTTGTAATTAAATCTAAGAGAAATTAATTGAATCACATCTGAAAGGGATCAGACTCATTTACAGTGGATGGAGGGAGGCAGAGGAGGAGAAGTGGAGGGAGACAGAAAAAGAGACGAATGGGAAGGAGAATTTTTCTTTTTTTTTTTCCTTTTTCTTACCGGCTCTTAAACCTCCCTGATAAGGAGCCGTGTTTCAGAAGGTGGTGCACTGGAGTCCCGCTGAAGACACTCTTATTACAGCCGTCACCTCATTAGAACCATCTTAATCCCTCGCCTCCCTAAGGCACCCATATAATAAGGCTCGATTCTGCTTCTCTCTCATTTTATGTTGGGAAAAAAAAAAAATTAATTGCTGTAAAGGGTTGAGCGAAGAGATTTCCAAGGCGCAGAATCCCTTGAAGAAAAGGGTGGATTTCTTAAAATGACTGAAATGCGATAAACTATATTTACTTATGTCACCTAACGTAAGAAAAGAAGGCTTTCGAGAAGACATGTTAACCACCAGCTACATTCATAATATGCATTATCTACAGAGCAGCACCATATAATATCTCACATCAAGGCTTGTCACACAACACTAACTCTGACATATGTCTTATTAAGTCTGAAGAAACCTAATTAAATGTTGGGCCAAGACTGAGTTTCAGCTCAGAGATACATTATGTCGAGGTGTATACACACACACACACATTGTGTGAGAGCTGTGTGTTAAGTGCACTGGGTGCTTGGGTAAGGGTTGAGTGGAGGGGGTATCAGTGACTGCAAAGAATTGGACAATAGCCGACTTTAAAAGCCCCACCTGAAGTGTTGACACATATCCAACAGACCACACAAGCGTGTAGGCTGTTTTCAGAACTGCTGACAAAAATATTTGCCCTCCGCAATTATTTAGCTGTTCACAAAACGCACGCACGCACCCCCTCCTCCCCCCCGATTCCAACTTCCGAGCTGTTTTACTTAAAAAAGTGCATCGTTTTTTTATTAATTTAGCGAATGTCATCAACTTTAAATGTTATATATCTTTGAATATCTTTTCAGCGTGCGGCATTAAGTGTGTTCCACGCAAACTTTCTTTACATGCGTTCACAGCCATTAGAATTTGGACTGGGTGAAATATCTATTAGGACAAATACCATACTCTGCACGTGTTGCAATTACTTTTTCTTATGTATTGAAACCAAATTGAGAATCTTTGCCAACCGCTGTTGCTCGAGTCCAATGTACAAAAAAAATATTTTCTATTTTATATATAAGTAAAAAAAAAAATCTGAATTTGCATTCTGGCACGTAGGTACGGGGCTTTAAGGGTTCTGCGCTCCGTAAAGAGTTGAATGCATTACTTCCATTTAGAACTCGCACGTTGTAAAAAACGATTATGCATGAACAGGCAACCACCAAACAAATGAGCCAAACAGCCAAAACAAAATACCCCAAACAAAGTGGTGCCGGCTATTAAATCAACCACCAACATGTGGTCTGACTGTGAATTTTTACCAAGTAAACACTGCTTACAGCAAAGATTTCCACCAATTGGTTTAAAAGCTTTTGTAACTTGTATAGTTTGGATGCCTAATGAGGGTTGGCGTGTTTCTGCTGGTTAACTAGGTGCGTCAGAAGAAAAAAAAAAAGAAAAATATAGATTACCGACAAAGGGGGAAGAAAAAAAAAAAAGAGCATCAACTCTAGCAGCACCCAAGGATGGCAGCGCATCTGGCTAAATGAAGATAAATGCCTTTGGACCATTAGCAACAAGATAAGATCTTTAACAAGCCTTGTTTAAGAGTGTCTGAAGGCAAATTAATTCACAGTTATTCTGCCGGCAGACAGTGTGTTTTCGTGGAACACATGTATATTTATGATGGAATTAGTTTCAAAAGGAAGTCCCCAGAGGAGCCTTTTTTGAGTGGAAACACTGGTACAGTGCAATTGATTTCACTCTATTTATGCACTTTCCCACTGGCAATTTATCTTGTGCAAGCAAAGGGGGTGGTTTCTAATCTTCTATGTAGTATCCACTAATAAAGAGAACGATCAGCGAGTTGAGACAGTGGAGCAAACACAGTTAACAGGCAGATTTGTAATGATAATGGAGCAGAAATAGACTCGGGTGTTCACCATCAGGGATGGATCTTCCTGAGGCAAATCTATCTAAAACACCAGTGATAGTACACAGCATGCATCTCCTTTCAGAATCATAAGTGGGAAAACAGTAAAGTCTGGAAATGTGCTGCATCAGCTCGTGCTCTGTTGGTGTGTGTGTGTGTGTGTGTGTGTGTGTGTACGTGTGGACATGAGTCAGTCTGCCTAAACTCACATCCATAACGAGGTCCCCACTTTAGGGACAGCAGACGCACTCCGCAATTGAGCGGTTTCAAACTATGAGAAATGTTTTCTTAGCAGCCGAGGAAACAGAAGTCTCCATGTGTTTTGGGTTAAAGGCACATTTCCGTGTTGAGAGGTATAATTGCTAAGCGTGGCGCGTTCGAGCAGCGTGGTGCAGCAAACCCTGAAAGCCGCAAACGGTGAATGATAAGTAGCTCCCCAGCTCCAACATGTGTTTCTCATCAAACATCCCGGACCTGAAAACAATTTCTCAATTTCCCTCATGGCCTGAGACAACAGAGGGCCCTCGTGCCGACTCGCAAGGAAAATTTAAGATCAACACTATAACTATAAAGCGGGGTTTATGATTTGTTTAATGGGTGTTTTGATGGGAAATATACTTTTTATACACTACCACTGTCCAACAAGGCACTCATGGCAAATGAAGTAGACTTTTTAATCCAATTTGTGATTTAGTGATGACAAATGAAAAGAAACGCTGTCACTTCTTCCTTAATGCTGGAGGGAACTCATTGTTTAAATTGGACCTCTTGTCTGACTGAAGGACAACCTTAAATAGTTTAGTTTGGATCGTGTCGGACCATCGCTCCCACGTACTAACACGTGCTCAGTTGGGCCACCAGTTCTCAAAACCATACAGAGAGAACACGGGGCTCAGAGCCTGAAACAAAAGGAGCTATGCGTTGTCACTTTTTGATGAACCTCGTCCAAGGAGGAGATCCATATTTTTCTTCCTCGTTTGTGCCGAAGCAGATGTGTCCACATATGTTTTCCTGCGATATCCAGATGCTACTGTAACACAACCATGTGCTTAACAAGCTGTGGACATAAAACATTGTCTAAGATTGTCTCATCCAAGGCAATTTCTAGAGCCCAGAGATCATAAAGCAATTTATGGGCAGTGTTGTAAAAATCAAGCAACATTTCATCCCTGCAAATAAGTTTTTAAAACAATCGCTCAGCAGGATTCATCTAAACACAATTCTGAGTAGATTATGAACACTGTCCATAAAAAAATCAAGGCGAAGGCGGTATGGTTAAAGATAATGGTCCCATGATGAGATGCACCTTACTTTTTTGTAGCTTGTGTTCTGATGATATACAGCATCATAAGGCTGTCTGTCTCAGGTAGTTATGACTCAGGCAGAATAAAAGATTTTAGTGCACGGAGGCTTCGAGAAGCCTCGCCTCTCTCCTCATCAATCTGGAGATTTTAACCTGCAACTTATTGTTTACTTGGCTCTTCTGCAAGTTCAAAGTTAGTGCCTGTCCAGCTTTCCTTAGAAACATTGATCACACAATAACAAAGCTTAAAAGTGCAACCCACAGCTCCTGTGTCAAAACTACAGCAAAGCTCTCTGAGGATGTTTCAGGCCACTATCCTTAGTTTAGTTTTAGTTTCTAGCTCATTTAGCGAGATGATTATGTTTAGATTAAATGCATATTTTTGTCCCACTACACCAATAAACCAGAACATTAAAAATTACAGTGACAGCTACATTAAAACGACTCATCTTGTTACACTCTGCTGGGAAAAACTGCATCCTGCTATTTACATGTTACTTTAGACATTTAAAATCTATTTAAACTACATTTTAGCAGACCTGTCTCAAATGGCAATAGTAGCAGCTTCCCCAGCAGCACAGCTGTGGGCCATGAAAAGAAAAAAAGAAAATCTTAGGAGGCGCTCAAAGAACAGGACAGAGTCTGAGGTGTTCACTCAACCTCCAAACTCCCCAGATACCAATCTGATGGCATCTGTGGGAAGCAAGCCCCATACACAAAAACCCCACCCCACAACCCACATGGCCCAACGGATCTATTGCTGACTTCCTGGGAACAAACAACCTCAGACGTTCTTCAATAGGTCAGAGTTCTTTTGGTGGCAAAAGAAAGACTTACTCAATGTCAGGCGGGTGGTCAAAATGCGATGGCTGACTAGTGTACATACTGAATTACAGAAGAGTCCTATTACAAGTTGATCAGTAATAGGGAAAGTGATCTGAGGATTTTCAACTCGGCGACAATCTTCAAACCAGTTGTTGGTGGTGGTTAAACGGTGGATGTGGAGCTACTGATGAGGTGACGGCTACTGTACCTCTGATGCAGCCAGCTCCTGTGAGAGCTCCTGGATTCTCTTTTGCTGCTGGATCAGGAGCTCCTGGACAGAAACCAGGGTTTGCTGAAGCTGGCTCACTGTGAAAAACAAGCAGAATAACCGACAGTAAATTCAGGAAAAAAGAAAAGCAAGTAAGACTGTCTAACAAGGTCATTTTACAAACTGATTATTTTCTTTTCAGAAATGATGAGAGAACCGACGAGGGTAAACTTGTGTCACTGATCAAAGCTGTCCTCTATTAGATTCTTAGACTAAGAATCGTAATCAAAGCTAATTCCCGGTAACTTAAGTCGCAGCGTTTTGGTCCGAGGCATTGGGGGTAGAGGGTGGGAGGAGGTGTGGGGGTGCACATAGGATGGAAGTATTAATCTCTAGTGTCTGAACTTAAATTAAATAACAGTCTCTAACCTTCCATTATCCACCCAGACACTGGCTTCTAATGCATCTTAAATCCTCAAACGATCAACAAAGGAAAAAACAGGGCTCTCATTTGGGAGGAGGCTGCCAGACAAAATGTCCCTCCTAATCCTAATAAATATTGTTCTTTTTCCATTGACTTTGAAGATTGAATTAGTTCAAGTGTTGGTGTTGGACGAAGGTGTATGATTTCAAATAACACCGAGCACAGTTTGTTGCCCCCTGCTTCCAGTCACGCGTGTATTACCAAACAATGCATTAAGTTTCCCTGAGCTGATTATATTACAGAAAACCAATAAACATTCATATAAATCATGGGCGTGTAAAGTGTTAAATCAAGCCTAATAGGATTAACATCAACAGATATTGTGGCGGTCCACTGCTGAGGTTGTCAGGCCAATGGTTAAAAGCCTGAGCTGCAGCCGGCTGGACTGGGCGTAAAGAACCCTCCTCTCGCACTAACCCCGACCAGAACAAAAGAGAGAGCCTTGCTTGGGAGCTGGTTTTTCTTTTGAAAAACCAATGCAGACAAAATATTTGATCTTTCAAAGACACTAATATCTTGTAGTGACACCTGTGTTTAAATGGGTGGGGCTGTATCAATATAGGTGGGGCGCTGAAACGTTTCATCTTTTCATGCTTGCAGAATCCAACGGGTTTGAGCAGGATTATTTGTTGGAGCCAAAGGCCATTGTGAAAATAGTTTGAGTTTGTTGTTGCACGGTTTGTGATCCAGAGTGCGAGCGACATCACTGAGGAGGGCAATAAAAGCAAAAATACTGGCTGTTCCTGCTTTAAAAGGTGTTACTGTGACAGGGTGTGCACTCTAAACTAAGAGCTGTCCAGTTAGTCTTTGAATCCGCCTCACCACAGAGCAGCTTATCCAGATGTGTGCATCACTCTGCCAGCCCGTGGTGCTGTGCCTGAGAATTACCACTGGCACTGCTTTTTCAGCCACTTCAGCGAAACAGTTCACAGCTCAACTCTTTTCATCTCTCTCCACAAAGTTGACTCCTTTGTACTGCTCAGACACTTGACAAAAATGCATAACTTCTTCCTTCAAGTTACCACAGATATGAAGCCAAGAATATTAATAAAGTCAATGGATTTGGCCAGCCATGAATCAGAAGGAGGCAGTAGTTCCGATGTGTGTGTGTGTGTGTGTGTGTGTGTGTGCGTGTGTGAGAGAGAGAGACAATCAGAGACAAGATGATGTGTGAGGCTTGCAGCTGCTGCAAGGAGGGTGCACATTGTGCATTCAGTAAATTATTCAGTAAATACCTCGCTATAATGTACACTACATATGTCCAGGCCTGTCTCTGTCTTTAATGGCCAGCTGGTCACCAATATGGCTCCCACCAACAAAGAGTGCCCAAACAGCCACGCAATTCCATTACAGCCTGGGTGCGCTGAAGTAGTTCCAAGATCCATTCATTAATTGTCTGTGTGAAGTTGTAGGCAAATCATAATGGGAGTCAAGGCCCTTACTCTTGAGCTGGGGCTGGTGAAAAAGACTAATGTAGTCCCCATTCAAAAGAATACATCACCTCATTGCGCCTGGCACTAGAGAAATACATGAACTTTAACAAAAGGGGGTTCAAGCAATTGGCAGCAGCGAGGCAGTCGGTCGGTATTACTCAGTGCAGAGAGGAGAGTGGAAGTGAGAGGGAGAGGAAGACAAAGGGAAAGCAAGGAGAGAAAACTCTCAGTGTAATTGCAACCCCTCTCCCCAACTGTTAACTACAACAGTCATTAACTACAATAGCAGCTTGGCTACTGCAGTCATAGCAAATTAGTTCTACACACTGGTTGAAGAAAAGGCCAATGTTTTTTTTCCCCTTCATTGGAGTCTCACCTTCACACTGGCAAAACCCGAGAGGTCTCTCCCTCTGAAATCCTGTCCTCGCTGACCAACAGAACAGGGTTTTCAAGTTGGCGAATCTCCAAAAATGGGATAAGCAGGGCAAGAACGGCCAGTAAATAGCCAGGGGAAATGTGTTTGCATAGTTGGGACAAAATGACCATAAAAGAGCATATATTTGTTTATCAGATTCAGTGTGGCACACCTCGCACGTCATCTCACACAACTGCCCTCCACCTACCTCTGTCAGCCAGGAAACAATAGCATGGGTGTGACCTGATGAAATGATAACAGCCCTATTTTCACCTGTGGGCACTTGACTGAATTTGTTTTTTTCTTTGGAGCTGAAGGGGATATCAAACAAAGAATGTGCAACTCTAAAAGTTTGGCTGATCTTTGGCTCTGCATTGCTAAAAAAACCCAAAAAAAACAACAACACAGGTCTCCTGCTAGTTTGTGCGCTTTGTCTCCAGAAACTGGAAAAATGTCACAACTGAGAAAGAGACAAGTCCCTTACCAGCAAACTATTAAATATCTCATGCGCACAAGGACAAAGGAGCTCATTTACAAATGACTGTGACCTTCTGAAATGAAAGAAAAAAAAGGAATTAATTTGGTTATAACACATTGAAAAAAAAAAAAAAAAAAATCACATTTCCAACAACAACAAAAAAAAAGAGAATCATTGACCTTGATTATCTGTGTATCAGCCTGGGAACAGAGCATTAGTCTGATTGCAGTTTACAATAATAATGACGATAATAAAGCCACTCCAGCAAACATCAACCAAAAAAAAAGACAGAAATCTATTGGTACCAAAAGTCTTCTCTCTTTTACCAGCAGACTTGACAAGTTCTATGCACGTATCTTCAAAACTCGCTTCAGAAATTCTGCCATTGTGTTGATTTGCCAAGTTGTTCCATGGAACTGTGTCTGCTGGCGAGCCGCTTGTCCCAGAAGGTATTGTCTTTTCCTTTGCTCTATCTCTGTGTTGAAGTTTTTAAATGACTGGCAACGTAGCGGGCCTGCTTGTTCTTTGTTTGTCTATTTCTTTAAAAGGTTTCATACATCTAAGAAGAGAATACCCCAATAATGAGGAGGTGCAATGCTAACACAGCCCTGACCTGAAAGAACCTTTGAGTATCTAGAAAAAACACTGCATAAATAACACGTTTTATCAACATTAGCATTAAAGAACACAACTGTTTGCCTGAGCCCGTTTTTTTCCTACCACGCCGTCCGTCTCCGACGGCGATTGGTACCTTTCATGTGAAAACACACTCCAGTTCAACACTACTGCTAACGAGATCTAAGTTTCTCGGAGAGCCTCTCTCATTTACGCCTCCCTGGATTTTTAATTATACTGACGAAGAGCTAGGAAAGCATCTCTCTCTCTCCCTGTCTGACAGCCAGGTTGAGATTCCTCACCTGTCCAACATGGGAGCCGCACCTGTCACCGTGCACTTAATCACACCGGGGCCAGTGCTGAGCCCAGACACCACACAGCGCCACGCCGCACACACAAACGCCAAAAACACACGTGCATGCACACAAAATTAAAATGAACTTTCTGCCCACCTACGGGGAAGAGGGCGGCTGACGGTGATGGCAACAGAGGTTTGGATGGGGGTGAGGTTGGTGCAGGGGGGGGAGACGGATGGAAGGGGGGAGTGAGAGGGAATGGGTGGGTGGGTGGGGGTTGAGAAAAGTTGTCATTTCCCAACTCCTCATTAATATTCCGAGGTTAAGAGCTTTTCAGCGAAACGTAATTAATTGAGCCCGAGCCTGACAGTAAACAAGCAATTTCAAATTAAAGCGAAATGACAGCGGCGTCATTCGTTAAAAACGTGCGGGGCCCCCCGATTTTGGCGACAGATAAATGAGGGAAAATGTTAAGGAGGGAGAAAGTGATGAAGATATTAATCTTCACCTGTCTGTGTCAGCGTGCCACTCATTGCCGCAATGTTGCTTTCCATCCTCTGCAGATGCTTCTTGTCCTCTCGGCTCCCAATAATGAGGGGAAGGATGTATTTCTGCAATTAAAAGCATGGCACAATATTACGCCTCTATCTGGTGGAAAGGGGCAGAAAGATGAGGAAAAGACAGGACCACCTCGACTTGGCAGCGCAAGGTCAAAAGCACTGTTGATTGGACACTGGCCTCACTGTCATAACAGCATGGTTACGCGTGTGAAGAGTCAAAGCACTTGATGCTAAATGTGTGCAGACACGTCAGGTTTTCAAACCATTAGTGGGTTCGAAAATTAATCAACCATTTTGCTAAATGAATAGTCATTTAAAAAAATTTTGTCAAGCAGATATTTCCTGGTTTAAATTGCGTACCACTGCAACTTCATTTAGAATGAAAGACAAATCTAATGGAAATAAGTCTTGTTGCAGCCCTGGAAACATATTTCAAACAACATAAATCAACAGAATCTGCATAAGGACAGTGGAAGCAGGAGGCAGGGAAAAAAAACACGGTGAACGGTAAAAAATTGGTTTTCAAAACCAAAAGCACATCGTCATTTTTATATCATTTCGAGTTTGTTGTCCAGTGTGAGACAAACTCAGCTTGTGAGTGTCTCCTGAATCCCTTTAAAGCTGTGTTAACTAAACAAAGTCAATGTTCATGCTGACACGCACACTCAAATAATTTGAAAATGATTAATGTTTCTTGTTCTTTCTTTCTTTTTTTCTCTTAAAAAGATGTACAACTTAATCCCACGCTGCCAGTTGCCAGGTCTCTGCCAGGGTTTCGCTCCAGCTTAGCGGGCAAGCAGGCACACCGGTGCAAGTAATAAACACTTTTTAGAGAAAAAGATTAAATGGGTGTCAACACGTGGTAATTAATAAGTGGGTTGCTGGGAAGGTAGTGTTTACAAGGTGCGCCATAACATAAATAAAGTATGGCCAGAAGCCTGGACATATGGTGCGACTGGCGCTCCGCTCTGGTGACATGACAACAACCTGTGCCGTCCCACCAGGGAATCCCACCTCCCAGATGACTGGTGGAACGCAAACACTGCTGCATGCAGGAAAGAGTGGGCTGCTAAAGTGTGTGTTTTTGTCTGCTGCAACAGAAGATCCTGTGTGTACATGGGCAGCCTTTTAAAAAAGCTCTGAAAAGAGAAATGAACATCAGGATATGAAACAATTCAAAGAGAAGGGGTCAGGGAGGTATATGAACGTACATGTTAGGCGCTGCCTTTCTCTCTCTAACACACACGAAGAAGAGAGGCCTGTCATGTGGGCCAAGAGCTACCGCTGGAGCTCCTGTCCTCCTCTAAAACGAGAGTAATGGCTTCCACATGCCATTCAGACTTCTTCTAACAACCACTATGGGATTAATGTCATTGGGGACAAGGGGCCTCATGAGCTCATGTTCAAGGGCTGCTAAGCCCGATAAAAACCAGGGTGATTATTTTTAGACTGTAGGACATCCAAAAAAAAATAAAAAATTGGTGTGTGCTGAGCTGGCAAATTTACTTTTTGAAGGAAAAAAAATATCTACTTGAGAGGAGGGCAAGTTAAAAAAGAAGGGGTTCAAATGAGATCATGCTTTGACGTAAAGCAGAGTAGGTTTAATAACAAGACCAGAGTGATGTTATGTACTGCGGAGGCGCCTTCAATTCTAGCACCGCAATTCATCATAAACTAATACCTACCATTTTCTATGTAATACGAGGGAGAGGCAGTACAAACAGATCTTAGGACGCAGCACGAAGAATAATGTCTTTATCAAACATTTACTGGGAATGGAAAATCTGCGAGGACACGCAGTCAAAGTGCAGTTGTGAAACTAACCTTGTACAGCTGATGAAAGCCAAATGCGAGGCCCACCATGATGATGGTGAGAGCCCCATAGTCTCTCCATCTGTAGCCCACCGGTCCTGGAGAAGGCAAAGGATAGGTGGTAAAACATGGGCACTGACTAAAAACTACATAGGCTTACAGCGTTCATGTTACGTACGGTAGAACCAATAATGCTTTTTTTTTTTTTTTTTTTTTTTAAATCGTCATTATGAGAGACAAAACAAGCAGGTGTCACAAGCAACTATCAGAAAACTGAGTTTCATACAGTAAACAGAAAAAAAGAAGAAATAAATGGAGGCCAAAACATGTGAGGCACAACAGATAAACATATTCATTGCACATGAAAAAAGAAAGTGACACGACTTGTGGTGTTACATAAATACGATTTGCAGCGCTCGACTGACATTCTAGATCCTCCTTCTACCTAAAGAAAAATATTGACTTCCACTAACTTTTTAAGTGGGGCAAACATGCAATTTGTATATAAAGCTCCTCAGAGGACCAGAAAGGTAAGAGGGTGTGTATTTGTGTATTTAGAAGCCGACTGTCTGACTGAGTGACAGATAATGTGAAAGTGTGTCACTGTGCAAGCTGTCGTCTGGGTAGGCCAACTGTCTGTCAAAGTGGAAATTCCCCACTTAAGAGAGGCATTCAACTGAAAATGTCACTAAACAACAAACATGCCAGCAGGAAATGCGTACGTTTTTTCTTTTATTTGCTCTGGTGGGGCCGCAATGAATAGGAAATTATCAGAGGTTAAGCCCCTAAAGCACACCATTGATATTCTATTAAAAGGTCTGATTTCACCTAATGGGTAATGTGGTACATGTTTACTGGCCTGAAAGAAGTAAACCACATTGATCTTGAGCCTTAGCACTTGTGATTTTACATGCAAATAAGATGAGAGACCAACTCATACTGGACTACATTGGTATGGTTCCAAGGTAAATGCTCTTTTATTTTCTTTACTCAAGGACACGTTTCACTGATACAGCAGCATTCAGCGATAAACCTGTAACCTTTCCCATCAAAAATTTTGAATTGTTCTCCAACGGCGACATAATAACCACATAAATTTGGATCTTCATCAACATTACAGCTGGAGTAGGCAGTCTCCTATCCTAAAATACCACGCATCTGAAAGACCTGGGAGTCCTTGGGATATGTGGTTGACCCCGAACAAGCCTGAATGCATCAACTGGATCTTCCCATGCTCTTTTTTTTCTCCCGCCTATGGGACCTTTCAGTCTTCTTCTGTCTTTCCCTTTTTCTATACCACTTCCACACTGCCATCTTCCTTTTTTTTTTTTTTTTTTATTTGGTCACTTAAGCTGTGGAACTCTGGTCTCCATCCTCCGTTTTTCCAATCTCGTCTCAAATTTATTGGGTTCAGTGGAGGCCTTGCTGTCCTTCTGCCGTGTGGAAATAGAGATCAGAGTATCCATTACTGCGACAGAGATGGATGCGGGTCCCTCTGCACCGTCCCCATAAGAAGGACATCAAGGGGAGGTAGCCCCCTCTTTTCGGCATGACCCCCGATACAAGACTCCCCGCTCTCACCTCATTATGCAGCTCCCTTATAGCCGTTTTGATATAAAACCCCCCACGATGGACAGAGAGCTGCGAGTCTCCCTAACTACATGGCCATCCCATCAACATCACTTTCATTACAAAACATGAGATGCCGGGGGAGTCAAGGACAGTGTGGTAATAAATGAGGGTGGAATACATCTGGAATCATTGTCATATGGGTTAAGCATTACGCAGACTTCATTCTGCATTGGTAAATCAGTGGACGGCACTCACAACCTTCTGAGGTAATAAAGATACAGGTTGTGGTGTGGGGTCTTGTCAGAGTGGAACCTCTTGAAAGCAGAATGGCGAGAGAGTTCACGAGCTTCTTCTGTGCCTGCTGACTTCACAATCGAGGCAGGAGTATGGTAGACATGGCTGCACTGCTGGTACTGTAGAGTTCAGGTATTTGTGGCTGTGCAATGTGTTTTCATTCAAACTAGTAAGGGAGGAGATCTGTAAGAGCAAATCTGCATTTGACCAGGAACTAAAAAAATTTTTTAAGGGATACATATGATCAGGATCAATAGAGCACATGTGTCAAAAGGAAGTAAAGGGCGTATGCACTCACTGGGTGGAGCAGGAGCGAGCTGGGCTGCATAAGGTGGATACGGGAGCCCCAGAGGGGTCAGGGGCAGGACTTCTTCTGTGCTTCCAGAGCGCTGGATGGCTAACTCGACCTCCTCATCCGTCAGTCCTGGAATCAACACACACACACACACACACACACACCTTAAAGGCATTCCAATCATGAGCAGAGCCGGAGCATTAAGGTGAAAATCCAAATGGCTCCTTGGCTCTAATAATGTAATTTTAAATACTTCCCAAGCTTCCAACAAATCTTTTAAGTACAATTCAGAGAGTATGCCAAATCACATTCAATTTTACCAAGCCTCTTCTTAAAAATGTATTTTCATTTCATAATTCAGAAATACCGTTGAGACTTTCAGGGACATCCATCAAAGGAAGTGCAGGAAGGTTCACACAATGAAATTTGAAACTCTGCGAGCCTATTAACTGCCACCAAAGGCAAAGAAAATAAGAGTCTGACCACTTCTCCGGTTATATTTCCCATGTGGAGATTTCATACACCCCAGACAGCGAAAATGCATTATTTTAATTTCTTCATTGTAATGTAAATGTATTACATAATTTTGCAAATGCCAATATAATTTAATCTTCAGATCTTTTTAATGATTTTAGTGATGATTAAATTGCAAAGGGCTCCCTGATGGAGAATCAGAGGGGAGGAGAAAAAAAAAATCTCATATGAACATCTCCTTTTGTGGCAAAGAAAGGATTTTATTTCAGGCGCCATATGCTGCCGTTACTGTGGGTCTCATTGTTTAATGAGTATCTCGGTCTAAACAAAGAAAAACAATTACAACTTTTGATGAACTATGTTAAAACATATAATTAACCCTTAATACCAAAACAGTTAAGAGGAAACTCAAGACAATGAGCAAAAACTGGAATATTGTGCATTTCTTAGATACTGATGTGGTTTACCTCGTCATAAAATCACGAAAGTTCTCATCGAATGTTGTCGTCTTCTCGCTTAACAAGATGCCATTAAGTCATCTCCCTGACTCAATAAAGGAAAATTACCTTTGCGAGTGACTCTCTTACCTTTAACTATTCCCTCAGGATTAAGAAAATGTATATATGCATAAGGATAAATCTTTCTCCCTCATGTGAAAAACACTAACAACTAATAAGGGTCAGAAGCAATGTTTCAAATGGCAGCTAAGTTTTCATAACCGTTAACTGCTCAGAGCCAGATCATAACATTCTGGTACTGTCTTTCTTTCACAAGGCAGATTGTTGAACTAACTGAACATGTAAGGCTGCAATTTCCATTTCTTAAGGGGGATAATAGAGTTACATTCAATTCAATTCAATAATACCTTTGTAATCCCCCAAGGGAAACTTTATTGCCGCAGCATAAACTATTATTATTATTTAAAACGTGCTATTGTTACAGGTGGATGACAAAATAAACACAATAAAAATCATCTCAGAAACATTTGGAAAGTGTGGCAAAGAGAGGTGTGGTAGGAATAATCAGAAATCACCATGAATGCATCGGGGTCCACTTTTTTGTAGCTTGGCAACAGCTGAGGTGATGAGTACAATCACAGTGTTGGCAGGTAACACCGGTAAGCTGCAGCCATGTCAAGGCAAAAAAAAAAAAAAAAGCAACAACCTTTCCTTCTCAACATTCCCACCGCGTCCTCATCAGTGCGTCAAGCTCATCCATTTCATCCGATCAACTTCCCTCTCCTTTTTCTAAGTTTTGTTCCTGCTCCACATCCCAGACATCTCCTCTTTCAACTCATCTGGATTTGAGATCTTACTCGAGGCATTACTTGGGCTTTTGGAAGGCCCTCCCTGTTGCCACGGTTATGCATCATAACAGGTGTGAAAACTGGCACACCATATAAAAACCAGCATTAAAAAAAAAAAAAAAAAAACTGTAAAATTTCGAAAGATATGTAAAATAAGATTTAATCTGGAGTCCAATCTGAATGGGAGGTGGACCCTTAATCAGAAACCCCATTTTAAACTGCTCGTGTACCAGCGACCAAAAAGGGCACAAACAGGTTCTCTCGTAATCGAGCACACAACATTTGCGAAGAGGAAGTAGTCGCCCATCTTAACGCACTGAGAAATGAGCGTGAAAATAGTTGAATGATTGAATTAAAATATTGGCCAGTCTGAAGTATTCAGCACGTCCTGAATGCCAGGAAGCGGTGGGAGCCATGTGCTGAGTTTGTGTTGTCAGACTACACTGTCAAATAAGCAATAGTGTGTCCCAGGACTCCTGATTCATCTGACCACAGCAGACTTCATGGTGACAGACTATTGAGTGAGACTTGCTGCGATCTCAGTTTCGCCAAATAAAGGAAAGTACGGGTAAAAAAAATATTCCCTTTCACCTTGAAATGTAAAGTCCTTTTTTTTTTTTTTTTACGACTACACTTAAGCTGCTTTTGAGATTAATATATGTACATCCCAATAGCCGTCAACAACTTTGATGTTGTTTATAGAGCAAAGGAAATATTTATTTATTCATTTATTTTACCCAAGATGAAAATTCCTTATTTCTGGTCAAAGTACTGCTTGCTGTAAGCTGTAAGCTCTGATCTGTTTATTGTTGAGGGAAAGACAACGGCAAATATAAAAGAAACCTTAGATCAACAAGAAGAAAAATAAAAAAAGAAAAAAAAAGAACAAGGTGAAAGTGGGTTTTACATATAAAAGGAGAAGACAAAAAAGGGACAGCAAATTTATTATGGGTTCCAAAACCTGTGGAATGACCCTTGGACCCCCATTTCAGATCGACCTGTGGGGAGATGAATTTTTAAGACATAAATTACACCTAATGACGACACCATAAAAAAGAACAATAATGGAAAGCTATTCTGTATTTCATTATACTGTATTATTTGGTGCACCTGATACACGTAGTGCCTGTTTATGAGTCACCGTATTAGCAGATGCTCTGCCAAAGCATTTGCTTTGACCTTGCCATTCTCATTGGGGCATGAAATTACGGTGCTGGCACCTCGATATTACAGCTATAAATACTGTAAACTGCATATCTGGGCTACGTTTTCTATTGTCTTTCAACATAAACCTGATCGGTATTTATTTAAAGGAAAACCCATTGCTCGTCGGGTTATTTACAGCTCTATTTTCAGAGGCTCATATTCTCTGGGCATTTTTTAAGGGCAAAGAGGCAGCGAGGCTCCAACGATAAATCTTTTTCTCCAATTCTGGCACTTCTAGACTTTATGGGTCAGGACCTGGCTCGGACAGCCAATTATAAAAATTGCTTACGAAAATATTTTTGGTGGTAAGAAGTGAATGCCTTTTTTTTTCCCTTTTTCTTTTTTTTTTTTTGCCGTCCTCAACGGCTTGAATTATGAAGTTGCCCTTGAGTGAAAATAACTTACGTTTTGAATATATGTTTAGGGAAAAAAATTGCATTACAGGGGTCATAAATAGATGGAGGTCAAGTGGTGTTTCAGAGGAAGTTCAGCCTGTTTCTCATGCTCTCGTGGCGAGGGGGATTCTACATGTCATTTGGTTCCGTGCAACTGCTTGAAAATGGCACGCCCTAAATAATGACCACTCTCATAGAGTATTCATTTATGTATTAAAAAGGGGGACTCTGCTCTCATTTCCCTGCTTTATCACCTTGTACTGATGACAAAGTAGGCAAGGCCTCGGCTAGGTGGCGCCGTGGAGTAATTTATAACCACATCAATCCCTTTACCTTCTACACAGGCCTTGGTCATTGTCATTTTTGTCCGAGAGGTGAGTCACATAACCCCACTTGCAAACAGCATCCTATCAATATCTGGGATGATGAACCTTAGCCTTACCTTCAAAGCAGGTATGTTAATAGACAAAAAGCCTACCTGTGTCCCCCTGACCCTTGATCGCCGTCCTTTCACTCAGGGTGAAATCTATTAGCATCACTTATTCAGCTCAGTAACAACCAGGACAGCATAAAAAACAAATAAGTAAAGCCATCATTTATGTCTCACTGACAGAGAAGGCGCTGTGACTCTTTCACATGCTTTATTCACCTGTACTGCAACAATGAATGAGCACTCGGCACTTTACTTTCCCCAAACAAAGTGCATTCAGTTTGGCAATCAAGGAACTGCCGAGTGATGTCAGTGTAGGAGTCCACGGTCAAAGTGACACGTTGAAAGCTGGAAAATGCTGTTGACTTTGTCCTCAGAATTTGATTTTTGTGGTAATTATGTGTGTGTAACTGCTTATTGTCTGGGCTGAATGGTGGAGCCAAAATGGGGCCCACAGCTCTTTAGTTGTTACATCTGTTAATTGTGGAAGACACAGACGGCACGATTCTCTAGATTAGACTGTAGTGCAGTATATTTCACTCAAACCCAATAAAATTTACTTATGCTTGGTTGAGGAACAAGTGAAGCAAAATTGCTTCAAGATTGCTGTATGACAGTTTAAAATGCAATTCATTTACCCACTCCTCTGTCACAGAACAAAAAAACAAAAACATCTCTGGGTTTAAATCTTGATTTATATTACATCAAAGTGACAAAGTTTCCATATTTCAGCCAGTTTATACAACCTCAAGGACTCGAGAAGGGCAGCCAGAAATACTGGACTACATAATTGCCAATTCATATTCTGAAATTGACAGTTAAAGGAAAACAGAAAATCCCGTTTTTCAATGAATATTGAAATAAACCAAGCTATTATTATCTCTTTGGGGGGAAAAAAAGGAGATGTAACCAGAGAGGCTTCCTCCAGTGCAGATTAGGGCACAAACGCACAGGGAAATAATATGCACGACTGAGATTATTGTGTAAAGATTCTGCAACATGCAATCAAAGCGGGCCCTATTTTCCCCTTCATCAGCTGTCCAGCATAAGCACTGGCAGCAAGAGGAATCCAATTTAAATTCCACTCTACCGGGAGATGGTATTGTTTCATTTTATGTGTGCTTTGACATTTCTGGCTGTTAATATAGAGTAAAATCAAGAAGTATTTACATAAATATGACATTAAACTGTATTAGAAATTAAGACTGACACATTTTCTGTGGTGACTGTGGGATGAGGAGGATGATTGAGTTTCCATGTCAAAAGGTGGAGGGGATGATACATGCAGGGTGCAGGAACAGGAAGAGTAGTGGCCTGCTGCTGCCTTCTGCAAAGCCTTCTGTGCTTCACTTTAGACAAAAGAGGAACCAAGCAGTTAGCAATAGTCAAAATAAATATTCTACTGCTAATTTGATTCAATATCTGTATTTTTTTTTTTTTATGGATGGGAAGTGGTCAATTCCAAATGGATCTCTTGTCAATATAAACATGTCGACAAGGCATACAGCACTTTTGAGTACACGAACACGCACTAAAATGCCTCTTGCACTGATGCTTTGTTCTGGATGCAACCAGTAAGTACAGCCGAAAAATAAAGTACAACTCATAATGAGGGCAGGGGAGACTCATCACGAAAAAGAAAAAGCTCAATCACTTCAAGCGATACTGCATAAAGATATCTATCTAAACCATCGAAATCTAATTTTACGCTTACTTTCCGACTTTAAACGACATTTTTGTGAGACAGATAAGTCAGTTTTAAGTGACATAACTTAAAACGGTCTTATTATGAGACAACTTCCTGTAACGCACACACTCAGAAATGTGGCTGTAATTTCGAAATGATCGCGCCGAAGTGAAATCAAAAGGAAAAAAAAAAAGAAAAAAGAAGGACAATCAAATGACATATGAGGTTTTGGTAAAGCTTAAAAGACTTTCCAGGTGCACCGCCGAATGACTGTACCGCACAAGTTTGAGCTACCCAAGAATGCTGCACAGAGCTAGTCAAATATACTTTGTGCTAAGTGTTTCAATGCTCGTATCTATGCTCGCTCACCCTATGATCAATGTCCTCATGCAAATCGAGAGTTCTTGCTTAGATCTACAGGGGAACTGCTTTTCCAAAATAAATCAGCATTAAAGAGTCATACATATTTCATGGAGTTAAAGTGCTGTAAGAGCAAACCATTTTGGATAGTGGAGCTCCACAAATGTTGCGACAAAGCTGAAAGTAAGAAGAAG
Organism: Odontesthes bonariensis; assembly: GCF_027942865.1. Lineage (NCBI taxonomy): Eukaryota > Metazoa > Chordata > Actinopteri > Atheriniformes > Atherinopsidae > Odontesthes > Odontesthes bonariensis. The sequence continues at coordinate 16,793,830 of NC_134515.1, read as the reverse complement.
AAAATGAGGCGCAGCATGACATCATTTGCTGGTGATGAGGAACTGGAAATACCCAACGGTAGATTAGGAACAAGTTGCCACTAATGAGACTAACAGATTAAGACATTTTTAAAGATATCAAGACTCATTACAGCCATGTGAGATGTGCATAGTAGCAGCCGGCAAACATGGATTTGGTTTCAGGTTACCTTCCCCAGTCACAGAGCTTTTAGGCTCACTTTTCACCGTTTGGCTACTCAAATGCTGGAGGCAAAGTCCCTCAGGAGTGTAGAGGTACAGTCCCTTAAGTAGTGAACTGTTTCACAACCAACAAAAATAAAAACTCTCACCACAAAGAGTTTATTTGAGGTGAAGACACACGCTCTCCCCTGTACGTATTGCCACCGCTCAGCCATAGACCTGCAATCCCTGAACGCTGTGTTCAGAGTAATTAAGCTTTCTGCAAGTTTAATGGCTCAAACAATATGCTACAATGTGTTCCAAATATCTGAATAAACCGCAGAAATAAAGTGAGGAGGCAGCAAAAACATCTCAACTTTCCCTGCCTCGAAAACCTCCCTGTATTGTGCCTCAAATTTACGATAACCGTTAAATTAAGTAAAAGGGTTAAAATGCTAGAAGGCGATATTGATAATTCCATTGAAAACTCAGAGGGAGTTTGTCAATATTAATTTTCCTGAACCCAAAGGAGCATCCCAACTGGTGTGTCATTTATTCACAGGGCCTGAATCCCGTTCTCTGAAGCCAAATCGACCCTTTATCAGACCCCCCCGCCCCAGGGCAAAGCGCTATAGCAACCACCTTTGACCCTTACAAAGCAATTTTATCAGAGCGGGGAAACAGTGTCTAGTGTATTACTGGCCAGCATCATGCTGCAAAGAAACACAAATGATCAAGATCATTTTTTGATAAGCACGCATGGTTCAAGGCTTTACTTGCATTTGTAGTCTGTGTTATTCAGGCAGAAGTCGCTCACCTTTTTTCTTCAAGAAGGCTTTTCTGGTGGCCAGTGGGCTCTGACGTACTTTGGGGTTCTGAAGAAATTTTACAGCAGTGGTAATCTGGGAAGAGACAAATCTGATTTTATTCCTCTTAATAACATAATGTGAGTGGAAGGAGATAAGCTGTGCAGGAAAACTGATGCTTTCAGCAGTGCAAACAAAGACTCTACACCTTCCTTAAGAAAAAGGTTCATTATAACTCCAACCGTGCCTTAAAAAAAAATAAAAAAAACTTAAATGGATTGCTTTTATGCCCCCCCACACCCAGCGGTGAGGAAAAAGACCACCTGACCACTTTCCAGCTAAATGTGGAGAATGACCAAATCAGCAGTTATAAAATTAGCCCATCAGGAGTGCCGGACAAATGGAGTATGGAGCTTAATTTGCTATTACCCTCTTAAAGACAAACTTCCATTCTTAAGTGTGCAGAGGAAGAAAATCTATACTTAATGCAGAGGTGATCATTTGTATCTAATAACTTGAGAATCCTAGGCTGAAAACTTCTGTAATTCTTCCAGTTAAAAACCTGCCATGATCAAATCACCCAGCCTGACTGTTGTAATGACTTGAAACGTTAATGCACCAGAACGTTAAATAGCATCAGAACATCAGTAGTTTTAAGTGCACCGCGTTCATCGATTCTATTATGTTTTCCTTCGAGATGCACCTTAATTTTCCACCCAGTATGCATTTCCAAGAATTGGAGGAAGAAAAAGACAGGGGGAAAAAAAACTTCCTCAAATGGCATTAAAACATAAATTTGAAGTGGGCGCCACTTCATGGCGCCTCCTAAAACAGATAAATATGTAAGAACACAGAGAAAGGAGAAACACACTGGAGGGGAGGTTTCGATGACTTATTATCGCACCTGTGGTCCCCGTGATTCAATTGTAAAAGTCATCCCTCTAATAGCTTGAAAGGTTTTGATTACTCTTCTTTTCTCTTAGTGTTGAAAGATACAAAGTGATTGAGCGCCCTGCCAGTGGTAATTCATTTTGGGTAATGCATTGCATATACTATGAACCTGTTTCAATCTGAAAGAATTGCAGATTAAACTTGTCCAAGGGGCAGGAGTGGCAGGAAAGCTGTTTGGGGAAAAAAAAGAAAAAGAAGAAGCTTGGTTTCTGTGACAAACACAGAGCGGAGGAGGCTAATGGCACAGGAATCCTTAAATAATGTTTTAGCTTTCCTTTAGCAGTCCAAAAAAACAGTAACCAGGTAACACGTGTTGTGCCAGAAACACATCCAGTACACGTAGAAAACTGTACATTGTTCGGTTTATGCAGTAATTTTATCAAAAACTACCAGATTCATCCCATGAGACGCTGCCACAATTTATTTAGACACTAATCTACCATTTCACAGAGACATTACCGTGACCTTGATGTACACAAGGGTTAAGCAAGAGGTATGGAATTTCCTGCATCTCGATATGCTGAGGGCTTATTAAAGTCAGCCGCCCGGAACCTTCATTGTGACAACCAGATTAAACCATTTGCCTGGTGAACCCCTCAACTGGTGTTCTGGGCCAAAAGATACATTCAAAACACAGAGGAAAATATCCTTCTGATAACGAGGCTAAATCATTCAGCTCCTGACAAAACTCTCGCTGCATTCGAGCCAAAGACACAACTTGTGGTGAAGACGGAAACCCGAGATAATGAACACGCTAAGATCTAATATTCTAATTTTCATTCCAGTAAACAACGAAACGATGCGGGCGCTGCGAGAGGTAATGACCTAATAGAGCAAGAATCTGCTGAACGAGCAGTCCTTGTTTACATTCCCTTAAAATTTCAGGAGCACAATATTGACAAGAAAATTGTATCAATGTTAACAGGCATAAGTATGATACCTTAGCGAGGACCGCAGCTTGCTCAGCGGCAAACTAATGAGGCAAATGTCCATTTGGTTAAAACTGTAGTGGTGGATCTTCGGGGAGAGGAAAAGTGCACTTCTTAGCAGATGACATAAATGCCTTGCACAAGTTCCATCCAGACATCTCAATCAATTATAACCACATTGCACGGATTTCACTCTTGTTATTGACTTATGGATCACCCCAGTTACAGTGTTGGGTAGCACACAACCGGGCTTTTAGGGGGCTAAGATGGATAACACTACAAGGTACATTTGGGCCAGCAGCACGGATAACTTAATAAATAAGAAAATGAGATGAATATCCTTCTCTCGTAAAAAAAAAAAAAGAAAAAAGAAACTGGTGACTTTTTTGCTTTTAACAACAATTTGTCTCTCTTGTACAGCTTCGTGTAAAGCTCTGACTACTAATGCACCATCGTGGGGCTCCGGGTAAAGAGCAATAATCTTTGCAAACCAGATAACCAATAAAGTGTCAGGTAAAGCCGAAAAAGAGGCGAAAACTCAATCAGAGGAAGAGATAACATTAACCAACACACTTAAAGAGAGTGAACTTGATGAACAGACAAGATTACAGAAATGTTATTGAGTTTGAATTGGGCCAGACTTTGCACTGCACTTGTCTGAAAATTACAACGGCGATACCTCGAATTGTGAGAAATGAGGGTGAAATACGATTATGTTCGAACCGCACGGATGGACGCCTGAGGGAATCCGTGTAACCAGTTGTATATTTTTGCCCTAACTAGCAACAGTGCTTAACTATAACATTACCGCAAGACCTATGGATATTTTGCAGGTGTGCATTATGGGTATTTGGGAGGAGGTGGTGTGAGCAGGCAGGAAATGAGCACTTCTAACAGCAAGGCTAAATATATACATTACATATGTTTTACTTTGACTGGTTCCTGTAACCAATGTTAGTTTCAGTTTGAATTACACAGGCCTCTTCGAAACACCGCTCGTCGAGCATTTACTCTGAACTAAAGCCGCACGAAGGCAAAAAGGAAAAGGAAAAGAAAACGCCGTCTTCAAATCTCTTTCGGATAAACTTCTAAATTAGACCATAACAGACACACAGCGTATAGGACTTATCCAATCTGCTCGGATTTGCAAAGTTTGCATCAACCATAGTGCAACAGACTTACCCACCACATGCCAAAGTTCAAAAGGGTGACACGAACATGCAAAGGACATCACACGTACGGGGCAAATTTGTGGGATCAGTTTCACAGAAAACATGTGCACATTTTGTGTAAAACAATGCCGAGATTTCCATGGCAGGATGGAACAAAAAGTTGGGTTGGGGATACAATGAAGGGGCTAAAAGGAAATCATTAGCAAGTATAGGATTCAGTCTCAGTGTGAATCAATTCATTCCAAATTGCCCTGGCCTGTACATTTGTGGAGAAGTGCCCCTGATATAATAACAGACTGATAGACATGAACAAAAATTGTGTTAGGGTAGTCTCAAATTTCTCCCCCAAACACACGTTTGGAGGACCAAAAGCGAGAGAATGTGAGAGACGGCAAAAAATGAAGCTCTATATTAATTTGGTGCTTTCATGGATGATCTGCTATCAGGGGCAGCCGTCTTAAATGACTTAACACAATACCTCCCTGATATCAGAGCCCTGCCAGAAAGGAATTAAGTTTTAATGCAATTATTGTATTTCCTTTGGTCGCCTGACTGCTTGATGTGGCCAACAGTGCTTTTTAATCTTTTTAAAAGAGCAGCTTTAAATGCCCTTCTAATTGTGACATCTTTCCCGCCTTAATGTGACCTTTAGTGGAGGAAGCAAGGCCTCGTGGGAGCAGCTATAGGGAATTATTGACCCTGAGAGACATCAGGAAGTGAGGTGCCGACCCGAGCATTTAGCGGGCGTTCAGTCGTTCAGACCATGCAGGAGCCTAAACGGCCCTGCAGGAGACAACCCATTCTGAAGACTGCACGAGAACAACCTTTTTGTTTCTGGCTTCGTTGTCTCTCGTCTTTAGTTTTCTGCAGCGCTTTTACAGAAGAGCTAATGTGGGTAAATCAAATAAACAACCATTACCGAAACTCGACTTCAGCCTCAGCAAAATCTGATAAAGAAGAACTGGTGAAATGTGGGGGGTTTTTTGTTTGTTTTTTCTCCTCTCTCTGGCGAGCTGCAAGCTTACCAAGCACAGCTTTTACATCTGTACAGTAAGCACATGGGTAAACACAACAAGTTTATGTTCTGTGTATTATACTCCGCAGATGTGGTCAATCTTTATCGAACGGCCCCAACTTTTGAGATTTAAAGGTCGAAGTCAACATTTCAGTGGATGAAAACGGGGTCATGGAAAACTTCATTGACATTTGCTATGCAAAGGTTTAAAAATAACATACAACGTTGTATCAGTGTCAGAGCCATGGGCAAGGCGACAAACATGACATCAAAAGCGCATTATGCAATTTTTTGCGAAAGGGGGGCTGGTGGACGGAAATCTAGCTTTTTTTTCAAGACCACTGCGCATGCAGACCAAACTTTCCATTCAGCAGCATTTCCCTGTCGCAGTTCTGTCATCGCAAACATGGAAAAGTTGAGTGGGCTCAGTGGTGAGAAACACACAGAGCCCAACGCATTTGGTCCAGTGAGGACACCGTTAAAAGCGTAGAAAATGTGCAGAGAACAGAATGAAAAACACAAAACACGGTATTAGGGCGATCAAGGAAAAGTGGATTTGTTCTTAGAAAGATTTAAGCGACCTTTACAACAGAACTCGTCATTGGATTTCTCCACTTCGTTTGCATTGCAAATTCTAGTTGTGATACGTAAAAAAAAAAAAAGAACAAAAGGGTATTCACTACAATTTTTTTCCCCTTAAAGTTAATCAAAAAGCCTTTCTGCGTGGCATGAAGAAATGATTTTATTCTACCAACGAGTGAAGCAGAAAAACAAAGCGATGCACTTATTTTGAAGACAAACATGTGGCACCTAACCCGCTCAAAACTCAACCCAACCCAAGTCTGACATTTCTTAATGTGCAGCTGTCAGTGGTGCTGCCTGGGGTTGCCCTTGCTAAACTAGCGAGACAGATGACTGTTTAGATAAGGACATCCCCAGTGGTGCCCTGAGAGCACAGTGAGTCCTCATGACTGAAGAGGAGCAACTCTGCCAGCGACGCCTCTCTTTCATCCGGTTGGGACCAAAAAAAATATATACTTTTAAAGCGCACATATTCGTTTTCTTTTTTAATTCAGGTAAAAGGCCCTGAGTCTGGAGCTGCTCTGAGAGATGAGGGTCATCAGAGATTAACCCATGGCACTTTAGCAGCGGGGGTGCAAGAAGGGAGTCGCAGTCAAGCACAACAAACTACTTAGCTACCACAAAACATTCCAGCCTCTTCTCAGCTGCAATCCAGTAATGGATACTTCCTCAGCTCCTCGATTGGTCAAAATGTTTTCATAGAATAATTTAATTCAGAAACACATTTACAAAGCAGGAGTGATCAATTTTAATTAGTTGATTTTTTTTTCTTTCATTCGCATAGAATTTAATGTACTACCATCGATCTCTTTTGTTCTTTAATGCAGTGCCTCTTTCCTGTAATATGAAGCTTTTCTCTTTTTTTTTTCCTTTTCTCTTGCAAGAAGTTCTGCTTGCTTTTTCTTTTTTTTTTTTTTTAGTAAGGACGAATTAAGAATTTCAGAACATAAGAGCGCTCATCGCGATACTTCATATCATTGGAGCGTGTTTTTTTTAGTCTGGTTTGAAAATGCATCCTGCAAGTTTTTGCTCAGAAAGGAGACGTCAAATCTACTATAAACTGTTCTAAGATACAATAACAGACATAGAACTGTGTATAAACTTATTCATTTTAATTTTCCTAGACGAATAAACCCTTACTTCACAAAAAAAAAGCTGTAGTGGGCTTATTTTGATTACAACATGGGCCTTTTAACAGTCACCTTGATAGTTTTAAATCAAATCTTGATGATTTGAAGGCGACACGAATGGTGTGAAAGTTGTTCAAATGAACAGACAGCAATTTTACAAAATGTGTGCCTCAGCGTATTAGTTGCTCACTGGATGTATTCCAATTTTATTCAATCTCAAGAATGTGACCAAGAATGTACATTCTGGAAAAATAAGTTTTCATAAATGAGCCAAATGTCTATTTATTTTTCTGAAAATATGAAAGGGTGCTACAGCTGGTTATGGTAATCTGAAAGGCACAAAGTCTTTTTTTTTTTTTTTTTTTTTAAACTGCCACTGCCCTGTGTGTTGTCCCTCTTATCATCAAGGCCCGCCGGCCTTTCACATCCAATTAGTTGATTGAGGCAAAATGCAAGCGGCACCAGCAGCAAACAACGTGAAGCTTGTGTCCGAGCGACACGCCACAGAAGTTGTGTTGCGGTGTCAGGAGAAGAGCTTCCTCCGTCAAGAGCAACTTACAGTGACAAGCCTATCCTCCTCTGTTGATTCAAACTGCTCCTCTCAGTGAGGAAGCACCCACCCACAGAGACACACGCACACACACACCCTGAATGCACACAGAAAACGCAAGTTGAGTTGAACCACATCGATAGGCAAATAAAGTAGAGAGGTGGGGTGAGGATGCAGCAGGTTGGCATCGCTTTTGTGTGCAGCCTTGCCGGCCTGCCAAATTGACTAATAAAACTAAAATGGAGAGGCCAGGAACAATAGAGCGAAAGGTGTCCTTTTTATTGATCAAATTATTCCGTCTTGGGTACACAGGACCATCGGATGAGACTACGCTCACAGAGACAACTCGACAGATTGTGACATTCTAGTGACATTGTAATCGTGTGTCAACTCTTCTCCAGTCAATAGGCTCAATGCACTAATCATGTGTCTTGGATCAGCAATTTCATGGTCTTCAAAGGAGGCCAGGAATTGGTGGCATGACCCTCCATACAGGGTGAAACCCTCTTTGCTCAGCGAGCGCCACAGAGAGAAGGAGAGGGGAAGGATGGTGTTCAGGGAGAAGGGAGCAGTGCCAGAGAAGATGAACATCGCCATCTACTGGCCGGGGGTGGGACAAGGTGGTGGCAAGTTGGGGGAGGAAAGCCTGGCAGTTTACCCTTGCGGCCCGTCTTTCACTGAGACCTGTCAGAAACATTTAGACACACTTGCCAAGACAATGGGCCACACATCTACAGTGGCAGACAAGTCAGAAGGAAATCGCCATCAAATATGGGAGGAAACTTAACGCAGCAGAGCCTTACTTTTTTTTTTTTTTTGGAGAAGGGAAGCAAGCAGGAGTCTGTAACGGATCACACTAAGTGACAAAGAAAAATGTTGGCTAAATCTCTTTTTCTGGAGGCGTTCAACGACCACTAACCGTCGAGCCTCGAGAGTGGGATAATCATACAAAGAGAATGGTGCTGACAGCATTAAAAAAATAAATTTGAGAAAAGGGTCGGAGATGAAGCACAAAGACAGCTCATCAGATGAAATAACAATAATTCATTTCAGCCTCAATAAACCTGTTGGGTCACACTTTAAATAATTCATTGAGGACAAAGTCTATGTGAAAAAAGGATGTTTAACATTTGGTTCATACGCCCCACCTTAACATAAACCGCCTTTTCAGAGAAGTGAGGACAGAATGTTCAGGTTTTGCCACATGACTGCCTGATGCAGACTGCAGCCACATATGACTGTGTGAATACTTTCAAAAGGATCTTTCAAAGAAAGTCACGAGAGTCAAAACCCATTGGACAGAAACAGCAGAACGAGAGAAAATGAGTAATCGGAGAGGAATGCCGCACGTAACAGCTGCGCAGCGCCCATACTTTTTGTGACTACGTGACATTCGGCGGCAGTGGTCGAAGATCGGGCTTTAACACCCATCTTCGCGGGACACTAAATCATGAGGTGGCGGGGGGGCAAAATACATATTTCACCAGCTTCCTCCAAAAGATTGAGGAGAGGACACAACCCACGGTGAACCACTATAATGTCACACAGGGTGGCGTGTTACAGCAAAGGGGCTGAGTTGGCAAGCAGCTCAGCAGCAGACGCACACCTGTTCTGACATTTTCTGTCAACCTTGACACAGAAAACACATGACAATGCCACTCCATGCTCTTCAAAAGTACAGGATATTTTGTGAAGCCCCTTCACTTCTCCTTTTCTCATCCCCATGATAAAACCACTTTCCACACACTTCCAGAGCCATGACGTAGTACTACGGCAGTAAGGAGGGAGAGAGAGGCAGGAGATAGTTTCTAGTCTTTTAGGATGAGACATACAAATACCTAACAGGCAGTCTTATTTTGGGTCAACCAAAGACTGCAGGCGACTGCCTGCGCTGGCAGACTCACACAAAAGGATTGCAAGCCACCGATACCTCACATTAAATCCCAGAGTCCACAGTAAACACAATCTGGAGTTGACAGAGTGGCCTCATCCTCTCCTCTATATATATCATCTCCTTCTCACCCTTTCTTTTGAAGTTCGTGGACAGAGCTACAACGCACCCATCTATCTACTATTTTAATCAAAGAGAAAGCAAAGTACCGCTGCCAGGAGAGCGGCGCAGGAAAACAAATGCAATCTTCCTGTTAATCACTGCATTAACAAGAACTCAGCAGTCTTGACACACGTGTCAAGTGAGGGGAGCCACCAGGTGTTGGATAATTGTCAGTTGTGCCAGTGGCTACAGTGGGTTCCACTGCTGGCCTACACTTGTGCCCCACCTTAATGATAGCTTTGAAAGTCTTTATTTTGCTGAGAGAGCACCGAGACAAAAAGAAGTCTTGGCCTCGACATTTTGCATGCTGCCTGGAGCGGACTAAGGATGAGGGCACGGACGGACCGTTGCGATCGGTGTGGAGCGAAGTACAGCTCAGGTTTTCAGATGCATGTGGAAAGTGTAATCCAATTGAAGGAGGGGGGGTGAGTTAAAAGCAATTTCAAGGCAACTATTCTGAGAAACATGCCCATGCATTGACTTTCTGGCAGGCAAATTTATTTTAAAAAGAGACAGCAGAGTAGCCAGACAAATTACTTGCCAGAACAGAAACTTGTCAGAAATGATTCACATGTTCCTTTCATACAGTACAAAACTGCAGGTGAAGATGATGTCAGGGCGAAAGCTTTAGTTTACTGGCAACACTCTTCAGGAGCGCAGGCCTTAAGCCGGGCTGAGCAGAGCGAAACAGTTTTCCTTAAGTACAGTTTTTTTTTTTTTTTTCAAAGATAATCCATTTCAGTTTGTGTACTCTGTCGCTTTCATTTTAGCCTCGAGAGTAACACGCTATCTCTCTTTTTTTTTCAGATTCCCCAGATAAAGCCACAATCTCAGGGTGCCACACACTGAGCTGAAATCCCATTAGCATTTTGCTTTCATTATTTTTAATCAAACCCAGAAAAACTGACACATATTAATTAATATCCATTACCAGCTTCTTTTTTTCTTTTTTTTTTTTTATGCCCCTCTCCCAGAGAAGACGTTCGGGGGGAAAAGAAGCAATTAACTTAACAAAATAATCAAAAAAATTGTTACAGAAATCTCTGATAAATGTCATGCGAGGTCCCGTCTAAATGTAAGAAGTGTAATACATTCTTGCTGTCATATTCCATTAAACTGCTATTACAGTCTTGATAGAACTATTAGTCACTACATTATTAATATCATTAATGTATTTACATTTTTGGTGTACAAGCCTGCTTTCATGCCATAATTTATGAAGGCAACTTCAGATTTGTTACAACGTTCTCCATCTAGGCTCTTTTGTGTTTATTATTGATTGTGAAAACAGCCAAAATCCCAAATCTAATACCCTCCTGCCCTCCCCCCTATACCCCTTAATGTATTGGAGTGGGCTGTTTACATTAAAGGACTGGAATAAAGTGCATTTACATCTGAGGCATAAGTTCATAATTTACATTCCAACATTTATTAGAGGTGACAAATGTGCATTTGGTCCTCTCATTCTTTTCCACAATGCAGCACTCATTCAATCCATATAAATTACAGCTGGGCTATGGAGTGCAAGAGCAAATTATTTTATTATATGCATGCATGTATGACTCTATAGGGGGTTACTAAGACAAACAGGGAATTACTTGATTAGGCCAACTGTGGTTAACAAAGAAAGAAATATGAGACTGAGTGTCAGGCCAATCAAACTTTAGCATAAATGTTTGGCTCCCAGTCAAAAAAAAATTGAAAATACACAGATCTAAGTGTAGAAGCTTCAGATTGCTGTATTCCTTTGGTTCACTGTACTACTCTTTTATAAAAGTATATATGGCTCTTTTAAGTAGTGCTGCTCCAAAAGCTTATCCTTTGTTGGCACTCACATTATTCAATTAAAAGAAACTTGCCTAAAAGGCAGTATTATATTACATAATTAGACAGGGCAGCATTTTCAGAAGAGTAGTTACAAATGCACTGAGGGGATCCCTGCATTTGAACAAATATCTGGCGCTGTAGGGGAGCTTGCCGACAAATTAACAGCTAATAACTTACTGGGAAGCCAGATAAAAAGAGAAAAAAAAAATGTTCCCCAAAGTGTCAATTACAAAATAATTTTTCCTCTGATTTCCACACTTGCGAAAGCGTTATGTGCTGAAAGGCAATTCGGTGCGAGTCAAAATTGCATGTTGTTCATTTATTCCTTTTTTTTTCTTCTCTTTTATTTTTTTTCATTTCTTCGCGCCGGACTCGTTCTGTGAGAAAAAAAACGATTCAGCCTCAGCAGCAGGACTGTTGAGGATGGCTCTGAAAGAATTAGCACACGGCTCCCTTATGACAACCCAAGCTGGTCTGAGAAGAGACAGACAGACACACAGGTGCAGGGACAGGGGAAATGAAGGGGGATTCAATCAAATTCGTGTTCATTAAAATCAGAGGACATCACAAAAATTAGAAAGATGCTGACAAATCAAAGGGTCTCAGTACCTGAATTACCATAGTCATTTACTTATTAAAGCCAGGATGCTTCCTGTCAATCAAGAGCCATCACATTCCCCATTTGCGGCGGAAAGCCACCGTAATTGCTTCTCATACTAATCAACGCAACTTGTGTAATTATGCCTTGAAAGTGACATTGGAGGCTGAGAGCGATGTGAGTAGTCTTGACAGCGGAGACATCTCAGATTCATCGGGAGATTTCTAGCCTCGCTGCAAGGAGACAAGCCACTCTCAGGCCAAGTTACTCACTCGAGCAGTTTACAACCATAAACACAAAGAAAAGACGATAAATCAAGCTGAAGTAATTACAAAGCAGAATGGAGAGTAAAAAGGAAGCTTAGCTCAATAAGACCACTTTCCCAAGTATATTGAGGCAAAATGACTACGCTGTAATTAAACCGGGTCGTATTTCTATCATTTCTTAAGTAAACATATTGTGACAGTTCGCTAAATTGTGGGAGAATAGGAAATTACAGCTCTGTTACCAAGTCGTTTACATTAATCTACGTGCTGCAACAAAAACCCTACAAATAAAGTCCTAAGCATTCATTAAAGTTTATTGAATTCAGCTTAATCACAGACTTTACGTTTGTCTCCAGAATGAACTTTGCGTAAAACTAGCTTCAACATTCCTCCGAGCACTGCGGAGCTATCCAAACCATATTCCCAGGCTGCATCTGTCACTCGTCACACTGCGGCCCATCCCGGAAGGTCAGAGTGAGGTCAAAGTACTGCAACAAATCACGGGCCGCGGGCTACGACAGCAAATCTGTTTGAAAGATCTGGATTATTGACACAATGACAGCTGTTGGATTTTAAGGCCTTTTCGATGCTTTGATAAAAATAAAAAAAAACAACAACAACAAAAAAACAACAACAAAATTGCTGTTGTATGGGCTGGCAACGCAGATCAAGTCCAGCTGAACACACAAGGCAGAAACCACAAAATGAAAATAATTCATAAAAAGGGTTGGACTCATCTGGGCTCATCCTTTTCAAAGAGGTGGGTGGAACCATTGCTTGAAAAAAAAAAAAAGAAAAAAGTCGACAACATCAAAAAGAAGTCTACTGATAATTCTGGCACGCTATGAGTGGAATAAACTTAATGATTTCATCGGCAAAACAGAAACAAAGACGAAAGATTTATGGCTCGTAAAAAAAAAAAAAAGTTCAAAGGACAGAAAAACCAAAATCCCTGTCTGTGTCATTCCCCGCTCATGACCTCCAAACTTCAGCACATGTTGAAGACAAAGCGATAAAAGTGCTCTTATGTGGCCAAATATGAGCAAAACAAGTACAGTCACTGACACAGAAAACGGAGGCTTTTACAGGAAAACGCCTGTGTGATTCACCCCTGCGTTCAACTCTAATGAGTCAAAAAGTGTGACCTGCACTTAAACAAGAAGTCACAGCCAGAAGCTGTAAACTCATTTTCCCCATCCAAGCCAGCAACGTCGGCAGGACCTGGAAGATGTGCTCCGAGCATGCACGATAAATCTGACGTGAAATCATAATCATAAAAGCAATTAGCTGACCCTGCGCCACTCGTCCTTGGACATGACAGTGAGAATTCATACAGAGTCCTCTAAGGAGGCTGGCTGCCGGGTTGGGCGAGGAGGGGAAAAAGTGCAACACAGCAACAATAAAATGGAGGGCCCTTCCTGTGTCATTAACCACTGAAACAAACAGCGCATGATGCACAATAAGTACTGTGAAACAGAGAATTGAGCTTTTATGCATTACAAAGGGAAAACGTTACCACGGCCGCCCGAAACAAACTGTGGTGAGCAGATGTTTTTTATTTTGTAAACTACATGCATCAGTAGCCCGATGAAGCTAAGTCACTCTCATACATTACTCCCCTCATCATTAGCCCTGCACTTTAATGCGCTGTTCAGATAGCACTCAGTAACGACGCAACTTATTCAAAGTCAGACGACAAAAATAGGAAAATTGATGCTTCCCACACGTGCATATGATCAGTGCCGTTTACAGTTCAACGTGACGAGACACAGAATGGGTTCATCGGATCGATGCGACGCCGTCTTTTAAGGAACACGCCAGAATTGGAGAAATCTCTGCTCTCACAGCCTCGCCTGCAGACACATGCACACAGTTTCTCACCATCACTTCCCACTCTGTAATTGCAGCCAGGCCGAACTAGTGGCTGCCACCTAGTGACCGTCTTCCTCAATAATCATGAAATATCTCTGTGGCGCGCGCCCCCACTCGGACCATAACTCTCCTTTACTGCAGACAGCTCCAATAAAGGATTACAATTACAATTAAAGTAATGAGCAAAGAGGAAAAAAGGAAAATCTCAGTGAGGGTTCCCTTGACTAACTAAATGGTAGCCTAGTTTCTTGACAGAATGGAGTTACCATACCAGACTCATTACTGGCTCTCATTTCTTACTCTGCCCCAATAATTAATTTGGAGCACGTTGAAACCTGAAGTTCTCAAAAATTAAAACAATGGCTTTAAACGTGATGAATGTGAAATGAATTGGTGAATTTTCAGATGCAGCCCTTGTTACGTATATTTTTTGCTTTATGGCGTCTTTAGTGATTTTGGGTTTGTTCTGTTTTAGGAGGAAGAAACCGTAAAAGAAAACAGGATAAACCGCAGTAAAGATGTCTTTCATATACACATGTTCCACGAGGAAACTCGCTGTGGAGAAAAAAAAAAGAACTGAGCCGAGACCCGAGAGTAACCTTCGACTTCCTGGTTTCGCCACTGTTACATTTGTGTGACACCCACGTGGAAGTAAAGAAGAAAAAAAAAAAATCTTTGAAAGCCAACATGTGAACAACATCTGTGTCCCTCCGACTCATGGGCCTCGAAAAAAAAAAAAAAAAGAGTCATCAGGGCAAGAGAGGGGAAATGAGGAGAAAAGGAGCCAGAGAATTACAAAAGGGAAACAGTAGCTGCAGCGGTGCCTTCGGGCCTTAGGCCACACCAGTTACTGTTGGCATGGCTTCTGCTAACACGCCAGCTCCGCCAAAACTCCTGAACTCAACACGATCTTCTTCTATTCCCCCTCGATAGTAACATGGCTATATTGTAGCAGAGGGGCTACGGAAATTTGAAGACTGCTGAGCCAAAACAGATCACTTCAAAGTGGCTTATTTAACGCTTGCTAAATTTTTCATCACAGTCGCTTAATATCCTGGGGAAGCAGGGCTTTTGAAGTTGCTGTGAGACCGGGGATGTTCTTCTTACAATTCTTTTTCTCCTCCCTCTGCTGTACTAAAATCCCCAAACCTAAACACATAACACACACCCGGTTCACACCATCTATGCCTACATGCACACGCTGACTGTGCAAGTGGTACAGATTCGCCTCCCGCACACATAAACCACACGCCCGCATGTCCACAAATAAAAACACAGTTATTCATTCGGGGCCTGTATCTTTTTTTTTTTTTTTTCTCTTCAGGGTCCAGAGAGTCAATAACAGGCTTATAGCCACCAAGGATACCCAAAAGTATAACGGGCTCTATTTGGTGAGGTGGGAACTGTCCCGCAGATCGACTGCACACCCACACGACCCGTCACACACACACGGTGCAAGGCAAAAGTTTTCAATTGGAGGCTTTATTTTGCCTCGTTTGCACTGAATATACAGAGTAAACTTTTCCTGGAGACTAAACGATGTCGGCACAGTTGTGTGAAAGTGAAAAAAAATATCACAATCTTATTTCCACTACGGCTAAGGTAATTAATCCACTTTTAACTGGCAAAATAATTAGCTGAACACTGAATAAGCAGTAATGACAAACATTTTTAACTGAAACTATATATATATATATATATATATATATATATATATATATATATATATATATATATATATATATATATATATATATATATATATATAGAAAGAGAGAGAGAGAGAGAGAGAGAGAGAGTGTGTGTGTGTGTATATGGTGCATTTTCATATACCCATCATAAAAAGTATCAACCCATTAAGACTGGATGTAACATCCTTACTCCTTCCCTAAAAGCCTGATGCCACCTGAGCTTGTTTTATATTATGACACCATTATCATGGCATTAAACTACTTCTATTTTCCTTTCTTAATGCAGGTGAATAATTCTTAATAAAGATGTGAGAATTCTCCAGTAATTGTCATTTCGTGTCTACCAAGCTCTCAGAAAAAGGTGCGGTTCTGAGGCCGCAGACCTCGGCGTTCCTGTGAGTAACACCTGCAGCGATCTCAGCAGCGGAGTTTTTAAATTTCTCCTTCCAAGTTCGAACGAGAATTTTAAGCACGGACGACGGTGCCGGTCGACCTATCGGCAGGCTCCACTGTAATCTAAACTATGGTTTTTGAGCGCGATGAAATACGTTCAATTAAAATTAGTTAAAAATAAATATTAGTTAAAAATATTCTATTGAAAAAATACAAATTTAAACTGCTTCAACTAGTCCAGTCTCACGTCAAAATACGCTGCTGTGTTACTGGATATCATGCAACAATATCACCTATTTTTTCCCCCTTTATTTTCACTGAATGAAATTATGTATAAATCCTCCTAAACGTCTGACAACTTGAAACCTGGAGAGTGATTGAGGGAGATCACTCTAGTGAGCGAGCACCGAAACTATGGAAATACCAGCAATAGACTGGGAGGGGTAATGGCCATGGCATGGGTGAGCGAAAGGTGGACGGGTGGGGGTGTGGGGCTGGGTAGATGGAGAGAGCCGAGGTGAAAGCGAGCAAACAGCAGCGCCAGAGGCAACAGCAGCGGCTGGCGGCGACTGGTACACCAGTCAGCCGTGGAACACACACTCACACACTCTAAGTGCAGGTCCAGAGCTGCCCCTCTGGGTTGTGTGGTGGCAGAGGCTTTGGCACTGGCCCCTGAGCTGGGCCCTTTCTGCCACCGAGGAGAGCCCACGCTGCGTACTGCGCCAGGGCCGGCTGATCTGGGCGAGGTGAGTCAGAACCTGTTAACATGACTGGTGTCCTCAGTCTGACACACTGGCTTGTTTTAACATGGCCATGTGCACATGAATGTTATACAAATGTGTGTGTGCGTGTATGTGTGTATAAATGTGTGCGTGTGTGCGTGCATGCGTGTGCATGTGTGCTCTCTTTCTCTAGTCCCTCCCAACCCTGCCAGCACTCTCTTTCCTCTCATCCAGATAAAATCCTTTCAGACACAAATTTCAATTATTCACCTCATCCAAATAATGCCATGTGACAAGAATTATCCCTACTGTAATAATCCACTTAACTGGGAAAGAGCAGCTCATCAAAAAGAGAAAAGAGAAAAGGGGTTGGAAGTGAGGGTGGTGGTGGTGGGACTTGTCAGCCGGTCTCGAATCAGGACCCTTGTAACAAGAATTTCTTCCCTTTTTGAGGAGGCAGTCTTCAAGCTCACTGGGATGATGAAATTGAAGTAAATTGAAAGAAAGCCTGGGAGAATGCTCCCACAATCAATAAACCCAGGATTAAATTAGCCTTGGCATGAAGGGATGATGGGGGGAAGATGAAGAGTGAATGGTGGTGAATGACATTGAGACATGCAGGCTGAGCAATGCAGCACATCTCTAACCTGGATGCTGTGCCCATACAAGGACAGTGAATGTACCTGGGATGTATTCCACCCATTTAGCTATAAAACAACTCTATAAACACTTCCTTCTACGGGCCATTGAAGACTCTTCTTTAACCAACAACAGATCAAAAACAAAAACATTCTTTAGACCCATTATTGGCAGACCAAATCAAAATGTTCCCAAATGAAGGACAACAAAGACACGTCGTCAACGTTTTTCATGCTATACGTGATTAAAGCGACTGCTGCTGTTAAAATAGACCTTTCTCAATCTATTTTCCTGTCCAAAGACAAGGAACATAAAGTACACTCTCATTACGGCTCAGGGAAATCAGCGTGCTGCTAAAGTGACTGTCCGCTAATTGGAAATCTTTTACACTCGCTGTCCCTAGGGAATGTGTAATATCATCCGATTAGCCAAATAAAAGTTGCCAAAGCTAAAGGATAAAACAATGTTAACGTTACGCTGCGTTCTGCCGGAAATCATGGAACAAATACAACAGACATTGATTTCACAGGCAAGCAAACAACAACAGCAAACAAACTTCAACTTTTTTGGGGAAAGAAAATAATAATAATAATTGGATTACTTAATATGCAATAATGTGACGGTGTCATTTGATCCAGCACACTAACTCTGTCTAATCTAAACTTTAATTCCTTGTTGCTTCTTCGTCCATAACCTCACACAAATAAATTGATTTGTATGAAATTCGAAATCCTTACTAGTGCTTCCCTGGGCCGAGCTGCTCCATCATCTCCAGGTGGAAGGCCAGGCTGCAGAGATAAACAAACACTTGTATTAGAGGGCCATCTACTGGAGGACAGAGGGAGTGCTGGTTTCGAAGTTACCGACTAAAAAGATTCAAACTTGCACATATTTAACACGATACATCTGAACTCCGCGCTGACCACTGCAGCAAAAAATAGAAGACAACATCATCTTTGTCACTTGATCGTCCCTGGGAGTTTCTTGATTGTGCTGAATGCATTTAATATCTAGTTGTGGATGAAATAAAGATTGTATATTTGAACTACATCTATCTAGCCTTGTCCTTTGTTCCCATCCTGTGTCGTATAACTCAAACCTGGTTGCATATACATATTTGTAGATACAATTATTCTTACATGTTGGGACTCCATTTTCATTACTTTATACAGTATGTTAGAATGTATTCAAGTTACAATCACAAAACTGATAGTTGCTTACAGTGAAGACTCGCAAATGCGCATACAGGAGGAATGATTTAGGGAATGGCCTTTCAACACCTGAAACCTTATTAGGGAATTAGAATAACTGTTTCTTGGACAGGCACTGACTATTCCTTTATAATTTCTTCTTGAGTTAAGCAGGTAAAGGGAGTTGATTCCAAGCGTGACATCTGCACTTGGGAGTTGTTTCTGTGAAAGTACAATATTTGGTCAAATTGTCTCACAATGCCAGAGAAACTGGTACAAAGTACATAAACTGTCACATTATGAGGGAGCAGAAACACAGTAGCGAGTTTGGTGAAATAAAAAAAAAATAGAAAAGAAAGGACATCCACAGAAAAGCCTGGTTGTAAATGATTGCTTGAGTCATTCACGATAGGGAGAAAAAATATCCCTCTCAACATCTAGCCAAGAGAAAACTATCCCTCGTGATTATACAGCGGTTTCACTGCAAGGTGCAAACTGTACATAAGGTGTCCATAAAGCCTCGAGAACAGAAAGGCCAGACAAGTCTTTGCCAAAAAAAAGAAAAACACGTTAAAAAGCCGGACCAATTCTGCAACAGCATTAGGCCGATGAGACAAAGATTAATTTCTACCTGAATTATTGGAAGGAGAAAGCACCAGAAAGCTTGGAAGCATGTCATGATCTGAATTAAACACCACCTTTAAAACACTCGGAAGTGATGTAATGGGCATGTACGGCACCCAATGGCACTGAAAGTGTAGTCTGGTGTTTTGTGGTGATATGATGGAAGCAGCTGACTGCACTGAAGGATACAGATATACAGGTTGCTAATCCCCCCCCCCAATATTGAGTAGTTCTCAAATTGTACAAAGTAAATGGTAAACCAAAGTAAATTAGGTCTGTTTGTTTCCCTTTTCAAACGAGCCCTTTTCATGGAAACACCAAAAGAACTCAACAACCTGCTTCAAGTGATGGCGGACCAGAATGGTTTCATTACGTAAATCCTGTTGAATTGGTTCTGGATAAACAGGACAAGACGTGAAAAGCAAAGCGACGAAAAAGCGCAGTAACATTTGTGCACTTCATCCCAACACTTTAGCCGCACAGCACATGAGAACCTTGCTGTCGCTGCAGTGTCAACATGCGGAATATCGATATCACAAAGACACTTTGACTTGTAATAAGACATCACAGGTCTGTGACTGAGGGCTGCGACCCACTCAGAGGAAGTTTTTCCACACTAACTGCAATGTACAGTCACAGAGGTGGAATGCAGCCCTCATTTATAAAAAAAAAATAAATAAAACCTGCGATTAGGGTCATATATCAAGCATGTTTACTTATTGGAAACATATTATATATTGCATGTTTTACTAATGCTGTACACCCCAAAGTAACACAAATCAATGTAAATACATGCAAAAGCTGCATATACTGGGGTTCTCTGAAGCTGTTGAGGTGCTATATCTGTTGTCCATATAGTACGTGATAAATTTCTGAATCACTGTTTGAAGTACAAGAACTTTACCACTTCATTTTTTTCCAGTTTCATGAGTCTCTTGGTTTAGTTGGCATACACTATATCGAAACACTTCACTTCTCTGCTGTTCATGTTCCATTCTGAGTATCTTTGGTAAATGTGCTTGCTGAAAGTAACATAACTGTAATTGCAGAGGCAAAGTAATGAACAGAAACTGATGAGAAGTATGAGACCCCTTACTATTAACATTTATTGTCTTGGATGTTTGTAACCATCTGAGGAACGACTGTGTTAGCATAAGACGGGGTCCAAACCACATGCCCTGTGGCTTTCAGTGACCTTTCAACTCCACAATCTCACCAACTGCCCATGACAAGACAGACAAGGCTAAGTGGTCAAATGGAAAACTTAGCAACACTTGGCCATGACAAATAACTAGCCAACTAAGTAAACAAGTTACGTTATTTGCAGCGAGGAATGGTGAAAACACATCTTTTTGTGTTCACTTCTCAGCAAAAGCCTGTGTGAGAGGCAACTTTTGAAACGTAACCTAGTTAGCATGCTAACTAGCAAACAAGCTACCACTCGTTAGCTGAGTAGTTATAAGAGAAATCGCTGAATATGTGGACCGTTAAAAGCCACTGAATATCAATACACTAGAAGGATCCAAAGTTTTATCTGCACATCAAGATGTAAATGTCTTGGAGGCATAGAGAGACCTGTGTTGGTGGATCAGGTTGGTCGGTGGATGCCATCTTCCTATCCCTTGATAGCTCGAGTGAGCCACTTTCGATTGCTTTTCCTGGAACACGCTTAGTTACTACAAACAGCAGCGTTGAAATGATAGAAATAATTAAAAAACCGGGCTCCTGTGTAAAGGCCCAACACTAAGCTTACCTAAAACTACAACTAGATAGAGAGTGACACGAAATAACAACAACAAATTAAGATAGTTTCGCAGTTTTTTGTATACAGTAAAGGATCTTGCACAAATTTGGCGAAAATTGGTGACACCTAGTGATAACTGTACATATCCTATGTAGATATATGTAGATATCCTATGTGTGTTTATCTCGTTTTGGTCATTGATTGGATTTGTTATTTTACATCTGTGCATATTTTGTATTTCGTATACTTATTTTGCATCTAGCCATTCTGTGTCTCTTGGTGGTCGCTTTACATCGTTTTAAAGTCGATTTGCATCCTATTTTGATTTTGTTTGATTTTGCGGTGCTTTCTGTGTTATATCTCAAGACCAGGAGGAGTCCTTGGCCCTGAGGCCTGTCCCTGGCAGGGTCGATCTGTAACCTGGAGCATAGTTTAACGCCGACAGTAACAAAACTTTATAACAAATGTAACTTTACAACGCAGGATTAATTAAATGGATCGCAGCTAATTTGATTTATTTGGTCGCTATCTAATTGGAGTTGCATTCAACTTGTTGACATTCTCTTTGAAATGTCATGTCATTTCATTGTGAATTGGCTTTATTATAATCGACTATTTAACTGAACTGAACTGGGGGGAAAAGAAAAAAATCAACGCTTCATGGGAGAGACAACTTCTTAAATTTGAACTGCTTAATGGCTGGTGCCCATCGAAGAGTTTGAGAAAATCCTAATCTTAAAATTGTATTGTAAACAGCACAACGGGACCGTCAAGTTTGACGTTTGCGTTATTTGAAACTACATATCCCAGAATCCATAGCGCTCCGGCGGCGGTTCCGTGTTCAATGAGAGATAGTAGTAGATGATAGTGCAGAGCGGCTGTTGGTCCATATTAAAGTAAAACGAAAAAGAGATAGGTGCCCAAGCTTTAAGCCTACGATGACAGATATTAAAGCGTGTAAAGTTTGCAACTTCACACGACAAAAATCATACGGGTTGGTTGTTCCCTCTTTGAATGAGCTGAAGAAAAAGGGTGAGTTGACATGGTTTCAATTCCTAAACGTGTCTGAAGAGCTGCATACTTGTAAAGCTTCATTTGGATTTTAAACAATGTTTTTTTTTAAGACGAATGTTGGATAAACCAGTCTCCCGTTGTTCTGGTTACCTAATTTAGACGTTTTACTGTGCCTTTGTTAAGTCAAATAAATTCAATAACGTGCGGTCATAGTCAGGACTGCTGCTCGCCACTAACAGTGGAACCATGGTGATGATACAGCTGGGTTTAAGTTTACTTATCTGTCTTGATCAAGACGTGATCAAGTCGTGTGCAGCTACAATTCCTTTAACATCGTGTTCAAACTTGCAGGAGCTAAACATGAAAAGTCAGTCCTCAGTTCCTGCTCATTCCTAAAATGCTAGTCAGCAGGCGTTGCCCAGGTCGTTGACTTAAAGGCGTTCGCAAGGCATTTATTTTAGCCTTTAACCAAACTGACCTAAAAGATTGTGTCATTGGTGATGCTGCCACCTACAAGATGTATTTTAGATCTTTACAAACTCTCGTAACTCTCAAAGACACTGAAGACTACATTTTTGTCATTTAGAACCTTCCACAATTTTTTTTCAGTATTAATGGCACCTTTATATTGTTGCCATTAACCAGTTATTCATACTCCAACCCAACCAGGTTCAGTCAGCATGCAAACACCATGAAACTTGTGTGATTTTTAAAGGCATGCCAACAGGCTGCTTTTGGCAACTACTGTACTATCGTTGTTCTCTCTGGCATAGCTGTTATGAACATGGGAGTGACGCATTCATGGATTAACCTGTTTGAAGTTCTTTGTATTAAAACAACTCAATATCCTGTTATGTGAGACATGTGACCGCTTTTTACAGATCTGTATAGCTAATAATTCTTCTGCTCTTTCCAAAGGGTGCGAGTTTCTTGGGCTCAGCCCCAGTGACGCGGTCACAGTGGTCCTGGAGAATGATGGGACAATAGTCGAGGATCAAGCCTACTTTTTGTGTTTACCCTCGAACACAAAGTTCATGCTGTTGCACGACAAAGACACCTGGGCTCCAGGTCATAAGAGTAAGCAGGTTCATATGTCTAAAGTTTGGACTGTTTCCTATCAATGTATCAATGAAATGTTCATCTTTGGTTGTGGGCACCCACTTTATTCGCACTGTAGTTGATGGTGGCACGGCTTGGATGGCGAGAGATTCCATGTTACTGGAAACTGATGCTGTGGATGCATCCAGTAGTGTTGCACCGTGGTGGGATCTGGCTCAACAGTTGAAGCAGGACCTGGCAAGCATCATTCTCATGTCTGAGGCAGACCTACAGGTACCAACCTGACTGCTCTTTCACCATAACCTCCTGTCAGGCAGAGTGCACCAGTGGGTGGAGGAGTACTTGGAAAAAAAACTCCTTCCTCTTTTGTCTCCTTAAATATTTTTCATCTTTGTCATGTTAAATTACACCATGATGCGTCATTTAATTTTATCGAAAAACAAAGTTATTTATGTTAAATGATGTTCCTAATAGAAATTGTTTGTGTTGCCAAAGCTTGATGTAGTTGTTTTTTTCCTTTTTGTTGCTCTGCTTTCATGGCTTTTTGAAAATAATTAAAACAAGTTTGAGTCAGACTCGGAGCTCCCGACCCTTCGAAAAGACAAACCTTTCAACTTAGCACAAGTCAACCTCGCATACACGTTTTTAAGTGCTTTAACCCAGAGCTAAAAGTTGTTGCCCACAGTAGTATGTTATTGCTTTGGGAATAAGTTGTGTCAACTGCTGTTTCAGAGCTTAGTGGACGCCCCGTACTCTGAACTAGCCACTGCTCTGGGCTT
Source organism: Odontesthes bonariensis (assembly GCF_027942865.1). Taxonomy (NCBI): domain Eukaryota; kingdom Metazoa; phylum Chordata; class Actinopteri; order Atheriniformes; family Atherinopsidae; genus Odontesthes; species Odontesthes bonariensis. The sequence goes on along the minus strand of NC_134515.1, from coordinate 16,770,065 downwards.
CCACGAGAAAAAGGCTCAGGACCTCCAGGAGACACTACAGAGGGTTTTGGATCGAAAGGAGGAGGAACGGCAGTCAAAAGAACTGCTCCAGCTGTACCTCAAAGCTGTGGAGAAAGAGGACAGACAGCAGGAGGAGCCCAGCCAAGCAGGTACGGCTGTGTCAATATGCTGTGGTTTTCATTTTTACTGCTTAGAAATAGTTATTCCAAATACTGTAGTTATCTGGGACATTTTATTCTAGCCATACCCGGTAAAAGGGTTTTACAGTCTGAAGTCTTGTTCTCCAACCAAATAGAAACTGTGATACGTTTTGGCTACAGAGTTAAGTTTATTTTTGTATTTCATTTGGGATAAAAGCCCTCGACAGAAAATGTACATTGTACTGTACTTTTTGAGACATTGGTGCTTTAGGATTTATTGCCTCTGCAAATCTATGGCAGCATGATATGGAAATCCCTTTAAGCTACTCTTAAAGCTCTCTAGGTCTGTCTAGATCTTTACTGTAATATCATCAAAAAAAGCTGTGATCAATAAGCATGAGTACAACACTGAACAAAACGACCGTGTAGTTCCCAAAACTGGTATTTTTCATATTTCAGTCCTCTTTGATAAATCAGTGATCAACCTATTCTCTCTGCTGGCTCGCATTTGTTTGCTCACAGTGGGGGAACTGCACTTGTGCCTTTTCGTCACTAGATGGAATCATTGTTGTTGCTCAATAATCCCACCCCTTGCAGTGATTTATTATGCTCAGTCCTTTTATATAGCAAATGGTCCTTTAGAGAAAACCTGTTTCAATTTGTCAGGTGCTGGGGATGAAGATTTGCCAGATGGAATGGAGGTGGACTCAGCATCTGGATTCATGTCCAGGACACTGATGGTCCTGAAAGGCAAAACAAGCCCAGAAACCAGACTTTCCACTGAGGATCTGCAGGTACTTCTACTTAAAAAAAAACCTCTGGACATACATTTTTCCCTTAATTTGACTTTTAGATTTATACTTTGTACAACTGCAAATGCTTCAGAGCATCTAGTCTCTCTTAGAACCAACAAAACAGTTCATGCAGCAGATTTAAACAGATCTGAGCAACCAAGGTACTTCTGCCCAATCCGCCTTACTATATTTCATCATCTTCTTCCATCACTCCTTCTGATGCAAGGCTTATGTTTAGCAATCACTCTGTTCACACCTGACATAAACATACATCTTTGTTAATACGGTCCCAAGTGGACAGCCGTAAGTATGTCAGTTCACACCTCTGGCATTAGAATGTGTCAACAAATGCATCCCAAGCGACCACTTGTTATCAGATCACACTCCCCCGCTCTATGTTCGAATTAACTCTGCATCATTCCTGTTTGCAGAAACCAAATGTTGGAGTCTTGTACGGTCCAGTTTTGCAAACCTGCTTTTACCTATTCCTGCGTATCTCTTTAGCAGAACCTATCTGTTAGTAGCAATTAATTCCAAGTCAAATCTAGACACCACACTCACCCATTATTTAAGTCCCCCAAACCAATGAGTGATTAACGCACAACTCGCTCACTTTAAATAGATTCAGTGCAGTCACACCTGTCGTTAGAGCTGTCCACTCATGATTGAGTTTAACATGTAATGATGACAAAGCAAGTAGTGTGTGTAAAGCTGTAAGTCCTCGCACATTTGAAATTCATCTTTACTTTGACAGTGACATAATTCTGATGTGTAATCCAAAGGGAATTTAGACCCTTTCAGCCCTCCTCTGACACAGTCCCAACAATTTAGCATTAATCTACACATTTATGTATGAAAGAAGCTGCATATGTTCACAATACCGGAATGTGAAATCAGGCTTCCTTCTTTATTTTTAATAGATGGTAGTGACCAGAGGGGTGGAAGCTATGCAGCAAGTGCTGGGCTGGGACTCAGCGAAGACGAGCGCGCTGCTGCAGGCCTGTGAGGCTGAACTGTCCACACGTCTCCAGCAGATTCAGGCAATGCGATCCATCAGCAGCACACAGCGGGACAGTAGCAGGCAGCCCAGTGCAACCAGCACAGAGGAGGGTGCAGAAACGCCAGCCCAAGGCAGCACCTAGGACCAGACTTTACCTGAGCAGAGACTAATAAGAATTCCCACTGCCTGCCTCGGGGGCTGTAGAACAGGATTCACTTTGTTACTGTTTATACGTATACTGCTGGAATACGTGAATGTTAAGGGTGTTGACATTTGCATCACTTAGTAAAACTTGCCAAGCACTTGGATGCTTTATGCCTCAAGAAGAAGCAGGATGATCTGCACTCGTCGTGTTTACCAAAGACATCATGACATTAACCACTTTGCATCTGCTTTCTACATATTTGATGCGTGCCATGTTGTGAAAATAACTACAGAGTAACAGATTAATGTGAAACTTTGTTTACGGACAGGGGACATCTTAGTTTAGTTTAGATAAACTCAGGCTAGCTGTTTCCTCCTAGTTCCCTGTCTCTTCCCGAAAGCTTGACTGCCTGCATTTGCCTCCACATTTAGCTGTCAGATATGAAATTGATACATGTTTCTAATCTAAATTTAAACAAGAAAACAAATGGCCATTTTTCCTAAAATATGGAACAAGGTATTCCATGATTCATTTAAAAATCTGCTTTCCAGTATTTTTGCCAATTTTGATAGAAGATATGCACTGGATTATATTAGATCGAAAGTTTAAAAATAAAGGTTAAAATGTACTTTTAAATTGCAAGAAGTGACTTAAATTATTTCACATGAGAATAAATCACATTAATAACGATATTTGGAAGTTTAAATTAGAAATCTGGTAAGCAGACTCATAATGTGGATCCTGACTCTATCTTCCTTGTTATCCTTGTTTTTTCTCCCATGAACGTTTAACTCTACTCGCAGTTTATTAATTCTAAACTGCTTTGAATAGATTTTCTTGGTAAACATCAGCGAGAAAAGCGCAGCATTTTTACTTGGATTCAGAAATAAATAGTGGAATGTAGAACGAGAATCGATGTTACCAGACAAGTTCTCTTTCAGGCTGTCTATCATATACCACTGTGAAAGTTATGTATCAGTCTGGGGGCTGTGTGATGTAAGCCGATGTGGACAATGTGTGCGGGTCCGTGTGACTCATGCTCAAGATGGCATTTCTAACGACTGTCATCTCCTCCGTCTCTTAACAGTGAATACAAATTATGGATTTGAATTTGACAAAATATGTTTTTGTGTTGTTGCGCTATTAAAGGGTCACCTGCCCGTTTCATTGTTTTGAGCAGTGTCACCATTTTGAAGAGAATCATTTTAAATGCAGCACAGTGGGAATGTGTATATGACTGTAAAATATGGGATTTAAAAAGTACTTCTTTAAAGAATTCAGTTGCAGAGGAGTTTTGTTTGTTTGTTTGTTTGTTTGTTTTTTTAAACAAATAAATAAAAAAACATTAGACAGGGCTACATCTTTCTCATATTTCTTTCGACACCACCTTACTATGTTTGTGCATGAGTGAAACAGTAATGGGCATATGAGCTCCAAGCCTATTGGCAACGTGCTGCTGCTAGGTATTTTCCAACAGCTGGTTAATGGGTTTCATGGTGTGCGTAATTCCTGTGCAATTGGCTCCAACTAGGCTGAACCGTTTGGAGTGCGTATGATACAGTGCAGGAGCAGTCGATTGTGCTATCGTGTGTCACACTGTCTATATGGAGTAGATGATGACTCAACAGTGCTCAGGTAAGAAGTACAGGTTTGCTCTGTAAGCACCCAGGTGCCCTCGGGACTGTGAGGGCATTTTACGCTGGAAACAAACCGTATCCCATGTGGTGGGATGATTTCCACCTAAGAGATTGCAAATGCCAAGGTGGCATATGGGTCAGTACATACCTTGCCTTGCTGTGTTGTTGTGGCTGTCAAACTTCAAGTCTTCAAGCCAAATTTAACATGCTGAGGTTTAAAAAGTCATAGGTTCGTAGACAAGTCGTGTTGGCTTCATTCTGCCCAAGTATAACAAATAAGACAAATAAAGGCAAGTACTTTTTTTCACACATTGACAGAGTCCGGTGGGCTTTTTGGGGCCTCCTCTGGGGTACACAGATAAAGAAAAGTGAAAGCAAAAGTGCTTATTCAGCACTTTAGCAATTTAATGAGATTGAAAATCCTACAAAGATAGAGGAGATGAGCTGCATAATGTATGAAGGTAAATGACTTGCATTTATTGCCTGTCAAGAATGACTTCCATAATATCTTCCAATATATTGAATTAAAAACATCTTCAGCTTCAACAGAAGAATAGCTGTTTGATGCCAGTGGCTGTATTCTGCGGGATAACCTTAAACAAAAAAGTTTTTTAGATAGCACAGGGCACATGTGATGCTGGACTTAATCAAAAAAAGCTGTCCCCTAAATCTTGATTTATTTGCACAAGGGACAAACAATCAAGCAAAATTGCAGATTTCAAAACAATTTGTGCAAATGAATTTCCAGAAACATTTCAAAACAAGAAATCAAGACTGCTGAAAAAAGTTTGAACGCGTTCCACATAAATGCCGTTGGTTCTAATTAGAAGTGAGAGATTGGGCTTTGGTACTGGTGAACTTGATCTTCCAGCCCTTGTTTTTCCCACTGGAGTCGGATCTGAATGCAATACGCACCTCGTAACTCCCTGTGTCAATGCGGCCCGGTGGCGTTGGACCACAGAATGGTCCGTACTCTTGTCCTGCCGTTGAGATCTTACAAAAGGAGACATCGAACAAGAAAAGAGAGGGATGTTGATTTATTACCTGACTGACTGATGTCGAGCCATGCTTAAATATACAAGAAACCACATGACCGTATATCACCCGAGGAGGACATGTCAGTGACAGGCTACCACGCGGGCATGTAGAGGAATACATTGCTTATTCATTATCTTGTGAGTTATACTCTCGCAGGAGTCTCAGAACTGACCTTCAGCATATCATACGGACAGGGGACATCTTGGTGTCCCTCTATGTCAAAGGGTTCCAGGAAGTCCAGGATAATTCTGGAGCCCTCCGGTAGCCGGATAGTGTGGTCACACTGGCTCATTGGTGGGTAGGGGCTCGGATAGCCCGGACTGGTGAGAACCCCAGATGGAGAGATCAACACCTGGCTTTGGCATGGCACTGCAGAGAAGGCACACACGTTGAACGTTCTGCGGCGTGACTTGAATATTTTGTGTTCAAACCTCGATCTTCAAAGCTCAGTTCCAAAAAGTTTGGATGCTGCGTGAAATGTAAATGAAAACAGACCGCATTGTTTTGCAAATTTTCTAAACCAATTTTTTATTTACAAAAAGAATTTAGAAAATGAATCTGATGTTGAAAGTGGGTGGAAAAAAATGTCGGCTCATTATGAATTTGAGTGCAGCAACGCACCTCAAAGAAATTGGGATGGGGACCACAAAAAGCTGGAAAAGTAAGTGGTACTAAAAAAAAAAAAAAACAACAGGTGAAGGAACATGTAACTGATTAGGTCAGGTGGAAAAGGTCAGATCCATGTTTGGGTACACTAAGTGCACCTTAAAGAGGCAGAATCTCTGGAAAGCAAAGATGGGCAGAGGTTTGGCAAACTACGTAAAAAACGCATCTGCAAAATGCAAAGAAATGAAAATGGAAAACTGTTCTGTGGTCAGAAATTTGAAATTCTTTTTGGAAATTATGGACTGTCTGAAGAGGATAGGGATCAACTGGCTTGTTATCAGCCTTCAGTTCAAAAGCTTGCATCTCTGATGATATGGGGGTGCATTAATGTCTCTGGAACTGGCAACTTGCTCATCTGGAGAGGCATCGTCAATGCTTAAAAGTACATACAGGTTTTAGAGCAACAAATGCTCCCATCTAGACAATGTCTTTATCAGGGAAGGTCTTGCATATTTGAGCAAGATAATGATAGACCACATACTCCGTCTATTAAAATGGTAAGAATTTATAGTAGAAGAACTGGACTGCTGGCAGGTCCAACAACTGGTCTCCTCAGTTCCCAGACATTTACAGACTGTTGTCAAAAAAGGATCTGTATTATACATGGTCACCCCCAACTTCTTTGAGACATGTTACTGCCATCCAATTCAAAATGAGTGCAATTTTTTTTTATCAATAATCAGATTTCTGACTGTTTTCTAAATAAGATAAAATATTGGTTTAGGGATTATTGGAACGTATCAGCTATAAAGTTGTTTTTTTTTTTTTTCTAATCAAAGAAATACAAATTTTCACATGAACTGAAAAAAAAATGATGGCATCATTAATGATGGGATTCATTTGGCTTTGCGATATTGCCCCATTAAGTATGCAGATGTTAGGGACAAAAACAAACGAGCATTGCAACGTGGAAGAGTTGCTGTGATTTAGATAATCAGTAAAATCTGTGGGCAGATAATCATTTTTGTCTATTCATTGCATGATTTGTTTTGCCATCCTTTTTCCCCTGGCAAAGTATAATAATTTAAGGCAGATCGGCTGGTAATTGTGATTAATTACCTTGTGTCAGTGCACTATTAGTGCTGCGCACAGGTATCAATTTTTAATGCCATTATGAAGTTGCTTTTCCCTTAGGATTCGACAGTGATTAACCTCGCCACACACCCACTGGCAGAGATCAACAACTTCATGCGTCAGTATTCCTTTTCAGTACGAAAGTTGTTAGCACAGGCCAGCTGTGATAGAAATAAATCCAGTATGTAACACTATAAACTCCAGGCCCAATGCGAAATTACAAAAGTATATTTTGAAGACTTGTTCTGCAGAGCTGTGAAACGATTAGAACAGATGTTCCTAAAATCATTTAATGTATTTCTACGTAATCTTCTCAGAAAGTCTGTAACTATGTCAGCACCACACGAAGAAATTGTGACAAAGCTTGGGCATTATTATTGTGTTGGTATCAAAAAATGCAGTGGAATTTAACGTGTCTTCACAGACATCTCACAGTTCTGAAAATTGCCCTCTTTTGAAAATTGGCTCTCAGTAAGGCGCTGACAAGGAGTTTATTTAGCCAGAGAAACATACCCTATTTACAGAAATCAATGATCAACGCTGCATGCCGAGCTCTTAACGCTGCACCTCACCGCAGAGCTTTTACTACATCTGATTGCGCCCAGATGAGCATGCCTCTTGAGCTCCAGTTTGTATGGCTCTTACCTGTGCAGGATCTTTTGTTGTCATGGAGAAGGTATCCTTGCCTGCACGTGCAGTAATAGCCTCCGATGTAATTGTGGCAAAAATGATCACACACTCTCTCGCCATCAACCTTGGACAGACACTCATTGATGTCTGAGAGAGACAAACACGGTGGAGAGTGAGTCACTACACAACAAGTAAGCATTTTCCATCCATGAGCAGATTTCAAATACAAAACGTGGGATCGACTTCATTTGAATAGTTTTCAAAACGTATGTGAATCTTATGTAAATTCTGGTTATTAACTTGTTTGCACTATCCTAAATGACATACGCCACCACCGTAGCTTTTAGAAGTTAAACACACTATTGCTACAATTATACTACAATTTGGTTTGTCTTAACTCAAGTTCATACCAAAAGTATCTAAAAGTGCTACAACGGGCTTCAGGTGTGATTCTCAAAGGCAGTTAAAATAAAACTTTAGATCAGAAAAGCAAACTTTGGAAACAGAAATTGTAGAAAAAAAAAAACTCCCCTTCAAACCATTTGTGACATCAGGTGCCTTCTTCAGTAATGTCTAGCTTTGCCTGCAGTGACTCATGAGTCACTCAATTCCTGCAGTAATTTATCGCTGTTACTTATGCATGTAGTCTGTTGTCTTTCTTTATTTCCAAAGCTGTTGTCTCTCGTGTGCTGGACTCCTGACACAGACTTTCCCCCGCAACAATTGGCTGTGTTCAATCCCTGGAGGCAGAAACAGCGCCATCCCAACCTTTTCTAATACACGACATCAAAACGCCCTTTCCACAGAGCCAGTGCAAGGTTGGTCTCTGCTCGATCTAATGCAACGTAAACTAACAATACCTATTTGATCACTCAAATTACTCATAGTTATCAATATTATTTTGCATTTCTGCCACCATACTGCTATAGTTCCTCACACTTTGACATTAATACATTGCTTTTCTTGTAATTATATAAATCTGCTATTCTTTCTACAGAGGCTCCACCACTCTCTACTCAGTGCAATTATGAAGGCCAAAAATACATATGCCTTCTGGCAACAAATGTCCCTATTTTGCATCACCTTCTGAGGTGTAAAATGCTTGGAAGCCGGTGAATCGACCTTCGTTAGAGTAGTCACTCCTAAAGACCACTGACATGAGGTTCCCAGCTGACAGGATGATGGTGTTCCTGGGGGTGCTTTCAAAGTTCTTTTCCTCCTCGCCGCAGAACCGCAAGGTTTCGTTTCCCTCTGCCAAAACCTGGTTTGACAAGGTCAAAGGCCTTGCAGTAAGCAAGCTGTCCAATGCAAGCAGATAATTGGAATTTTTTTTCCTACATGTACCTGAATGTAGTCATATTCACACTGGTTGGAGGGCTCCAAGCTGAAGTGGGTGAAGTAGAGTTTGATCCGGTGGCCTTGTGGGACGGTGATGTTCAACACTATGTGCTGGTTGTCAGGGTATGGCTGGGGGAAGTCGGGGGATGAGAAGTTGCCATATAACCCTGTCATTTCCACACTCAGTGAGACACGAAGGAGGGAAAATAGGACAAATACACAAAACCCACTGAGAGAATTGGTTGGATGGAAGCAGTTTTGAATATCATTTTCCAAAAATGAATAACTGACACTCACCTGGTCATGCTTTCTTCACAGTCCTCAGTCAGTCCCTGTTTTGGAATGGTTCCCTCTCACTGATAGGAGGGTAAATGAACTCAGCTGTCCTGGCTGGCTCACATTTAGGTAAACAAAGTGAAACAGGCACATGATCAGCGTGTCATCATCCCCCACCTTCTTCAGTCACAGAAATCTATTAAACTGACATATGTCAGAACAGTTTGTACTCCTTCTTCTGCTCTTCAGCACTTTTTCTGCTGATATATTTCTTACACCTCAGTTTTTACAAACGGAGAACTTAGTTGTGACATATGACTGGAAGAACTATATTGTTTTCATTCATTGAATCTGAAAATATGAAGGACAACTGGCAGAATATCAATAAATAAAATATTTTCACGTTTTTTTTTTTTTTTTTTTACATTAATCATTACAATCTAAAAACAATTATGATATGGAAATCATCCATCACTTTTGTCATACTTCAGTGCTTTGTGATTCTCATGTAGACAGTGATGGTGATGAGACAAGACTCGTGCCGCTAACTAATTATGTCAGACCCTGCTCCTGTGATAGCCAAGCAGTGAGGCTGTGAAACAAAAGCCACAGAGAAATGAATACACTGTAACCACAATATCTACCAACCTAGCTGTTTTGTTTGCATCTCATTACTGTATTAGAGCTGAAAACAATCAATGGTACATCAACAACAGTTTCCCAGTAAATGAAACCCAATCACATACTTGCTCTTTCAAATTTTTCTTACGTGTCTGCTATTGCACTTTGCCAAATGCTTTAGGTTCAGACTTTATTGTAAAAGCTATTACAATAAGGCAATTGCAGAGCATTTTTGCCGTCTGTTTTAATGGAATATGGATATTGATGTTAGTCAAATGCGACTGAGGCCTTTCAACTGGCAACAGTTGTATGATAAGTAGCTTGTAATAACCAAACCTCTGTTTTCCCTAACACTACAGCACTAATGGCTAGCATTTGACGTGAATAACAATAATTATCCACATGAACACCAATGTTAATTTCCATTTTCAAAGGACCTTTTTGATGGTACTCTTTCTCAGCCATAACCTTTTAGTTCCCCTGATTGTGAGCTGGTGGGATGTTGAGACACAGTGCGGTCTTTAGTGATAGCAGATGTTCTCCGCTTGGACGTCATTCATCTGCAACTCCAGCTTTAATGATCCAGTATGATGCATCAACAGGTGCCCTCTGACTCAAAACCGAGCAATTCTTGGGATTTAACTTCATAAATGAAAAGTAATAATTATGTAATAATTATAAGGTAAAATTAGACAAAGATCCTCTCTTCTCCCATTATTATCCTACAAGGAGATTTATCACCTGTTGGGGGACCATAAACATCTTATCTGTGGTGCATTTCGAATCTTTCCAACCAGTGTGCTTTTTGAAGGATGTGGGATGTTTTCAGAAGGGAAACTTTTGGTCTCTTTCTGGTCTCTTTCTGGTCTCTTTCTGGTCTCTCAGAATATTTTGCTTGACAACAGTGGGAAGATTATAGTGAGATAAACACCGCAGCCTCCAGGGGTTGCTAATGCTTCTTTTCGATGGTCAGACCACTCTATGCCGTTTTACCCCCTTTAATATTTCTCTGCTCATATTTGCATATTGGATTATATCCATTCTTCTTCATCTTTTTTTTAACATGTATTTACATATCTCAGTGATTTGAGCTCATACTGACTTTGTCTGAAGATTTAATAATTCAAGTAGTTAGCATTGATTTCTAATTATCATCAGTCAAAGAACATAACATGTACGGATCTTAAAATGATACAAATGAACAAAACAAAACAAAAATGGTGTCAAATTGCTTTTCCAAATAATAATAATTAAAAAAAACACATCATAGTATTTATTTTGAAATAGTACAATCACACCGTCCTTGTACTTTAAACGGATTTTATTAAATGTGAGATACAAGATTGCATGACTGAAATTTTAAGTGATTCGCAAAATAATCATAATATCAAATAATTGAAACAGCTGAAACAATTCTTTTATAAGATAATACAATGACTACGGTAATTCTAACCAAGAACATCTACACAAAATACAGTTTGAAAATGGTGCAAATGAGCACGTTTTTAATTTGTGTGTTGTTTTAAGGTTTGCCGTTGCTGAGTCTGTTTACACTGTTTAAATGTCATTCAGTGTTTGCCACTGAAATGCCACAGCTGTAGTAATTACAACTTGCAAGTTGGTCAATCCTTCATAATGTACTGCTTGTTTGTCTTATTGACTGAGTTCTGAGCAATAATCCGCAGCCTGCACTGATTTATAAAAAGTAACCTCATCCTTCAAAAATGCCTTCAGCGACTGACAGCATCAACTTTTTTCATAGTTTCCTGCTCTTTATAACTTTAAGTGGTCATACCTTTTTTATCCTGAGGCCATACTTTTTAGTGTGAGCAACTTTTCCTTCTATTGTAGCTGACTGTGGACTAGAGGGAGTATTCAGTAGAGACCAAACATAGAGATGAGATGAAAGAATTGCACAATTAATTTGTAACCGGAAACCTTTCATTTAACCACAACCTACTGGGTTTGATGTAATGCCTCAAGCCAAAAAATATTCATGTTTAAAGACCTGGTCAGTTAAATTCAGTGATGATGCCAAATCATAACCTAAGTCATCCTACGGGACTTTAAACAATAGAGTCAGGGCAGATGTTCAGTTTGTCATGGGAGGAGCCCCGGTAACCTGTGTCCACAGCAGAATAACTCAGGATTAACCACCCATGCCAGTACTTACTATAAACTTCATCAAAAAGGAAAGTTTCAATCTCAGAAGTAGAAAGAGTTTCTGTGAAGTGCTCTCTTGGAAGAATATGGTATCATGATTTATTTAAAGTATGACAGAGTTAAGTCATTAAGGGTTTTGTATGTGGTCTGTGGTCTTCTTTGCCAGTTCATGTAACAAAAATCTCGCTATGGCATTTTGGATCACCAGATGGGTTTTCAAAAAGTTAACGAGTCCTGATGAAAGGGAATGACAGTAGTGCAGTCTATTATTTCTTTTTCTCCCTCTCAGTTTGTGGAATCAGATGCAACACCTTTCTCTACAATAAACCATCTCCTTAATCCCACTGAACAAACTCATGGTGAGGACTCGGCTCAAAAATGCAACCTGTTTCTTTCTTTTTTCAAAAACAAAGTTAGCTCTATCAGATCTCAGCTCCATAGCCTTCATGATCTTCGGCTGGCATCTACCCATGTGCATTCTGGGTCCCTGAGCTGCTTTGATGACGTTGGTCAGAGTGAAGTGGAGACTATCATCAAGAAAATGAAGCCTTCATCCTGCGCCCTGGATCCCTTCCTCTCGTCACTCATAAAATCCAATCACGCTGCAATAAGCACATTAATCACACAAATAATAAACAAGTCACTGAAATCTGGTCATGTTCCATTGCCTCTTAAAACTGCTATCATCAAACCTCTTCTGATTAAATCCAACTTGGATCCAGACATTCTTTCCAATTACCGCCCAATTTCCCACCTCCCATTTCTGTCAAAATTGCTGGAAAAAGCTGTTGCTGCTTAGCTGCAGCTCCACCTACAACAACACTCTCTGTACGAGAAATTTCAGTCTGGTTTCCGTCCAGCTCACAGTACTGAGACCGCATTGCTGAGAGTCACCAATGATGTCCTCATGGCAGCTGACATTGGTTCTACTTCTCTCCTTGTCCTCCTTGACCTCACTGCAGCCTTTGACACTGTGGACCATAATATCCTCCTCCACCGTCTTCATGAGGAGGTCGGTCTCTGTGACACGGTTCTGGACTGGTTTAAATCCTTCCTCTCCAATAGGCTGTCTGTGTCTCCTGTGGTGTCCCACAAGGGTCAGTTCTAGGGCCCCTGCTATTTTCCCTTTACATGCTGCCTTTAGGTCAAATCATTAATCGGCACAACATCTCCTTCCATTGTTATGCTGACGACATACAACTTTACTTTAGAACTGGAGCATCATCATCACCATCTTCACTCACTGCCCTCACTACCTGCCTGGAGGAGATAAGGACGTGGATGAATCAGAATTTTCTTCAGTTAAACTGCTCCAAAACTGAGACCATACTGATTGGCACTCCTCACCAGGTTCAAACTTCAACTCTGACGACTATTTCTTTTTCTGGACAAGACATCTCCCTCTCCACCCCTGTTACAAATCTTGGAGTAAGAATGGACTCTCAACTTACATTTGAAAATCACATTAAGCATCTGTTTTAAACCTGCTTCTTTCATTTTCGTAATATCTCCAAAATTCGTCCATCTCTCTCTTTCTCTGATGCCGAGACTCTCGTCCATGCCTTTGTTTCCTCCAGGCTCGACTACTGCAATTCTCTGTTTGTTGGAATCCACAGAAAACACCTTCAGAAGCTTCAATACATTCAAAACAGTCTTCACTGGCTTCCTGTCACTTACAGAATTCAGTACAAAATTGCTCTCATCACCCATCAATGCTTAAACGGAACCTCACCAGATTATCTGAAGGACCTTCTCATTCCACATTCATCCACCAGATCTCTACGATCACAAGACTGCAACCTCCTCCACCTTCCTCGATCCAGATTAAGGACCATGGGAGATCGGGCATTCTCTGTGGCTGCCCCCCGTCTCTGGAACTCTCTCCCGGTCTATCTGAGAGCTCCGCAACCACTGGGCGACTTCAAAAGAGGCTTAAAGACTTTTCTTTTTAAGCAAGCCTATTCTGCCGTCACATGATTTTTATGATGTTGATTTTATCCCTGATTTTAGTTGTACTTTGTAGCACTTTGAGATTTTTGCTAATGAAAAGTGCGTTACAAATTTGATTTATTATTATTATTATCATTGTAACACTGCGATCTAACGGGACAAGTGTAGACATGAGTCCATTGTCAAAGGACTGATTAACACATCTTTCAATTCACATCAATTCACATCTAAATGTTTTCGTTTCTGGAGAGTAAGGAAAGTATGGTGCGTGTCAACGTCTGCTTTTCTCTCCAAAATTTCCATGACCATGTGTGGGGGATTAAAAAGACAAAACAAAACAAACAAAAAACATAATGAAACATGGATTGCACTTGGGTTACCCAAAGTCCTCACAAGCGACTTAAATCAAGCAACTTTAAGTCCTCTTCTCAGAGCACAAACAGTTACTATAAAGGCTTCAGAATATATATATATATATTAGTATATGAATATCACAACACACACTGATGAGGTGTTATCCAGGGCTTTGAATATGTTGTTTTCTGAAAGCTTTTGGGGTTTATGAAATATGCCTAAAGTTTGCTTTAGCATTCCTGCCACAAAGTACCACCTGCGCTGGAAAAAGTTCAAACAAGGAGGCAGAAGTTGAACTGAAAGTCAGGGGATTTTTGGGCCAGTAAACAGAATTTGTGTCCCGTCTAAGATGACTGATTTAGGTATCAAAACTACTTCCTTTAAAAAGATTCACCCTTTCACAAAGTTAAACCTGCTCGTTGCAAAGTGACACTAAATGGCACTCAGCATTTAAACATGATACCAAGGGGCCCAATTATTCACATGTGACAAAATGGCTTTGAAACCAATCTTATATTGTAACATGTGCGTCATGAAAAATGCTAATTTGCAAAACACCAACTAAATTCAGTGTCGTCTTTGTGCATGCACCGTGGATGATTTACGAACACACACACAGCTGAGCACTCACTAGAAACGTGAAGAGACACAAGGATCAGGTTGTTTTGATTTCGGCATGATCAAATCTCAAATGTCCATGTGCGCAACACAGACACTGCCCTCACAGCACTGCTCCACCTGCTTGCTGTGCCATGCAGTAATGAAGTGCTTCCTCATAGGAAGCCAGTCAGCCAGCCATTAAACAAGGAATAGTCCATCTGAGATCAGTTGAAACTGACAAAAGGACAGTCACTGTTTGTGTCTGAGAGTCAACAAAGGGGAGCGATGGTGATATAGGGAGAAATGCCATGTCTGATGACGGAAGGACAGAAATAGGTAGAGTTTCTTTCATTTCTTTCCCTTTTCATACAATTTGCACCTGTCTGCTGGTCCCTCAGTGACCTCGACAGTTTGCTGTCACAGTTTTTCTGAGCTCCACTGTCTTAGAGCATCTTTTTCTAATAAATACCACATTATGCTAGTGCAGTTTGTGAGTATATTTACCTACATTCTGCCATCTTCATCCTTTCTCTCTTCCGTTGGCTGCAATCACAGCAGCCTCAACCACCCACAGACTGTAAACTGTAATTAAGGGACTTGAATAAGTAGGGATGTGTCAGTTGAGCTGAACACCAATGAACAATGTAGACTTAATCGACAGTAATTTGCTCGTCCACTGCAGTTTTGCAGAGTTTAGTCTGCCTCAGCACATTACCTGCAGCAAACTGCTGACAGTTTAAAGCAGAACAGGCCGATAACGTCTCCAGGTGTCCGATAGTCATTCAGTCATTTCTCAGTATTTGATTTCAAGAAAGGTTGATGACTTTCGACGACGAGATGCAAAATAATGCTTGTGAGAACGTCCATTGTCATCTCAGAGTGAAGAAAAAAACAGTTTCTAGTGTTATTGCTTCCTGGAGTTCCACCATCTTGCTCTGTTTTCACATCCCAAACAACTGCCTTGATTTTAGGCTCGAGGCCACATGTTCAGGAGCCACAGAAAACAGAATTGATTGACTGTTGTGAATATGTAGTTTCGTTTACCTTTGTTCTGAGAAGTGGCGGGTTCGTTTAACGTTTCCATTACCGTCACTATTGTTCCTGCTTATTGTGCGGGGGCACAAATGCCAACACACGCACGCATTGAGAAAAAAAGTAAAAGAATTAAATTGAAAACCCACCTGGAAATGTCTCACAGCCATTTGTTGCAAAAGACTCCCTTCAGTCTTCTGCATTTTCTTTCTACACCAAAACAATATGACACAGTAAGGAAGAACTAGACTTAAGGATGTGAGTTCATGTGCATGATTGCAGAGAATAAAAATGTGAAGGGTATCATCAGTGTTCAGCAGAACAAATAAGGCCAAGAAATCCAACAATGATAAAAAAAGAACGATAGTTATATAATAATAGTTATATTAAAATGGCCTTCTTTGAAACAAATCACCATACAGCCAGATTTGGCTTTACTTGTATCAGATGAGTATTGTGCACGATAGACTGATCAAAATCTCTTCTGCATGGAGAATTTTGTGGATGAGGAAAGTTTTCAGCTGAACAACTTAGTGTCGTCTTTATGAATCTGTACCAACAGTGACTGGCTTTTGCATTTCAATTATTCATTATTGTGAGTGACTGTGGTTTATTTCAAATTACTGCAGTAAATGTGATGTCTTTGTTAAAAAAAAGAAAAGCACCAGATTTCTATTACCGCAGTAATGCCCTCCCGGTACATTTGTATTAATAAATCTCAGGCAAAAACAAGAGACAGAAACACTTAAATCAAGAAGTGATTATCATGAAAAGAAGAATCCATTAAGTCTATTGAAAGCAGTTGTGAGCCAAATGCTAAACCTACATTTTCTGTGTGTAATTTATTTTTCACCGAGCTTCACAGCATCCCCAGATGCTAATCAACACCAACGTCTCCTGATGAATTGATGTTGAGCCTTTTGTGCTGGAATTCATTCCTGACGTCAGGCCCATTACTCTTTCAATTTGGCCTGGCGTGGCTCTTTTTCACATATAACAAATATGGTCATTTCCTTGCTAATTCAAACAGGCTCCAGCTTTAGCAATTCGGCAAACTGCCATAAGGCAGTAAAGCCGTCAGTGACGCTGGTGTGAGAAAGCAATGATGAGAAATGGCACACAGGTGCTGCTTTCGCTCCTGAATTCTTTCCTTCATTATGTGAGCTCACCGCCACGGTGTTCCTTCCCTTCATTAAATTTCGAGCAGGTTTTGTTTTTGTTTTATTAACAAACCTGCTGAATCACAATTTAACAGCAAGAAAAGATTAACTAAAAGAAAACAAAAAGAGCAAACAGACACACACACACTATAATTTAGTTTTTGGTAAGCCAAGAACTCAACTGCCAATATTATTAACATAATGCAAAGACTAACTGTGGACATTTCCATGTCACGGTTACTGTGTAAAACAATGTAATGGTGCACACAGGCCATAACTCAAAAACTCCAGTATTGATATTAATGACATTAGTATATTAATGAGTTATTTCTTGTCTAATTGATTAAACATTTTCAGGTCTGTTAGGCTTGAGAAAAATTACAGCAGACCTGAACATTTTATATTGATTTCCAATAAGAATAATGTCATGACTCTTTCGTAAGCTGCATCAAGGACTTCACATGCCATTAATAACCGAAAACCATAACTGTCACCCGTAATGCTGTGGTGACATTTAGCTTCTTAACGGCTCAAATCACTTCTTTTTCGCCTCTCCGTATTGTAGCCTAACCATTCGGTAACAAGGGGACTTCATGTTGTTGGAGCAAATCCTTGCTCTTTCACACAGTTAGAGCATCTCCAATCAGGTGTATTGTTATCCCACAAGAGCCCAATTGTTCTGAAAATAGTCAAAAGCCACACTACATACTTGGAGAAAATAACATTACTTGAGATCCTGATCTGCTGCTGTGGCAACAAATCTATTACAGGTGCAAAGGCTGAGCCAAGCGAGAATAGTTCTGGTGGCTAATTACATGAATGTCACCCTTGTGATTGCAGACCTACAGTACATTACACATATTGCGCTGTTTAAACAAGACACTTAAAATATTGTGATGGTTTCTTTTCAGCAAGAGGTCCTATTCTTATAATGATACTATCAACATGAATGACTCCTGGTCGTAGCACCCAGCGAAATCCCGAAGTGTGATGCTAACTCCTAATGTCTACTTTTGACTCAAGTATACTACAATATAGCAATTACAGATAAACCTGTATAACACGAGTGACACTGTATAACATGAGTGCTTTAATTGATTTTCTTTCTTGAAGCAAAATCTATATTTTCTAACTGCTGAATATAATAATAGATTTTTCTAACTTTCCTGGTTTGCCCAATGACCCCAATGGAACTTGGTCTTGCAGCTCAATTGATTGGACCCTCGAAAAAAAAAGACACCATTATTAAGCTTCAACACTACATTCTGTTATTACATGTCTTGATAGACACAATGGTGAGATTAGCTGCGAGCGTAGTGTACGATTCAGCTGTTCAATGAAGCTCAAAACAATTAATCTTTACATGCTTTATGCTGTCATCCAATTACGCTGCCTCTGCATTGCAATGCTGCTCTTTCACTGCCTATAACTCTTCTCCCTCGCTGGCGAATCAAACTAAAATTCAACAGTTTATGTAAAGATATAAAGCAGTAAAGGTATTAAAAAATATCTAAATGTAAAAATGGTCAACAGCCTTGAACCATGCGATCCAGCTGTGTATTTGACAACTAGCTAGTTTACTGTTGTGCCCTCATCGTGGAAGTGAATATTTCCTGCATGTTAAATTGTGCATACGAGCTTGGGCTCCTTACTTATATTGCAGAAGGGATGATGAAGAAAAACTGAATTCAATTTGTGAAGAGTGAAGCTGGAATGCAGCCCTGCAGATGTTTGATTGTTACACACCAGCTGCCAGCTCAGAAAAGCATATTTATGATGGTGGATTGAAAGGCAGAGTTAACATTTTCATGCCATAGTTGTTAGGGGAAGTGCCAACTATTGTTATACACTGTGGAGGTTAGAGCGTATGTGTTTGTGATTCCATGTTTAAGCACTTTAACTTGGTTGAAACAGAACCAGCTCTGGTTCATACATTTAATTAGACTTCCATTTACTTTCAACAATCCTCTCTTACATAAAGCGGGCTTTATTCAGCCCTGAACAACAGAAGCACCTAATTTTTGCTGGGCCAGAAAGAAGAACTGCTTACATCAGGACATGGGGGCCCTGTCATGGAGACCAACCACACCAAGTGAAAGTTTGTGACCTCCAAGTTTAAAATCCAAGCCAGTGTATTGTCTATTCTGCCGATTTAACAAAGAATAAAAAGAAACGGGAGCCCAACGTGGATTTAAAATTGAAGCAGCAGTGGAAGAAGATTAGCTCAGTGTTATATTGTGAGTTCTATTGGTGAACACAGCCCAATGTGCCATGTGGAGCAACATTCACAATCATGACTTTCAGCAGAACACTGTGTTCACAGATTCATTGTTGGGTTTTTCAAAGTCAAAGTCAGCTGGTGTTTATAGATCCCACACAAAACAGCGGGTATGAATTACTTGTTCATGAATACTGGTTTGCATTTGGAAATTCTGGCAGGCGTTACTTTTTGTTTTTGTGAAGATGCACTCTCTCTCTGCACTGTGGTCTACGTAGATTTAAAAAAAACAAAACAAAAAAAAAATAGTGGAGGGATCAAACAAGTATTGGAAGTGATATCATGGTGTGGCTCTCTGGTTGTGAAAAAACTAAACCAAATTTTAGCTAGAACTAACTTTGACCTCTCTGTAGCACAAGCCCTGAACCAGTACTGGAGCCACTTTGGATTAAAGGGACTTTTGGTCAGTCTCTCCCCTACAGAGAAACAGCCCCACAACATGATGCTACCACAACCATGTTTCAGTGTGGCGTAATCAGGTATGAGCAAGATTATGTGCAGTGCCTGAATTGACAGACTTTGTCAGATTTAAACATATCAAATTGGAAAAAATCCTTTCCTCAATCCCTCAGAGTCTTTTCAATGCAGCTTGGCAAACTCCAAGGGGGCTGTTAGGTGTCTTTTATTGATTTTGGTCCTTTTAAGGACCACTTAATACGGGGCATTTGGTCCATAAACTTTTTGGCATTGCAGCTGGTATGATTCCTAAACAAAATTATCTCTGCAGAAGACTCCATGAGCTTAGTCAGAGCAATTTTCCTCCATTACTTGGTCAAACTAAACAGTGATCTAATCAAAATGATCCCTGTTGTTTGTGTAGTTCTGATATCCACAAGTTTGTCATAATGGGCATACCAGGAAAAACAGGGTATGTTATATACTTGATGTCTCCTATAACTTTTATTGTAAGAATACCAAAATGAATTAAATCATCATCACTTTTAGTTTTTAGTACACCTAATTAGTACCCTATGAGCCTTTACACCAAGCTATCCATCTGCCATCAAGCACATCTGCAGAGTCGGCGAACATCTGTTCTGGTTGTACTTTTGGTGTACAACACCCTACTGCCATTGTCGACCTCTTTCAATTTTTATTTCTAACTAATTCAACATGCAGAATCGGCATTGCGTCTGTCGAAGAAAGAGCTCCGTCTCATTAGTTGTTCAGCTCAGCAACTGAACGCACAAGAGGAGAGGCGGCAGTGAGGACAGTGACAATAATCTCCTCTCATCTGTCATCTTCACATCTTCAAAACAAACAACAGCACAGTAACGTGCCCGTGTGGAGTGAAGAACTGAAGACAAACTCATGATCACGATTTAGAGAAACCAACTGTGTATGATATTAATGAAGAATACAACACATGTTGCTACACTGCAGGGAGCCTGTTGTCATGGTTTCCTCTTCACATCAGTTTGGAGTATAAGAGAAGAATGGTCACCTTTTAGCATTGACATTTAGCTTAGCACACAGCGCTGCCTCTGTGGCTGAAGGCTCTGGTGTTGTTTCAGTGTGGTTGTTAGAGATCATCAAGTCGAAACTTTTTATTTAGATTTTATTCTATCTTTATTTTTTTATTTTTTTACTGCAAAGCCATCTAATGCTAAGCTGATAAAATTTCTACTTTTGTCAAAGATTATCAATAATAATGATAACTTGCAGTTTGCATTTACTGAATTTGACTGTCATAGTCAACTAAAAGCCTTGCAACCCTGTGTTTCACTTTCCCCTAACACTCCTGCCAAGCTTTCTAAAGTGGTGGCATCCAGAATGAAAAGGGTCACTACAGTGCCCAGCATGCTGCATCCCTTCCTTGAGCTGGTGACAGCTCATTTTCTGAGCCACGGCTCTAGCACAGAAAGAGCAGAGAGCCCTGTAATGATCAGCTTTTAGCGCTGGCACTCAGTGGCTGAATAAGCCATCAGGCATCATTAGGCTCTGCTGGGGAAAACAATCTCCTCATTTCCATCGGTGCTCCCAAACAGGGAAACACTCTGATCGAAACACATCACACACTTTTTCAAGTTTGCGTGTTGTGTGTTTTGTAATACTTTGCTCAGTTGTTCTCAGCAAACACATTTTCATGATGACTACTCTTTATGATGCCTTTTGGGAGTAAGATGTTTATATCTAATATGTTTAGTTGTGCCTTTATCTGGTTACACCTGTTTACTAAAGTTTTGATTTAAGAAATAGACAGCAGTGAATGAGCAACAGTAGAAAAGTGTGAAATCAAAGAAGTTTTCACTGACAGGGCAAAAGCCTCCTTCAAAAAAAGTAATTAATGAGCAGGTTGATGCAAACCTTCTGCATACACATAAATACTGTACCATTAACGCAACTGGCCATATGGTCCCTTGAACAACATTCTAAACTAAACTAATTGAGCCTGGAAAATAGGCTGCCCCGGCCACTGTGTTCAGTTGCAGGGTTAATAAAGTACATGGTGGATGGTGTTTATTGTATGCAGGCAGGCAAAAACCCAGTCTTTCTTTTCAACAGGGAATTTCCACGCAACCTGCCTGTTCACATCTTTCCCCAGAAGCATTCAGCTGAGCCATGGGTGTTAATTTGGCCTGTCTTGACTGATGGAGACCAGGTAAGGGGATCATTTGATGTTAACTTTTTTTAAATGTGCAGGATGAAAATTTGTTCAGACACACCTGGTAAATTCCAAAGAGAAACAGTTATCTTGCAGCTGTCAGAAGGGATGACACTGATGTGTTTTTTCCTTCAGAGAAATAGGAGATTTCACCAGGGCCTCAAGGAAAAACATGAAACAGTCACTTACATTTAGAGAAACTTGATGCTGATGGAATGAAAATCTACATTTTTTTTTACTTGCCAAGCTGCACGACATTAATCTGGTTAGGAATAATCTGCTATTCCTAACCTTAAGCGCATTCTTTTTAATAACTAGCCTTAACCAAGTACTTTCTCGTAACTATGTTATTTGTCATCTTAACAGTCTTGCACTAATGGTCTGGACTGGACTCAATCTTGACTCTCCCACTTGTCATTCAGGTGTGGAGCACCATTCTCCAACCTCTAAACTTCTTCACCAGTCAATTGTGATGTAACACACACTATGTGACTGGCATATGATAGCCTACTTTGACTCTGTGTTACTGCATGGAGTTATATCTGTGTGCCGTAGCACAGAAAAACAGCAAAAATCATATCTGGACACAAATCAATAGATGCAGTTTATATTACTCCCACATTTTGCTGTGAAAATTTAGAAAATTCGGGTAATGGCAACCTCATTATGTCATCAAGTCTGGTTTAATAAGTGGTTGTTGGGAAACCTTGTGCATAATGATATAATGTTTTCAGTAGCAGTGTTTTCATGCCCATTATTTTGAAGTTGTATATTAGAAAGATGAACTGAAGCTTCAAAAGCATTTTGCAAAATAACTTGCTGAAGGTGGTTTTTGCCTTTTTTGAAAAGTATAATAATAGTAAAAAAGAAAGATGCTTTTTAAATCATAGTTTTGGGCTGACTAAGCTCCCAGACTTGTATCATATTGTGGCATGACTGTGGATATTTCAGTAATAGTTACCTCCCTATTCATGTAGACATTGACTCGTGTTGCCTATTTGAAATGACGGCTTAGAGGTGTTTCCGAGATGCCGGCTGAGTGGCAAGACTTGCCTTAAAGGACTTTGGCCTTTGTCTGTTTCCTACCCACTGTTCAGTTTCATGCATCTGCCCATCTGAGTTGAGGGATTCACCTTGAACATTATACTTAAGGTACAATAAACAGTAGTATGTACCTGTAAATAATGAAGAGTATTTTCCATGTTGAGGGCCTAGGTTTGTCATAGTGATTCTGTCAGAATGAAGTTTAAGTTACCACCACGGTGTTGGGACCACTCCACAGGGGAAGTATTTGATATGTGTGAGTTATATTTCACACATCTTGAGGCTACTAGATCCCAAATTCACTTCTTCCCAGAAAACTAGTAATACATCCGAAGAAACCTCCATTTGAACCTTCTGGGGTTAGGGTCAGCTTCGCTGTGTCTGTTCTCTAAATACCATCTGCATCAGATATACACATTTGGATCAACGGAAAAAGGCCTGCCTAAGGTTCTTCAGTAGCTGAGTACACACCGCTAACCAAGTGAAAACAAATTTGAGAGCCTGCAGCAAAACACAGAGGTTACCAACTGAGTTCACAAATGGCAGGCTCAACACAACACTGCACAGCAAAACTACATCTGCAAATGAAACAACATTTCCCAGCCTGGTTCGCCAACCACTAGAATATGTATCACCAGATAAGCATGGCTTTCTTTTGAGGACGGTGGTTACTACATATACAAGTGGGTACAGCATAGCAACAGCTTCCATAGCTTATCATGGGACTGTTTGACTATGTGTTGGTTTGCTTCACAGAGTATGTAGATGTGATCAGGTTTAGTGATTAGGTTATTGTGTTGTGGACTCTATGTCTTTCGTGCAAATTGTCCTTCCTCTTTTCTACGAGCACTTCAAAACAACACATGATCAAATGCAGAAAACGTTTGTACTGACAAAGCACATCGGTTGTCGTGTTAAAATGATTGAGAATGTCTGAATAAACCACTTGGAAAGAAAAAAAAGGATATAAAAATCACGTTCAATAAAACCTTGAGTATATTTAGGTTGGCTAATGATTGCATCCTTTTTATGAGAAGGAATGAAGAGCGAAGAAGATAACGTGTACAGAGCAGCAGACATCAGGAGCATGGCAGACAGATGAGACACCAAAAGAGCTACTTGACAAGTGAAGAAGAGGAGGGTATCAGACAGACGGAGAACACTCAGTTAACACAGTTTGTCACAGATCAAATTCTCCCATGCTCAGAAGAAGCACTTCTCACACAATAGAAGCACAAACTCTGAGAGCAGAGTTTTAACGAGTCTCAGCAACACACAGTCTAGTATATGGTGTTTTCACGAAGTCTTTGGGTTTTACTCCTGCTGCTGACAATACAGCGATAACGAACTTGAATGACAACTCAGATTGCTCTCATTTTGTTTATCTAGATTTCTTGTTTCCGAGAGCCAGCCATATGCACCTGACCAAATCTGCTGTAAATTTTACTCCAAATATATGAAAAATTTACAAATAAAAATCTCTTTTTGTCAAGCCCCTGATGTTTCAAGATTCTACCAACAGCTCATTGACCGTAATATACAGTTAGATCATAAGAGTTGGGCTTCGCTTTGATAAATCATTTAAATAAATATTCATTTTATCTATTCATTTCATATTTGCTTGTCTGATTAACAGTGACTGTTACCAGGGTTAGGGTTAGGGTTACCTGATTGTGTCCTCAACTTGAGTTCTCCAAACAGTTATTCACCAGACCAAAGCGTGACATAGCTGTGGCTATGTCTATCTTTTAAATGGGGAAAACTAGCAAATATCTTTTAAAAAGCTGGTATTGTCAGTTGATACTGAACACAACTTTCATTTTGACTAATCAGTTGAGAACTGTGGCTTTTTGCCTCATGAAATAAGGGAAACGTCATAGGTCAAAGGGGGGCAAAAACTAATTTATTTCCCCAGGGCTCTGTAGAAGTTTAAGCCAGCCGTGACAAACAGGATTATGTCATATTAGGAAAATATCATTCCAAGTTAAAAGATATTAAATCTCATGAATAATCTGAAAGCTTCTGTCCTCAATTAAAAATCCTCATAACTCACAGAATTTTAATCTGATAGACTGATAATTTTCAAACTTTTTGGTTTGTTACTAATGCCACGTATCTATCTACAATATCGGACGGAGGCAAGGCAAGGCAAGGCAAGGCAAGGCAATTTTATTTATAGAGCACAATTCATACACAGGGCAATTCAAAGTGCTTTACAGCTACATAAAATCACAAGAAGGCAATAAAACCATTAAAAAGGAATAAAAAAAATAAAAGAAAGAAATTAAAAAAGAAAGAAATTTAAAACCCATTAAAATAATCATTAAGTAATTAAAAAGTGCAGAGTGCAGATAAAATACTTTCAGGTGTCATATGCACAGCTAAATAGAACTGTTTTCAGCCTGGATTTAAACATTGTCAGAGTTGAGGCCTGTCTCACATCTTCTGAAAGACTGTTCCAGATGTTAGGAGCATAAAACTGAAACGCAGCCTCACCTTGTTTAGTCCTGACTCTGGGCACCAGCAGGAGACCCCTCCCTGGGGTTCTCAGAGCCCGAGTTGGTTCATATGGCTCTAACATGTCAGAGATGTACTTTGGCGCTTGACCGTGAAGAGACTTGTACACAAGCAGAGCTGTTTTAAAGTCTATTCTCTGAGCGACAGGAAGCCAGTGCAGAGACCTGAGCACTGGACTAATATGGTCGTATTTCCTGGTTCTAGTCAGGACTCGAGCAGCAGCGTTCTGGATGTACTGCAGCTGTCTTACAGCCCGTTTAGAGAGCCCAGTGAGCAGGCCGTTACAGTAGTCTAACCTGCTGGAGACAAACGCATGGATTAGTCTCTCTAAGTCTGGTTTAGACACTATTCCTTTGATTCTGGCAATGTTTTTAGATGGTAAAAAGCTGCTGATGTTACAGATTTAATGTGGCTGTTAAAGTTCAGGTCTGAGTCCAATATTACCCAGAGATTTCTAACTTGATAGTTAGGTTTTAGAGAGAGAGTCTCAAGGTGACTGATAACACTTTCTCTTTGTTTCTGTGGGCCACAGACAATGATTTCAGTTTTGTCTGAGTTTAGCTGGAGGAAATTGTTTTGCATCCACACACTGATCTGTTCGATGCAGCGACACAGTGTATCTACAGGCCCGTGTTCTCCTGCCGTCAGTGACACGTAGATCTGAGTGTCATCTGCATAATTGTGGTAGGACACATTATAGCTGCGTATTAGCTGGCCTAGTGGAAGCATGTACAGATTGAACAATACGGGTCCCAGGATTGACCCCTGGGGAACCCCACAGGTCATAGCCATTTGGTCTGAGACACAGTTACCAATTTCAACAAAATATTTCCTGTCCTCCAGATAGGACTTGAACCAGTTTAAAGCATGACCAGAGATTCCCACCCAGTCTTCTAACCTCTGTAATAAGATCGCATGGTCAACTGTGTCAAAGGCAGCACTCAGGTCCAGCAGAACTAAGACTGTGACTCTACTTGCATCTGTGTTCAGGCGGATGTCATTTGTCACCTTGATCAGAGCTGTCTCAGTGCTGTGGTGGGGCCTAAAGCCTGATTGGAAAGTATCAAAAGCATTGTTAGACAGGAGAAAGTCACTAAGCTGTTGGTATACAACTTTTTCTAGGACTTTGCCTAAGAATGGCAGGTTTGATATGGGCCGGTAGTTGTTCAGTACTGTGGCATCAAGATTGCTCTTCTTTAGAAGAGGCTTAATGACAGCAGTTTTTAAGACCTTTGGAAATGTTCCAGTCTGGAGTGAGATGTTGACTAGATGAGCAAGTTGTGGTAGCAAACTGCTCAGCACAGACTTTAGGAATCTAGTGGGCAACTCATCAAGGCAGCACGTTGATGAACTCAGACTGCAGATGGTCTCTTCGACTGTTTTGTCAGTAACAGGTGTGAAATGTGTCAGCTCTAGGTGTCTAGCTGGCTGCAGAGTAGTTATTTGTGTTGTGGAAATTATTGCATTTTTAATGCCTTGAACTTTGTCATTAAAGAATATTGCAAACTCATTACACTTGGATGTAGAAATGAGTTCTAAAGGCAGTGAAACTGGAGGGTTTGTTAATCTGTTTACTGTAGCAAACAGGACACGAGAGTTGTTACTGCAGTTTTTGATGATTTCAGAAAAATAACTCTCCCTTGTTCTACGCAAAGTCTGGTTGAACACACATAGCTTTTCTTTGTAAGTCTCATAATGAACCTGGAGCTTTGACTTGCGCCATTTCCGTTCGGCTCTCCGGCACTCCCTTTTCTGTGCCCTGACCGACTCTTCTTTCCTCCATGGCGCCCTTTGCCTACTTTTAACCATTCTAACCTTGACAGGAGCAATGGTATCCAAAACATTTAAGAGACTTGATGTGTAAGAGTTCAACAGATCATCAACATCAGAACACAGGGTGTTCTCAAACCTAATCATTTCCATAAACTGTGTCCCTGTTCTGTCATTTATGAGTCTTCCCCGAACAACTGCAGACCCAGCTGGTGTTTTGGGTAAAGTAGATAGGTCGAAGAAAACACAGAAATGATCAGATAAAGCAACATCAACGACATTCACGTTTGAAATAACAACACCCCTTGAAATGAGCACATCTAGAGTGTGCCCTCTGTTGTGGGTGGGCTCAGTCACATGCTGAGTTAGACCAAACATTTCAAGGACAGCAGTGAGCTCTTTAGCTTCCTTGTTATGCGCTACATCCACATTCAAGTCCCCTGTTATGACTAAACAGTCAAAAGCAGTGCACACAATTGAAAGTAGTTCAGTAAAATCATCAATAAAACAATTCTGTGGTGGTTTATAAATGGTGATATAAAGTATGGAAGATTGTTTTATCTCCATTTTGAATGACACATACTCAAATGATGAAAAAAACCCAAATGACAACTTGTGGGTGGGTATATTGTCCCTGAACATGGCACAAACACCCCCACCCCTCTGGTTTTCTCGTGTTTCAGACACAAAATTGAAGTGAGGTGGACTAGACTCAATCAGGACTGCATTTGCTGTGTTTTTGTCGAACCACGTCTCAGTTAAAAACATAAAATCAAGATTGTGAGAGGAAATAAAAGTATTAATTAAGAATGATTTGTTACTTAAAGATCTGACATTGAGTACTGCGTGTTTGAGATTAGTTATAGTTGAACTGGATGCTGTGTTCTTGCAAGGGATATGGATAAGATTTCTCTGATTGGACAGTCTGATTGTCCCTCTCTTCACTCCATCCTTGGACCTCTGGTTGAGATGGTGTTTACCAACACAGAGGCCCTTAGTGTCCTAGACAACAGCATTGACGCTGTTGGAAATGACAGCTGTGGGCACCGGTGGTGGGGGCCAAGCTGGGAGGGCTTTGGTCGATGGAGTAGGCTGGGGAGGGAGAGGGGCTCGATGCTTCTTTGAGGATAGAATTCTTGATCTTGCCATGTTTGGCGTGAGAGGAACCATTTTAATCCCCGATTTCACCAAGCTTTCAAGGTGATCAGGAAATCTCCTGGGTGACGGTGGAGAAGAGAACGATGGTGAAACATCTCTGGAGGGTGTAGATGCAGCAGGTGGGTCCCAGGCCTGTGGTGAGGCCCGTGGTGAAGGCAATGGTGGAGCTGCTGAATCCTGTGTTCGGGATGCTGGAGGTGCTGCTGTGGCTGCTGTGGCTGCTGTGGCTGAATCCTTTGCTGGGTCCTTGGGTGGCGAGGCAGGAGCTCTTCTCTGGCTCGTCTTCTCTCTCTGCGGCAGCACAGGACCCGGTCCTGGTCCTGGTTCTGGTCCCGGTCCTGGTCCTGGTCCTGGTCCTGGTCCTGGTCCTGGTCCTGGTCCTGGTCCTGGTCCTGGTCCTGGTCCTGGTCCTGGCCCTGGCCCATTCTGATGCCTCAGAGCGTGGAGAAGATTATCCGTCAGTCGTCTCACTCCACCTCTGTTCAGGTGTGGGCCTTTTCTTTGAAAGAGATCATCTCTTTGCCAGAAAAGATTAAAGTTCTCGATGAAATGAGGTCCTCTGGACTCACAGACTTTGGACAGCCATGTGTTCAACTGAAGCAGCCGGCTGAATTTGTTGATCCTCCTGTCGATGTTTGGGAGAGGTCCACTTATGAATGTTGGTATTGTCACTTTATCAAGACTCTCAAACAGTTTCTCAAAGTCTTTTTTTAAGATTTCAGACTGATTCTCTCTGATGTCCACTGCACCCACGTGCACAATCATCTGTTTCACCCCTTGGTGTTTTGCCAGTACCTCTGGTAGTAATCTTGTGATGTCAGAGACAGTGGCACTTGGATAGCTGCATGTAACCATTCTGTTTATGTTTATATTAGATATGGCTCCGTCTCCAAGCACAAGAGTATCTTTGACCTTGACACTCGGCACAGTTTCTCTGTCCATCTGCTTCTTTGTACCGTCTCTCTGTCTGTTACACTCAGTCACATTTGGCTCTGACAGTGGTAAAAATCTGTTTGTTAACTTTATTCCGGGTGATGTTACATATTCTCTGTTGATACCAACAGTTTGACGATTCTTCGGCTTTGCACCAAGTCCATCATACGTGCCTTTACAGAGTCTTGGAAAAGACACAGTATCATTTAGCTTTAAGTTGGAGGTAGCAGTTTTTTCACCCTTTCCTTTGGAAGTAAATGTGGACTTCTTACCACTGGATTCCATTGGGAGCGTTTCATGAAGTCCCATTTCAGTTTTTAAGGCAAAAATCCTTACTTGTAGCACCCAAATTTCTTGTTGATATATCCGACAGCTTTCACAGGGCATGTTGAAAGGATTGTAGTCGCTGGCTCGTCAGATAAGATGTAAAAAGAATAAAAATGATTTTAAAAAGTCTTGGTTCACTTAAAAGAAAAAGAATAAAATTATATCCAAGACTTGTGGAAAGAAGTAAAATGATTTAAAAGCAAATAAAGCGATAAGCAGCAGGAGGAAGCAGAGACACGTCTGCACTCTTCAGAAGCAGGAAGCATATCCAGGAAGCATATCCGGAGGATTTCACTCTCGTACCTACTTTGGTAAATGTTGATGAATTCTTTTTGAAGTGGTCGTAATGTGCAGTGGAACAGCAATGAGACCACTTCGTGCAGGGGAGAAAAAGTTCATGAATGAATTCATTTTAAAGTGTTTCAAATTCAATTAAATTCAAAAATACTTTATTTATCCCAGAGGGAAATTAAATGTTGATGTAACTCAATTAAATCAAAGAGTTATTATAGATGCTGATGGCTGTGGGCAGGAAAGATTTCCTGTAGCGGTCCGTTTTGCATCCAAACTGAAGAAGCCTTTGACTGAAGAGACTCTGTTTTCCGATAACAGTCTCATGGAGAGGATGTTCAGGGTTGTCCATAATTCTCTTGATTTTATGCAAAATCCTTCTTTGCATTATTGTCTCCAGAGGTTCCACAGTCGTCCCCAGAACAGAACCAGCCTTCTTTATCAGGTTGTTGAGTCTTTTTAGGTCCCTGGTTCTGATGCTGCTGCCCCAACAGATGACGCAAGAGGAAATGACGCTCTCAACAACAGACTTGTAGAAGATCTGCAACATCTTGTTGCAAACCTTGAAGGACCTTAGCTTCCTCAAGAAGTACAGTCTGCTCTGTCCTTTCTTGTAGATTGCTTCACTGTTGTGTCTCCAGTCCAGTCTGTTGTCCACATGAACACCAAGGTATTTATATTCCTCAACCACCTCCACTTCTTCTCCCATGATGAAAACTGGGTTTGATCTGACCCTGTTTCTCCTGAAATCTACAATCATCTCCTTTGTTTTGTTAACATTCAAGATGAGATGATTGTTCCCACACCATGCCACAAAGCGGTCCACCAGCTCTCTGTACTCAGCTTCTTATCCATCTCTGATACACCCGACCACTGCAGAGTCATCTGAATATTTCTGTAGATGACAGGAGTCTGACTTGTACTGGAAGTCAGAAGTGTACAGAGTGAAAAGGAATGGTGAGAGTACAGTCCCCTGTGGTGCTCCTGTGCTGCTGATCACCTGGTTAGACGCACAATTCTTTAGTCTGACAAACTGTGGTGTGTTTCTATCTAAATGTGAAGCAAACCTGAAACAAACGTACCTCAGGCTGGGTTGAAGTGAATATTGTAAATTAATCTGAGAATTGCTCTTAGGCTGAGGATGGGGCTATGTTACACGTAGCTGTAATGAACAGAATCATGCTGTCTGTCCAGAAAATAAAAAGTAGTCATTGTGATATTTCAAAGTGGAACATCAAAAATCAAAATCTCCCTTTTTGCACCACATAAGCCGTTGATTTGATCAATTAGTATTTTGGAAACAACACAAACATTCATGTGAAGTTCTTGATCTGTAGATACATATCCTACATTATTACTATGACAAATTATAATCTGTTTTTCAGACAATATTTGCAGTTGTACTATTCTTTAGTCTTTCTTCCATCATAAATAAATTGCATTCCTCATGCTTTTGTACTAAGAAACACAGGTAAAAAAAAAAATCATCCAGCATGAAATGGTAATAATCATATTCCAAATGTCATTATTTAACACCAGCCAAAGTCATACAAAAAACTGTTGCATCCTATAAATTTTATTCTTTGCATATGTAATCATGCTGAGCTCACTTTGAAGTTGTTTCCCCTCTATGAGGTGGAGCATCACTACCAAAGTCTTTGTTATTTTTAAACACCGCCACATATGAAGTCACATTTAAATTTGAATTACACAGTTAGGGCTGAGCACTCCTTTCCCTCCTCCTCCTTCAGATCAAAAGGAAAGCCAATAAAATGCTTTGCCTGCAGCCATCAGCTTTGATGTTGCTCCTCAGCGTGCTCATTTGAGCTCAGAGGCATAAAGTCAGGGGTGGACAGCACCTCTCTCGACATCGAATTGTTTTGTGTTTATAATGTCGATCCAGAGATGCAGATTTGTGTACGGTGCTTCTTTAGAAATGGAAACATTTCTTCCATTTCTTAAAAATATCTTTCCTCTTGCATAACACCGTACAATTTGCTCTCTTATTTGTAAATCTGGACGCGTGTCATTACTGTTTCCTTTCCTTTCTTTTAAATGTACATAAAGAATGAAAGGTGATGTGTAATGAACTGCAATTAGGTAAACCCACTGCAGGCTTTGTCTCCCCAGCATCATTAAAAGACCAGAGTTCCAAGTGGATGTAGGAACCATGTAATTATGCAGCTTTGAGAATCTCGGCACTATTACTTAACATCAAGTGAGATTTTTTTTAAAGATTTGAGTAAGAAATGGATTTGGACTATGTTGAGTTTTTTTTCTTTCCCTTCTCCAGCCATCTCAATTATGAACACGACAACAGTAAGAGGAAAATGTGTCTTAAACATGACCTTTATTGTACAACCTGTAATTGAGTTTGAACTGTGAGTGTTAAATCCTCACGATTATTAATCACGAGCTGCTGTTTTGCTGCACAGAGAGATGACGAGACCGCAACCAGAGGAGAGGAGTTTTTTGTCTTTCCACCGGTGTGGTGTAAGGCTTGTGAGGTATCATTAGAGTGAATAATGTTGTATATTTAAGAATTTACATGTTTAAACGTGGGTGTCTTATTTCATTATCGCTAAAATCCTAAAATAGAACATTAAGCGGGGGTTACTTTTATGTGTTGTATTATTTGAATATGATTCTCCGCTACTTTCCATTCACTATTGTTATCGATAACGCCTCTCTTCATGGACAGTTCAGAAGAAAACACTTTAATGTCTTGACAGTTCTTTGCTGAATGCAGATTCCTCATTATATCATCTTACTTTGAGACAGCAAACAACAAATGTGTCAAAAGGTTTTGTAAAAATCCCTTTAAAGCACATACTCAGTGTTCTGACAGTTGTTTTAGTGTTTGCTATGATTTGTGATTTTTAGCAACAACATATATGGTATATTTGAACTGTTTCAAACAGCAGGAAAGCACATCTGATGGATATCCATCGGGTCACCAATAGAGACTTTTGTGCCGGGCGCGAAATCAGTGCTTGATTGTGGCCGGCGTCCACTCAGTGTTCTGTCTCACAAAAAGACACGCATACCACAATAGTTGCACATACCAGAAGGGCTACGAGGGTGCGCAGTAATTGTAGTGTGACTGATTGAGTACAAAGCAGCCGGTAGCCAACTTGAATCTTATTTACTTCAAGACTCACAAAGCAAGCTGATGGGGGTCACACAGGGAACACTTCATTATCTCAACATGCAACAGAAAGCCCTGGCTGTGCTGTCTCTAACAAACAGGTCTCACCGATATAACCTCAACCAACACCTCCCTTCTCTTTCATTTTAACCAGCACAGACCTTTGTCTTATAGTCAAATGTTTTCATTGTTTAATGAACTGCAGAACACTTTTGAGGCCGCTCGTGTGTTGTCACTGCTAATGCTGTGACAACACTGAGGAAAGCCTTCGATTTATTTACTTTTCTATCTTAATGACATATCTAATGACCTGTGATAGGTCACTGAGGCGTCTCCCTCAACCTGTGACTGTGAATTAATAAGGACTATTTATTGGCAACTAATAAAACAGACAGGTACAATTCTTTCACATTGCTCACTCTCATCAAGTCGAGTTGAGTCTATTTCTATATTCATTCTAAAAAGCGTTGTGGCGGGGCTTTTTTCCCCTCCTGAAATACGCTAGAAATCAGCTATTCATTTAAGAATATAATTGTAGCACTTCTTTCTTAATATCTTAATTTTTCCTTTTCATGGAGCAACATTTCCTATCCTTAAAGTAGTATGTTGTTTTTGTCGATTTGTCAATAAAATGGAAACAAAGAATCTGATTGATTGACCTTTAATAAAGAGGGTGAAAAATGGTGTGTCCTTCACGTGCCATTTACAACTCAATCGTTCATAGATAGAAATATATTTGTGCACAGCAAAGTCCTAAAATGTGACCACAATTTAGGCGCAGCTGTCTAAGTCACAAAAAAAAAAAAAACATAGACATAGTTTTTGCATTAAGTTTGACTTTGTATTTATATTGTACAAGCAGGTGGAAAATATGACCTTCCTTCATTTTTTTTTTTTTTAACAATTTGCGTGAGCATTTAACTGTTACCATCCCAAACATTATATCCATGCTTTATTGTTGACCCTGAAGGTATCTGTTACATAAATACACACACTGTATACATAAATAGTTAATATTCAAACAGACACACTGTCTCAGTGAAGTCCATCGATGCTGCACAGGTGTAGATGATATGCACAGCTGAGGTCTACTACAGTTCATGTAGAGCCGGGAGAGAGGGAGTACAGGGGGCAGGCGGCGGAGCCGGGTGGATTTGGGGCACTGTTAGCAGGAGGTGAAAGTTTTCCAGAAGAAGTTTTTACAAGGGGCTTTGCGGTCACGCTGAGGCAGTGATAGCCTGTTATAGACAGCCCTTTCCTCCAGGCGAGACTCCAGTGGCTCCTCGAAATCCACAGGCGCCACTTCCCCCGGCAGCATGTTGGTGTCAAGAGCTCCATCCAACAAGCCCGACACCAGCTTAAGGATCAGCTCCTTGCGCTCTTTACTCAGCTCCTGAACAAAAAGAGAAGAGGAGAAAACAACAGATCACGGAAACTGAAATGTCAAATTTGTGGACAGATTTTTTTCCAGATGCATTTCAGAAAAAAATTACAATAAAAATCACACAATTCTTTTTATTCAATCACAAGCAACATTTATAAGTTTTGTCATTCCCCCCCCCTACAATCGAAACCACTTACAGTACTTAACAACAGGTTACATCAAGAAAAAATGTTCACATGGACTGAATAGGGAAAATAATAATGTCCTCACCCTGTTCACGTGGATTGGGCTCCTGTCGTCTACAGGAAGCACGGCAGCTGCTCTAACGCTGAACAGGACCCCCATGAGAGCTGCTAACACCATCAGAAGCTGCATGCTGTGACTTGAGTGCAGTGCCAGAGCTACAGAAGCGGGATAAGGAGGTTCTCAAAGACAAAGTGTGTGCGTGCGAGAGTCTGAGGAGCGCGGTCTAGTCAGAGGTCCAGAGGAGAGTGGCGAAGAAAGTGCAGTGCAGGTGGCGGCAGCTGCTCATCAGATCTGGAAACCACAAATGTTTCTTCTGCTCTACCTACAAAGTCCCTCACCCTTTTATATGCCTCTCCCCTCTGTCTGCCACTGACGTCGAGGGTGGTGGGTGTATGACGGAGGGTGTATGTGTGCATGCCGTTGGGGGTGTGAGTGCGTGAGCATGAAAGGGGAGGGAAGATGAAGGGGTCAGGACGCAACAAATGGAAGCGATGAAAGTTAACCTTTTTGACAAATTGTGAAGTGGTTGCGTTCATGTGATTCATCGGATGGGAACATCTGCAGAGAGCACCAACGTCACTGCTCCACAGGTTTTTTTCATATTTTTACATCTATCTCAATGATTGTTCAATCTCAAACAGCACCACACAGTCAGGAGGATGGACAGTTCCATCCCTTATATATGTTATCTCAAAAGTTACACTTTAACGGTCCTCAACATTCTGGATAAAAGAATCCCATTTCCCCATTGCAGCCATTAAAGGAGTCTGAAAGAAATACAAACTGACTGCATCTCAATGATATTTTCATAGTGATTGGCACTTGACTTCAGGCAACATCTGATTCCTGTCACTCTGCTTCTATGTCTTTTTTGACACCTGCAGATTACAATTGAGCGATCTAACACCCCATGATGCGGGGAAGTGTCTTCAGGAAATGCACAAGTCTGGTGGGGTAAACATAGTTTTAAAAGAAAAGGGAGCACTTCCTCGTCATTGAGTGAGTGCTAGACATACAGTGAAAACAATGGTTACTAAGCTTTTTTATTAACATTTATCATACGGGGGATTATGCTTTTGGATTAAATTCTATTAATCAATTAATTAAGTCATTTATTTCTTTCAATATTCTGAATTAAAAAAAATAAAAGAATGTCCTTTGTTTCTGGAAACAAACTATTCGTACCTTCATTTAAAACCAAATATCACCGGGCCGTTTCAGCATCCTTCACTATGTTGCAGGGCCATTTCACTTCAGCATAGGGAACGAACAAATCACCGGTTTATCTGTGATGAATGCCGCTAGTTACTACATTCCACATACCGGTCCTTTCAGCTATTGGTATTCACTTAGTGAGAAATTGTTTTCAGACCTGAATGCACAT
Source organism: Odontesthes bonariensis (assembly GCF_027942865.1). NCBI lineage: Eukaryota > Metazoa > Chordata > Actinopteri > Atheriniformes > Atherinopsidae > Odontesthes > Odontesthes bonariensis. The sequence continues at coordinate 16,734,362 of NC_134515.1, read as the reverse complement.
TCAGAATGATTGAATTGCCTTTTTATTTTCCTACAAAGTGCGGTTGCTATGTGATGCTATCAGATCAACGAAGGAAAAAAAGCCAAAGAAAAAGAATACAGTGGCATACAAAGACTTGGGCAGCCCTGGTAACAATTTAATTCCAAAAACATGCAAGCCACCGTGTGAGTTTTTTTCCCTCTTTTTTTTTCAAGGATATGACAATTTATTTGTTTTCACCCTTTTGAGTTCTAAAAGCCGGGACATCCTGTATGATCAGTGCTTAGCAACACCCTCTGTGGCAAGTATCACAGTTTGTAAATGGTTTTCTGCAGCCAGCTAAGTCTTTCAGCTCTTATTTGGGACAGTTTCACCTGTTTTTCTTTGCCCGCTCTTCTTCTTCTTCTTTTTTTTTTTTTTTTTTATACTTTGCCATCTTCTTGTAAACTTCTGATTTGTCCTGAACTGCTGCTTAGAGGAGCCGATGGTTGGCCATTGTTGGACCAAGGTTCAATAAGTCCAATAAAGCTTTGCAACTTGCAAAACCTGACCTTCTCACTCATGGGACAATAAAGGTTATTCTATTAAATTCTATTTTATTCTATTTCTTTGGTTGAAGTTTGGTAAAAGTTGCGTGAAAGTTTCATGACTTTTGCACTGTACTCCTTTCCTTTATTTTGTCTACTCTAAAATTGCAAAAATAATTCACAAATTTGGTTTAAAAAGTTGAAAGCAATGTTTCATGTTTTGCAGAGTCATGTCAACCCACTAAGCTGTTCCAGGAATAGAAACGCAAACAGTGGTGCTGAAGCTTTTGAATTAGTGCTTCCTAACTTCTCATGTTTGGGAAAACAATTGTTGCAAGTCACAAAATACGTATTTATGTGTCCTATTTTTAAAATAACATAAGGAAAACCCCAAAATGTAGTTTAATTCCATCTACCATATGAACTTTTCTTTTGAACTAAACTGACAGGAAAGCTGATTGGGGTATAAATGATCAGCTACCTTCTCATCTTAGGGGAAATTAAAGAGTTTGAGAAGCTCTTGTCGACCTTATGTCTGAAAAAGCACAATTAAAAGATTTTACCGCGTTTACTTGTGTGCCACTGGTCGGGAACATTGAGTACTTCCAAAATGCCTTGTTTGATATGTTCAAATGGGTTTATCATGCCTTCGCAACAGTTTTCGGGATATTTTCCTTCTGATCTGTGCAAGGCCTGGAGTCCAGCACAGAGATTAGCTGACAGTTGAATTGTATACAGTGTTGGCAGTTCAGTTTGTTTGAAGAATCTGCAACTTCCTGCCTTAAAGGCGTGTGGAGTCAAGCCTGCAAAAGACTTCAAATAGTGAGAAACGTCGGTATGATGCTGGTGCAGGTACTTAAAGATGGTATTAATGTGATTAACGTGCACGGAAGTCTCTATTTTCATCTCATGTACTGTACGGTCAATGATCATTTCAACAGCTTTCTGAGAGGGATCGCTGAGGAGTGCTGATCTGTTCATGCTCATGTTACGCAATTAAGTGGATCTGGACATGTGGACCTTTATTTAGCTGCACTGGAAACGTTTTAAATTCAAGCAACATAAGAATTGTCCTGCACTCTCTTTCAAGTTTCTGCAATAGAGATTTGAATCAATAGTGCACAGAACACAAATACTTACTCAAGGGTCATATTGGAAGGGGGAGATGTGGAAACAACACAAACACTCCAGTGGTGCAGTACGACAGTAATATCGCACATTGTTGCAGGTTTTGGTCACATTCAAATAGAAAAGCAGTGAGAGCGGATGTCTTCCACAACAATCACCGGAGTTGATGCAACTGAGCAGCAACAGTCACACTTCATATTGAAAAACACAGACTGACAATTTTAATGCAGCCGAGGGGCTTGTCCATCAAATTCAAAGAATCTGAGGTGTACAATTTATACGCAATTTTTTAATTTTTTTTTTTGCCACTCCATCTGAGACGGACTTCACCAAACAGGTTACAGGGTGCCACCTCCTGGCTGCACATTGAAATTACATCTGAACCTCACAATCCAATCAAGTACCTACACGGCTGGTAGTGTGAGTGCTGTAATCCATCACATTCCATTTCATTTAGTCAGGAAGTGACTTAAACTGCAGCTTTAAACTTCCACAAAAGGTTGAGAAAAAAAAGTTTGTTTTCCCACCCTTTCCCATTGTGATCTGGGCAGTGACGAAGTCATTTTCATGCCGTTAATTGTTTTTAAAACGACCACGCGCTTAAAAATACGAAACAATAACTAAATTCCTTCGTGTTACCAATTTATTACAGTTCAGATTTCTTATAAAAAAAACATAAATCCATCGCTCAACAAAGACAATGTTGACTTTTAACAATCAGGTCGTAAATCATCTTTTACAACAACTTAACAGATGCACCAAAGCGAAACAATTAGATTTCCACACGGAGAGAAACGATCAGCGTCCCGCAGCGAGAGTGGGAGCTTACTCGGGTGCAGGCCTACTGTCAGTGGTCAGTACTCAATTCTGCAAGCTATAATTGCATAAAGAGTTACATCTTAAAAAGACATATCTTGCATTGCAAATCTCCATGAATATTAGATTTTTTTTTTTTTAACTTTTTTATTTTTGCATTTTGATACCTTAGTATTAGAAAATTTTATTTCAAACTGATTAAAGCCGATCAGTTAAATGCATTTCATCTTACGCTTAAAAAAAAAAAAAAAAAAAAAATCTCATCTCTTGAGCTTTTTGTGCATGACACTACCTGCCTGGTACGTTAAGGATAGAAACAGAGCAAGTTTTTCCTCTTCCATAACACAGTACAAATATCAGGCACTATAGTTCTGTTCTCATGTGCAGAAAGACAAGTAACCTGAATGCCCGACCCTGGCTGATGGACAATGCAAATTTTCCAATGAGCACAAACAGATATTAAACACTTTGAATAAATGTGCAGCAACACATTACAAGTATACAGTTTATATACTCTATATGGTATGTAACATATTGCATAATGTGTAGATACAAACAATCAAATAACCAGTAAACCGTTGAAGAATGAGGTCGGGTTTGATGCCAATGCTCTTCCCACTCAGACCGGCTCTCCACATGATGCTTATTAGACAGTTACAGATAAAAATGAAAATCCATATACACGACGAAAATAAATAAACACCAAGAGTGTGTAAGACTGAAGGAAGGAAACACTGACAAGATAATAACTCAGCAAGTTCCCACCAACTGATTGCTTTTGGCGACGCTGACCTATGCAGAGGAGGGTGGAGAAGTCGTAGATTGAGGTTGCTTTTATCTGTGGTGTGGGGGCCAGGTAGCGGAGGAACATGGCGGTCATGCTTCACTGAGTACCTGTTAATGATCGAGACGACACAGAAGAGTGACAGGTATGGGTCCAGAGTCCTGAATGACATTTCAGTAAGTGCTCCACACCAAAACCAATCAAAAACTAACCTTTCTTGCAAATTCCGGAAGGACGAACGAGGCTTTGTGAATTTCAGGGTTGTAATATTTAAGGCTCATACTTTCCATTTCATCTCTTGACAGTGCTTTTACTGGTTCCTTGAAGTTTGTTTCCTGACAAGAAAATGACAAAACTTCCTTAATTTGCTCATCGCACGTAACACAAAAGGAACAGCGGACAAACTAATGTGCTGAGAAGTGCGCTTTGAGGCAAACCGTTGTCGCTTCAAGGCAATCCAACACTTCTCAGGTGTGCGGCGGGCGACAACTGAATAATGACAAGCACACTCACAGGATTTTTACTGCACAGCATGAATCCAATTTGACCACTGGGATAAGTTGGGATGGTGCTGTAAGCATAGTCCACCACTGGGAACAGGGTCTTGCAGAAGGTTCGCATCTCTTTTATCAGCTCCAAATGGAGCCACTGACACTCTCCTGAAAAAAAAAAAAAAAAGAGACATAAAAACAATAGAAAAGCCATACTTTTATTTTACTGCACTGGTCGATCATCAGATAGACAGAAGACTATAATTACAAAAGAATGGATTCTAACAGTGCTTTCAGTAGACTGGGAAAAGAAAAGCCAAATATGACTTTTGCTTTAGTTGTCATCCGATTGAAATAATTCATCTTCCTTTCTCCGACTTTTAATACAAACCTACCTTGGGAGCAAAGAATTCCACCACGTCTCAAAGCTGCCTTCATCAGCTGATAGTAAGACTCCTTGAACAAACTCTCTGCAGGTCCTGCAACACAAAAAAAAAAACAACAGAAACCTGAATGAGGCCACACCTTAAAAAGTCGGAGCAGAAACAGAACGCTCTTCAAAAGGGCGGCACCTACCGACTGGGTCTGAGGAATCGGTTATAATAATGTCAAAGGCATCCTGGTTTTGCTTCATAAATTCAAAGCCGTCACCGATATGGAGGGTGAGCTTGGGACTGAAAAACCCTTTGGCCATTCCTGGGAGGAACTTCTTTGATACATTTATGACATCCTGCAGAGCAGACACCATTAGCACTCATGAGTTGCCATTGCCAGGACTCTCACATTCATCAAATAATGACCCGATCACAATGTTTTGAGATAGACTGTGTTTATCTCGAGGTGCTACATTCTAATTTCTGCTTTAAAGATCATCTGTCGACGCGGTCATCTCGAATTTACGTGAAAGGTCAAACACAAGAGTACGACTGTGGTCACATTATGGTTGCAAGCTTAATGAAAAGGGAGAGCCCGGTAGAAGTATTTAAGATGGTTTATGACAATTACTCACAAACTAAATTGCCATGATCTGGTGCACTATTGGGGTTATGGCTCTCTAGAGAGAAACTATGATCGCTGTCAGTGTTATTGCTCCCACCTCATCTATCTCACACAGAATGGCCGACTCCACCAGTGGATTCTTCACCACCTCCCTCAGCACACCACCATCTCCACCGCCAATAATTAGTACCTGTGAAAAAAAAAAAAAGGAGAAACGTGATACTACCGTGACAACAAACATGACTCGTCCTGAATAGATTTACTGTGCAGCTCCGAGAATTTCACAATCATACCTTCTTGGGGCAAGGGTGGCTGCACAGGGGAAGGTTAGCAATCATTTCCTGGTAGGCAAACTCATCTCTCTCTGTGCACTGGATCACTCCGTCCAGCACCAACACGTTTCCGTAGGTTTTGCTGAAAAGCGACGTCAGAGCAAAACATGAGGCACGTCTTTACAACCTGAGCCTTGGCTGACATGATACGTCTTACATTTATGATTCATTGTAACCTGACAGCATCGTTTAAAACTCCTCTCAGAGCTTACGTTACAATCATCTGTGCCTATACGTGGTAAACTGGTAAACTCACGCGCTTCTTTCTGGAGAAAGAAACAAGCCCTGGGTTGCTCAATCAGTGCATGCAGAGTACCGCTAAATGCTAGCAACTTTAGCCAAGTCAGAGGCTAAAGCACTCACCTCTTGAAAACCATAACATCTTGAAACTTGGATTTCTGGTGGTGGAGGACCTCTTCCACCTGGAGGCTCATCGCTTGCCCCGGCCATAACGCACACGACTCCGTAAACCACCCATCTTTAATGTGGTCCATGACAGCTGCCAACGGCCACAGGTACAGGCAATACTAACGTGTTTGTAAGTGTGGCAGTGTGAGCGAGTTACGACGAAAAGCCGTTTCTTGACAGCTAAACATGCTGCTTCCCGTTATAGCGAATGGGAGGCTTTTGACGTAGGCTATCAACGTCAGCACGGACCAATAGTGTGGCAGTATGTGCCGGTCCATATGTAGTTTGTTTGACTTGACACCACCAGCACGACTCTTGGCACCGCCCTGCGAGTAGCCCACCTCGCTACCCTATCACCGCGCATGTGTGACCAAGGATCCATTCCAGACTCGGACACACCACAGATGTTTTTGGCAATTTTATAACATTTTATCTTAAACTCTTTAGGTAGTCTTTTTGTAGCCATTTTATGTCTCCTTTAGTTGGCGTTTTGTCTAAAATTAGCCACATTTTGTCTGTCGTTGTTGCCATTTTTCTCTCTGGAAATATTGCTCTCATTTTTTTGCCTCTTGCTCTCTAATATTTTGTAATATTGTGTTGCTTCGCTAACGTCAACACATTTATATAACCATATTTTACCAATTACTTTTCAGATTAAGACAAATTGACAAAGTAAGATGCAAATATTACAATATCGGTGACAAACCTTTCCGACGGTGATGTAAGCAGTGGCATCAGAGACACTTTCTTCTTCAAATAGTTTCATTTAAGAGATTCAAAAAGAGAAAACATTCAAATTCAAATTGAAAAACCAGGAAATCAGCCGATAATTTTTTTTATTTTAAGTGAATAAATACAGCAGCTGTTTTAACTTTTACAACAACTGATGTAAACATTGCCAGAGGCATTCTGTACTGAACAGGTGAGGCATGGACATGGACTCAAGTCCCTCCAACTTTCTGATAAAATTAAGATACAGATTTTCAGTCCCTGTCTTAAATGGAAGAAAAAAAACAAACAAACAAAATGCTGTTCCTCTAAAATCACCTTTAATAAAGAGTTGTGTGCTTCCACATATTTACAGGACAAACGGGTTCACATATGGAGAAAACACACTTTGAAATGAATCACACTCTGAAATAACCCCTGCAACAAGGAAAAAGAAAAAAAAAAAAAAGGAAAAGAAAACAGTTTGCAGGCTGTTTTTAAGCAAGAAAGAAAAAAATAGCATCAAAGAGAGTCTATCTCTTGGGCCAGTTATGCCGGAATCCTCTGTAAGGAATAAAGGAAACGGAACAGTTAACTCATGGGATGTTTGAAATGGCAGAGGCAAAGAAACAAGCCGTTCTCACTAGATTTACCTGTCCGATTTGCCACCCAAGTACGACATACTTCTGTTTCCACTTGCAAAATTGTTCTTTTGTCCCTGAGGAGTTCTCTGTTGGGTGGAGGATTATAAATCGTCAGCAAATAATTACATTATATGTTGTTGGAAATATGTGATCATTCAACCAAATAAAAACAAAAAACAAACCACCTTCTTCTTAAAACCGTGGGCTTGCCGGTTTGGATCAAACTGCGTGTTGTCCTTTGATTTAGTACCTGTACAAAAAAAAAGTGGACAGATTTAAATTCATCTATATTATATTTATTAAATTAATCTGGATGAGGAATAAGATTTGGTTCGTTCAATATCATGAAAAGAATGATCGACTTACCAGCAAAGACTTTGAGGTCTGACTGACTGTAGTCGAAGGGCTTGAAGCCGTCTTGGGGAGGCGCTTCCGTCTTCTGGGGCTTCTCCTCAGATTTCAGCAGCTTCTTACTTGGTTTGGGAGTCGTCTCTCCAACCTCGCTGTCAACCCTCTCCCTTTTCTTTTGGTTGCCTTTTGCCGATTCCTGGGGAAATGAGCCCGTTAACGTTACATTCAACACAGAGGATGTTCATTTTGTTGTTTTTATAGATGCGTGCACTTTGGGACTAAGGAAACAGGAAAACCATGTTTGATGACGTGGACGGGACCAATGAATGAGTTGATCTACTACATAACCAATCAGCTCTTTTCAGATGTGGAGGGAGGGAGGCAGTTACACTTTTTGTAAAATTGGTGGCTTCAGACCAGCAAGCATTATTGCCTTTTATTTTTCGACCATCTGTCGATACGATTGCATTTTTTCATAAATGCTTTTCAACCACATAAAATACTGTATTTCTTGGAATTGAATGATTACTAAAAAATAAATAAAACTCAGTGCGGATCCATGCATATACAAGCCGTGTCTGAACTGAACAGATGAGATTTCTTTCTGTCTGCTTTGCTGTACTGTTACAGCGTTGCCTTAAGTTGATGCGTCTTTCAGAATCAACAATAAAAAAAAAAAAATAAAAAAAAAAAAAACTGTCATTTGCTCCACATGACAGTTAAACCAGATTTGTTTTATTTGTTGGGGCTATTTTTAATGCCTTTAATGGAAGGGAAACAGGAAACAGAGAGAGGGGGAATGATATGCAGTAAAGAGCCGTCCGATGCGGGATTCGAACCGGGCCCGACTGAAGCGAGGACTGTAGCCTCTATACATGGGGCGCCTGTACAACACACCACGCCATCAACTGTTGTTCTTTTCAACATCTTTAGGAAACATACATCTGCCTGCAGCTGGCTCAATGATGACTGTTACTTTCGAGCGCTGCTTCCAACATTTCTGACAATGACACGAGCCACTGGGGACAGTGCCAAGTTGTCAAGATTCTCTGAAGCAGTAATCACACAAGGGATTACCATGATGCATGCCAACACTTTGTGCCCTGGTGAAAGGTGAGGGGAGGCAGTACAGCTGGTGGGGATAGAGGTGAAAGTCACAGGGTGTTGACCACTATTTATTCCTGTTCACCTTGTTTAAAAGGACCAGGAACTTTTGTCTGAATATTTAAAACAGAGATGAAACATAATAGTGTGCCAGGAGCATATGAGTAACCAAGCGGGCCAAGTAATATCCCCGGAGAGATGAATCTAACAGCAAGAGGGCTTTTGAGAAGAAAGTGGCTGTTGCTTCTCCCCAGGAGGACCGAAATGTGTCTGATTAGTAGAGGGGACGTCTGTAATGCCTCAGCCCCACGCTGTGCGTTACCCTTCCCCAGGCACGTTATGTGACAGACATGAATATTTAAAAAAAAAAAAAAAAAAAGCTGCTATGATGCCGGTGCTGCAAACCGGCAGCAGTGCTTCACTTGCTTTGAGTCACGAGCAACATCTTAGGAAAATGGGGGGCACTGCAGAGGGTTAAACTGGATATTAATGTATGGTCTTTAAAATGCTGTTTCAGGCTCTTGGTTTTCATCAGTTTTTTTTTTTTCTTTTCCCCAACAGGGACTTGCAATGTCTCTCAGAAGTGGAGAAGAGGAAATGGAAATGACTCACCGCGGCTTGCTGGCGCACAGTGACAACGTTCTTGAGAGATTCCTGGTAGCTCTGTTTAGCCTTGGTTCTTTCTTCTGTGGAAATAAAGAGCAGATAACATTGAGAAACATGACTTTTAAAAAGTGCCAAAATTGTAAGAATTAAACCCTATTACCTGAAGCTTTCTTTGCCTGCTGCTTCGCTTCATCCTTGACTTTCCTCTTTGCCTCCAACTCCTTCTGTTGCTGTTCAATACTCTGCAGTTTCCATCTTTTGCTGATCTGTCAAGGCCAGAAAGAAAAATCATGAACATTCACATAAAGAAGGGGTTAACAGACATTTTTTGCTGAAAGGAGCTTTTCCATTACCTCAAATATCTTTGAAGACGGATCGAACTTGGCGTTCTTGTTGACATGCACATCGGTGGAAGGTAAATACTGAAATTCCAAAGGAAGATAGATGAATACAGCCTGTCAAAGTAATAAAAACACAAACGGGACCAGAGGCTCATCTCTTACCATTCTGAAAGGGTTTTCAAAAGACTCAATGATACGTCTGGCTTTCATCTGAGCTACGGCGATTGCCGTTTGGTCATCGCGCGTTTCCGCCTCCTGCAAAAGAAAGCAGAGTTCCAACATCACGCATCGGTTACGAACAAACACACGAGCTGAAAGCAGCAAACTGGATCTTGATCTCTACCTGAAACAGGGTGACTTTAGGTGGTGCCAAGAGACCGCTTGTTTTCTGCACGTCAACATCCATTTTGTGCTCATTCTCAGAGAAAAGTATTCCTTGTTTAACTGGCGCTTCTGAAAATGAACACACCATCAAAAGGGCCCAAAGTGGGAAAATAGATCACATGCACAACACGCAAGAGTGTCAAGCTTACCATGAGGTGACAAGTGGGGGAGGTCACTCTCAGAAGCCCTGGAAGTGTCATGTGGACCAAACAATGCGACTTCTGGCTGGAAAAATACACGATCACGTTAATTTTACCCCAGTCATGGCTGCTCGATTTACTCACTCAGAAAACTGACAGTTCCTCCAACCTTTTTAACGGGTGTGAGTCCTTTTTTCTTTTGAGCTGCGATCTCGGCCTGTGTGGAGAGTCGAAACATATTGCAACAAGTTACTTAGTGAGGCACGCTGGATATTAAGCGACAGCACAAACCGTAAACCCCGCCGGTGTTTCCTCACCTTCAGGAGGGGCATTTCCCTGGCTTGCTGCACGAACAAATGGAGCTCGTTGACCTGCTGCCTCACCAGTGGGGGAACAGGGTAACAGCAGGCGATGATGCCCTGAGGCTCTCTGAGGAGACAACAAATGGTTGTGCTCGAGGTCGATACTAAAAACACTTAAGCAACCTAATATCTTCAAGTGTGAAATCTAGTTTACTTACTTGGGCAGCTCCTCGGATATTTTGCTCATCATATGTGTGGGCAGGACATATCTGAGCACACAAACAACCCCACATGAAAACATGTTTAGAAAGAAAAGGAGACTTTAAGAAAAACCATGCAGGTGTCTGCACACAGATATATATATATATATATATATAAAAAAAAAAAAAAAAAAAAGGTTGAAGCAGGTTTCGAGACAGGAGAGTTTATCCTCTTCCACACACACAGCCTACCCGGTGCTTTCATCTTCCTGCCTGGCCAGCTTATCCCTCCAGGCAAACAGCAGTCTGAAGGCAGTGAGCTGCTGGGTGTTAAAAGACTTCTTCTGCTTCCTCTGAACCTCCAAATATGACTCCTCTGTGTATATAGGCTTCACATATTTCTGTTTGAGGGCGCCAGGGGACACAGTGAATAGTAACAAATGTCAGAAAATGAAGGAAGGAGGACTGGCTAATAATTATAATAATAATATTAATAAAAAAGCATGACACTACAGACAAATAAGGTCAAATATCTTAACTGATCTAACGAAGGATTCCTAAACTCTTTCCATTAAAAGAATGTCATACGTTTCCAGACACAAATCTCAGGATTTCTCAAGCCATGTATTCAGGAGATTTTATGAAATGAAAATATACACAAAAAAAAATGTCCAAAAAGGCAGGAGAGCTCTCAAAAAGAAAAAGAAAAACATATTCGCCTTTATTGTTGCCTCAATCATATGAAGTGAAATGTGTGCACACCTTCAGAGAAACGTCTTTGCTCTTGTTCCAGACACACTGCAGCAGGCCAGGCTGCCCGTGGTTGGAGTCCAGCAGCTGCCCCCTCACACGGTCGTAGATGTATAGCAGATAGTGGGTGTCTGTCCGAGCATACTGTATCATCTCATCCGGTATGGGGCTACAGGGACATGTTAAGGGACTTTATTTCAGGTTTATAAGATTTAAGTTCGAAACTAACTCAAAGGAACGATGCACCTTCTGTCAAGAAATGAAAATTAAACCGATCCAACCGTTTTAAACTTAAATGATTTTTGAACAAATTGAAATATGTTCATCAACACACCGAATCCTCCAGTCAGCCAGCTGGTAACGTTTGTCCGAGTCCACGTCGCAGAAGTGTTTCAGCAAGTGGTCGAGGGAATGTCTGGCCAGGTTGAGCGCTCGGCTTGCCTGATGCGTGTCAAAAAGGTTGACAATGTACAAACCAAAATCTTTCTGAAGCCACTCGATGTCCGAGTCGGCACCGTGAAACACCTGAGGAAAAAGACACAAAGCACGTTCGGCTGCTTTAGTGAAAGAGAGACTTGACTCGTTTGAACCACAAAAAAAAAAAAAAACTAAAAAAAAAACCAAAAAACCAGTGAAGACTGGGATCACAGCAGGTGGTGCTTTTTCATTTGAATCATTTTCACAAATCTTTTAGCTGCTCGAGCCCACGCACCACTTTTTCACAGGTGTCCCACAGTGCATGAGTAAGGTTGGATCCCACACGCACCACAGGACACCCGCGGACTTCATCCAACACGTCAGAGAGTGATGGGGCTCTGTGACACCTCGTGTAAGAGTCGGAGGACGGCACTTGAGAGAAGGGCATCGGTGGAGATTTTATTCTTCAGGCTTTTCACCAATCTCACTCGGAGATGGATAGATTAAGTTGAAGACATATTCCCTAAAGGCTACAGGTTCATCGTGTTATTTTGGGTTCTATCTTGGCTCTTTTTACCGTAACTTATATAAAAAGGGGCACAAAGACTGTGCTGTTGTCCAACCTAATTCAATATATCACCAGTTACTTTCCAACAGGACGAAGCGAGATCATCTGTGGAACAGTTCCATTACCTTGACTATCGCCGGGTCTGTGAACACTTCGTTCAGGATGTACATCTCGCTGCGAAGCTCCAGGGTGTCGATGATGAAGTCCTCCTCTCTGGTGGAGATCTGCATCAGGGAGGTGAGGCCGAGGAAACTCCTGTAGGAATGGTGCTGCGATAGAGAACAAAATGTTAACAAAACAATACCCTCGAAAACAAATATCCAAAGACTCATGTCTGCAATTTACTATTGACATTTTCAACATTGAGGGCCTTAAAAGTGTCCAAACTCCTGCTTGGCTTTCTGGGTTAGATCATATCACACGTGTAATATTTGTACCTCAAGGTCCACTGCAAATTCAGACAATTTGCACAGCTTCTCGTTCAGAGCCACTAGGTCCTCCAGTGAGTCAATAAATGTCAACTTTGTCTCAGCCATTGGCTTGTACATCTAAAAGCAATATGCACATAACAGATTAGAAAGAAGCCTAACCGGGAATATATCATACCATCACTATATGAGTTTGTTACCTGAGGCTCTGGCTTGGCCAAAAGGCTTTCTGTTACAGAAAGATGGTCCAGTTCATATTGGTATGGGTGTGCAAACCTACATGGATCAAAGTCCTATCATTAGATCAACAGCAAGAAACTGGAATAGCCAAAATGCTACAAAATGCTATGGTCAAGTCTCACATGTCGTCAACATGTTCCCGAGTTCTCTGCTGGTGAATGAAGTCGGCCAGGGCAGCTGGAACATCAAGGTCCTCCGGCCTCTCTTTACGTATTTGTTTGTTGGTGAAATCTAAAGTTGGAGAAGAAAACCGAACAAGTTAGAAATGTTCAAAATGACAAGTCAAAAGACGAGATGCAAAGCCCATGAAAGGGAAAGACATGTCTTACAAGATGGAAGTGGCTTTATTGCGTTGGGCTTGATGAATATCTTTGGAATAAAAGGTGTGTTGCTGTTGTCAATTTTTTCCTTGAACTTCAGCTGAGGTCTCACGACATTCTTGGCATGGAGCAGTTTGAAAGTCTCAGAGCGACTGCCAGAGCCGGAACCCTGATCAAGAAAAGCATAGTTTACGAAACACCCGAGTGTAATTATTTATGACAAGTCTCAATTTTTTTTTAGTGATTTAAGTTAGCTGAATACCTGGACTGGAACATAAAATAACAGTTTGAATGTGGCCAAAAATAGACACTTGCAGTAAAAGAGCTGAGGGGTTTATTAGCCAACCTTGCGATTCCAGCTGGAAACAACAATTTTTGGGGGCTGAAATCCAGCAGGCATGACAGGCTTCTGGCCCCTGTTTACGCCATCGGCCTCATCAAGGAGAATCCCCTGGAAATCAAACGCAGAGCTCGTTTAGTTTGCAACAGCTTTTTGTATTAATTGAATTGTTCAATGCCCACAGTGCGGGTCGTACCGCTCTTTCGAGAATAACTTCGTTTGAGTCCACAACCAAGTCAAATCTCTCCTCCAGCCCCGTCAGCTTGTTCCGGTCTCTGATGTGAGATCTGCAGCCGTGGTACTGCATAATTTGACTCATGCTAACACGGACACACAGTGATGACAAGACACACAGAATTAACTGACCTTGTTACTCAGCAAGCCTACTTATCCGTTGGCATGTCTATTCAAGACAGAATTCTTTCACACTCAGACTATCAACAATTTCCAATGGGCTTTAAGAGGCAATGCACAGTGGATTCGAGAAATACAATTGTCACTGTGTTGCACATTTACAGATTAAGTCAAAAGAGTCTAAGCATTCTTGAGTTTGTCCGTTGCATTGGGGTAAAAGGTAGCTGAATGATGGATGGAGGAAATAGTTTGGCAGAGAAAAGGAAGTCTGACTGTGCTTTAGTCCAATATATCATATACTCACCAGTGCAAAAGCTTATCTCCTTGACTTTCACAGAACTCCTGGAAGCCAGGGAAGCTCCGATAGAAATCATATTCATCTCCAGTTTGAGGTAAGCCAGCGGATGCTTTCGTAGCTGATAATACTGCACCCAGTCCATACTGTAGAGACACGCAGAGCTCTTACCAGTTTTATTCTTACTATTTCTAATTCAACCCAGTGAAGAACAACTACAAATTAAGGAAGGTAAAACCCTGAGATGCAAAGTTTAGTTTACTGTGTGTCATATTATCCCAACGTCCTGAGAATTCAACTGGGATGTGGTGTTAACATGTTTATCTGAAACCTTACTCATGAGTTTGTGCTAGTAACAATTTGGATGTGATGTTGGGGGGGGGGGGATTTTCCTGTTTGCACCAAACAATTAGACAATCAAACATTGAGTCAGCTGATTTAAAGAGATTGGCAAGTATTTTGACTGATTTAAATGTCAAATTAAGACGATTACTTGCAATCATTCCGGTGAGAAATACTGTGCTACATACTGCATCAATTGTAAGCTAACTAGCTGGGAAGCTAGACTCGTCTCGGTGATCAATGCCTTATCGATAACTTGAAAATACCTTTAAATGAATACTTGTATCGACAGTTAGTTGAGCCTGTGTTCTATCAATGCTGGTAACTAGCAAATGTATCCACGTTGCCCACCTGAACTCCGAGCCTGAGCTAAAAACTCTGTGACCACCTGGTTGAGTACACTTACTTTAACGAAAGCGTCCGCGTCTTTGAAACCGGGACACAGCTCGTTTTTGTCCTCATCGTTGACGTCTGAATCACTGTCTTGAAGCCCACTGGTCGTGGAGTCTTTACTTTTAGAATAATCCATAATCTACTTTTGTGCTATGTACATGCGTGCCACAGGAAGAAGCCCTTTTCCTGTGCTTCTGCGTTGCTTGGAGGGAGGCTGGAGAAGCTACAGCGCCCCCTAACAGTGTGGAGTGGAAAGACTATAATTTGTACAACATGTTTTCCCTGCCTTAATCATTTTGTTAGACAACCATTATGGATATTATGACAAATGTTATGAAACTGAGCCTTAAAATTATTGCTGAAAAATGTATCTCATATTGAATTCAGTTCAGAGTCTAAAGCCCCTGGTCTCAAGCTTTTTTTTTTACCGACAATATTATATGCCGTGTGGCCTGGAAATGCTTTGGGAGCGCCCAGCAGGAGCTGGAGAGTGTCGCTGAGGAGAGGGATGTCTGGGTTTCTCTCCTGAACCTGTTGCCTCCACGACCTGACCTCTGATAAGCGGAAGACCATGCATGGATGGATGTTAAAAGTAGCCTACATAAGCATAAAGCTATAGAATAGAAGGGCAAATATATACAGAAACATTTATGTGAACCAACCACAAAGAGACACAGAGGGACTGAAACCAGCTGAGAGCAAGAAGGTGAACAATTATAAATAGACTCACAATGACCCAAAGGACCATTACGTGACGGCTACAAGGAGGGACAAAACCATTTCAAAATCTCAAAATGATTCATAACAGCAACAGAATGACTTAAAATGATGCATGCGACGTGAAACAATTACAGTACAGAACATTAAGATAATCCAAAGCAACAATAGAAATGACTCAAAACAATGACAAAAAAAACTTAAAACAACCACACATAGATTCTTAAAACAAAACAAACAATAAAAACATGTACACCAACAGTAAATATGTGAAATACACATAAGATATGCACAAAAAAAATTGAAAATTAACATAAATGGATTAATGAGACCTCAATTTGGCCACAAATACACAGTACAGAAACCCACCCATAATCTTTTTTTAAATAACTTTGCTTGATTCAATGCAGCTGTACTGCTTCTATGCTGCTTCTGTACTGTTTTCTATTTTCTATTTCTTGTTTATGCTTTCTATTTTAACATATCTAAAGTATTTTCAGTTATCTGTTTTAATGTTGCCTACTTGCCAGTCAGAATCTGAAGTAACACTGGCTGCAATTTCTTCAATTCAAAAGCGGCACGATCAGGCTCTGGTAGGTAATGCACCCATTCAATGCAGTGACACTGCAGACACAGCCTTATCCCCCATTATTTCACAGCTTGGATAGAATGATGCACCATGATGCTGGTACCATGAGGGGGCAGTATTGATATTTTCAATCAAGCTATAGCATCTGCTGCATTGGGAGAAGCAATGTGCATCAATCACGTCTTTACCAACATCTCTATGAGAGTTAACTAGACCGTATCTGATTCTGAAGCATCAAAAGATGAGGGTATACTGATCATACATTTCTACTTTCCCCTTAGTCTTGGGTGCAAAAACAAGCCACAGATGCCTAATGCTGTGATCTAGTGGTCAATAGAACGTGAAGTGCCAAAGTATTGACACGCCAGCTCATTATGGATGATCTGTGGTGTGAAGGGAGAAACCTCTCTTTTCTTCACTTCCCATACCTATTGATCTCTTCACAGGGTCCTCTCCCTCTTATTATCTTAAAAGCATCTCTGCAACACTGGCTCAATCAATATTTCACTGTAACTTTCCATGTCATTCTGTTGTTTCTGAGGACGGTATCTCAACTTCAGCACATTCGTGCTCGAATAATCCCCCAAAAAATGAATCAGTATTTTGTGAAAAGGCTGCAGTACAATTCCTACTTCTTATTATGATGTGTAACAACGCAATTAGTGTGTTCAGCAAAAACCTTTGTGGATTGTGCTCTTTATTATCTGAATAGGACATTACTGCTGCCATTTACTCCCATTTATATGCTTTTTCATAATATTATGCATTTTATAGCTTTGATGGAACCCCAAGGCTCCACTGAAATCCCCCCTGCAGTAAAAGACACTAAAACTGCTGATGCTGAAAATGACACCATCCCACACATATTTAAAAAAAAAAGGTGAGAAAAAAAAATCCTCAGTGAACTGTTTTTATTAAGTCCCTCATTTAGAAAACACAAATGCACCAAACAATATCATACATGCACAGTTTCAGCATATCAAGATCAGCTGATGACTTTTCAATGTGAAAACGTTACTGCCACGATCTCACAGAGATCACCTGCACACTGAAATACTGAGGAGTTATAACAGAAAGGCCAAGCGTTGTCAACCAGAGCCCCAATTATCAAGCTTTATCGAATTACAAATTCAAGGAAACTTATTTAACAATCAATTTAGCCTATTCTGAAAACTGAAAAGCCGTATAAAAGAGAGAAAATACAATAGAGAGTACATCTTTTGTTATCCACTGTGCACGGGCTGGCCACCTTGTAACAGGTAGTGTTTGTGTCACTGCACCAAAAGGCTGTGAGTGATAGCAGCTGCTACTCTCTGCTCATGTATTTTTCAGATTGGAGGTTTGACTGAGGTTTACGATTGGAAATAGGACACCACAGTTTGGTCTCCTAATTCAGCGGGGCCCTGCTCCAAACATGTACACGGTATGTACAGTACAATATACTGTAAGAAGGCAAGAGATTTAAGTACTGGCTTTTGTATAGCAAACACTGTCCCCAGATTGTTCATTTTAAACAACACTTGACCTTTGTGCAGATTATTTAGAAGAAATAAAAACAACCAGGAACCATATCAAACATTAAAAAATAGAAGATCAAAATCAAATAATCTCCACAGTACTAATACGTTACAAAACAAATAGTTGGTTGGCAATGATTCTACGTTCCCCGTACACAAATGCTGCCTTTTTTAGGTCATGTAATCAATAAATCAGCCAGAAAGATGCATTTCCTGTGTAAACGACTGTTAGCTTAGCAATGAACACTTTGTGATGAAAGGACATTACAGATTGATCACACATAAAAGCACAAAACATAACAGGACTCAAAAGACAGCTTTCAACAGCTATCAACACCCATCAGAGAAGAAAAAAAACCCAAGCTTGATCAGGCAAGATGCACCTGATGTAGCCTTGGATTGTGTTGATGTTTTTTTTTCCCTCCACTTGTCCCTTTGCTCTGGCAGTCCATGGTTATATGAAAAAAAAACCCACAAAAAGACTCAGACATTAAATCTCCCGACTGGGTCAAACTCCTTGTGTGAGTCTGACACTGACCTTGTATTATTCTACTGCAATGCTTCAGTTATTCAGCACCTTTAACTACGGATAAGGGTGAGAAATCAGTTTAAACTATTTCATGTTGATAACAGAACGGTCATCTTGAAAACACTTGTCCATGACCCTGTGGGCTACAGTAACAACCACTCACTAACCATATCACACTCACACACTCTCTCTCACAAACACACATCCTTCCTAGGTGTCATCTTGATAGAATTGTCCTGATTTACTCTTCCCTAAATCCTGATAAATTAGTCTTGCGTGGGCGTCATTAGTATCATTATTTCTATGCCCTTTTGCGCAGAACCCCCTAAGGTCTGCTTTAATTTATTAAGATATTTTAATGTCTGCTAAATCATGACACATATCAGGCTTTCCATTCATCAGGTCACACCATTAAATAGCTCCTTGTGTTCTGTGCTATCACTTTTCTGATCTATTCACTCCTGTCGTTTTAGAGCAATGGAAAGGCAGAGCGAACAGGTCAGAATACCTGAGCAGCGGGGTTTCACTGATATACATAAATAAACAATGACAACACATACCACATAAAAAAAGGCCGGTGCAACTCACAACAAAGGACAGATTCACAAAGCATTAAAACACAGCTGACCACATATTTCGCCAAATAATGTCTGAGCTGGTGGCTAGATTTCAATTATCTGACTGGCACAATTGGCAGCGCTTTACACCTCTTGTCCCGACTACAATGGCTCATGATGCACTTCAACTGGCACTGGCTGTGTGTCACCCAGATGGATGTAGACTAGGGCTAAAACTAATGATTTTTTTCACTATTGAAGAATCAGTCAGTTGTATTTCCTAATGACTACCCAGTCACCAAAATGCCATTAAAAATTAAATAATCAAATTAGTATTTCCAGGAGTTCAAGATGTTTTCACATCACTTACTTTGTCAGATCAATATTTGCCATTTTGCGCATATAGACTGAGAAATCTGAATTCTATTTAGCTGACAAGTGTCTATTTGTGTCTGCTGGTGACCAGGCAGAGTAATCAGGCACTCTCTCTTTGTCTTTATTAACGACTATGGCTCTGAACTGGTCAGACAAAATAAGTTTCACTCAAGGTTCAGAGTTGTCACTGACATAAGAGAGAAAAAACGAGATGAGACAGCAGCAGCAAAAACTGCTTTCAAAAGTTTCCAATTAGCTGAGCTGACATCCAGTTGAGATGATTTTGTTACTTTTAAACTAATTGAAGTACTCATTCAAAGGAACAATTGGGATATCAACTTATTAGCTTTCATAATGATAAATCAGAGATGGGTTATGCTTGAAAAGAAGCACTTGTTATGACAAATCTAACCATATTGTTAACATTTTCAAGAGAATTCTGAAAAGCCAGCCACCAGTGAAGGGTGAAATACTATAATAGTTTAAAAAAGAAAAGAAATGGTTATGATATTTTCATCCTATCACTGAAGGTATTTGTAATGTTTCATGCAGTTGTAAATGCAAAACTGTGTGGCAAAACAAAAGAGAAAGAGGATCTAACCCATCTTACTTTCTCACCTTCACATACCTGATATTATGGTGTGAAGTGGGGTGTGAAGTGGTTGTGAGGTGAATGTTGGATTATTAGTTTTGGTTTGAGGAATACCGAGATTGTATCAAAATATTAATGTAGTCACTAAAAAGTGCCTTAAGCAATAAAAAAAAAGTAAACTTAGAAACTGAAATGCATCTTTAAATTCAGTCAGTATTAGTTCAACAACTACAAGGGAAAAGCCTTTGATTGTATTGGAAAGAGTCAGGACTGGGAGGATTCTGAAACGGTCTCTTTGTTAAAAGACCCGAGTAAGACTCAAAACTGTGTAAAAAGCATCATAACTAATGAGTGCAGTACAACTGGTGGTCGACAGGGGCTGACACCATAAAAAAATCTAGGCCCAGAATTTACACGTTGTTTCAATTAACTCATATCAATCTAATCACTTTATGGTTCACATTTTTGCTATTTAGTTGAGCAGCCAAAAATCCCTCAGTGAAATGCTAATTAAGTATTACTCACAAGTTTATGCATGTTATATGTAATTTTATCATTGGTTACAATATGTATAAAGCACCCTGGGAGTTTGTGCTTTGACCAGAGAAGAGGAAGTATTCCAGTCAACATCGAAGTTGATGTTATCAAAGCACATGCTAACCAGGGTAAAGAGCTAGTGCTAGCTATAGTTAATAGCTTTGTACGCTTCCCTATGGCTCAATACCTCTTGGCTTTCAAGAGTATAGATGGCAACTGTGGTATTCCAAACTCAAAACTTCCAAATGGTGTCCAAAAACTTCACAGTGACATCCATCTTTAATACATAGTCTATTGGTGCCTTTCTAAAGGGTTGTGTTACCTATGGGTAAGGTGTGGCGGTTTCTGAAAGTATTTTGACCGTCTGGTAAGTCCATTTGAAAATGTATGGATGTATGGACAATGTATAAAATAACCTTTGTAGACGCTATTCTACTTTTATATGTGGCTGGACAAAGTCAAACTGTCTTTGCTTCCAACATTTATGACAAATTATGTTATGCTAACTGTCTCCCAACTCTGGCTTCATAGTTGCCATGGTGATATGAGACCAGTGTCTATCTCAGTAATGTCATAATTTACTTCCTGATATGGAAGGTTTGTAAACTGGCTAAAGCTCAAAGAGCTTTCTTGTGAAACCAGTCCGTTCCACCTGTTTGCTGCTTTGCTTAATTTTGCCTGGCAATGCTAGCAACAGGAGTTTTAATAAAATAAAAACTCACAAGTAGCCTATTTCACAATATTTCTCTAAAAGTAAGGAAGTGAGACAAAGAATGAAATTACACTAAATTACCTTCTGAATGATGATATTTTGTTGACTTTATGTACTGGATTATTGGCAAAGCTGTAACATCTTGAGAGTTTGATTTTCCGATATTCTTCAAATAATCAAAAGTAGCAAAAAAAAAAAAAGCAAAAAAAATTTTGGAACTCGTAAAAATGGACTATTTGGCATTATTTTATCGATAAATACCCAACTGCTTTTGACAATTTTCAGTTGACTGATTGTTTCGGTATGGTGTTGAAAAAGACAAAGGAAATACACTGGCACATAAGAACTACTGCTCACATTGATGTTTACAGGCAAATATTATGTTTGTGAATGCAAAGTAAAGTTCAATCTGTGAAACAGCAGGCCGTTACAATAACTGTCCAGAGGCCTTAAAACCCTTTGAAGCCTTTATGGTACATTCAGCTCTCCAGAATCATATCATTTAGGCTGAATGGCTATGACTATGAGATGTTTTATGAGTTTCATTGGGATGCAACCAACTTTTATTGGAGTGTAGAGATGAAAATGGCTGCAGTATGTTCTGCAACATTGTCACTTGCCAGTGTCCATAAGTCAGGCCGTTTCAACAATCTCCAAAGGCACGGGCACGGGTGAATGAACATTTTCAAACTCTCTAATTTAGGTTTGAAGAGGAAAACATCAAATTGAAAATAAATAAAGAAATAAAACCATTCATCGGGGCCCTTCAGCAACACCTTAACAATAATAAAGAAAACTGTGAGGAATTGAATGTTGAAGAATGCACGTAGCTGTCTTTGCAATAACAAGAAGGCTGAAACTACTTTGGCACATGAATGGAAGTAAGGCATCTGTATCATTCTACAGTCAAAAAAAGTTTAAATGGAGCATTGTTACCAACTGGCAACAATGTCAAAACAGAAGTAGGTTTTAGAATTAAGACAGAAAAGATCAGCAAGCAATCAGTGTTTGACAGCACGCCTGCGCTGCGTCATGCTGTCTAAACAACACTACAAAATTGTCATTTTCAAAAAAAGACCAAAAAAAAAGAAAGAAACATGGCCACCTCCACAAATGATCAAAAAATATTTTTACTAATACTGAATGTCGAACCATAGCCGAGTTGTGTCACAACGTTGACCTGAATGTAGATATTGCGATGGCAAGTGAAAAAGAGAGGGGGGAGACGTCCAAACTCCAGGCTCTGGAGCCATGGGCACTCATACCTAAAACACACACACACACACACACAAAAAAAAGAGAAAACATGATGAAGTTGATAATAGACTAGCTGACATCTATCTGATATTCTCATTTCTGATGCAAATTAGACATCTGCCACAGACTGAAGCAGACTGAAATTTTAAAGTCATCCTAATAAGAATCATAAAATATGCATCGGGATATTCCGTAGGGTTGCTTAATATGTGGTAAAAACAAACTCATTCATGCCTTTTAACTACACTTGTAAGTACAAATTCACAAGAGAACATGGTGAAAAGGAACCAGGACCCAGATGCAGTTTTCCCCCACACATTGCTTTCTTATATCACGATACAAATGTCTCAGCTATGCTGCTAGTATCTTCCCTATGATAAAATATTACCCAAAAAAAAGTCCATCAAAGAGTAAAAGAAGCTTCAAATTGATGCCTAAGAAGTAATTTGAACCACTTTATATGACCACAGCCTGATGTTTTGCTTTTTACAAGTGAAATTGAAAAGAGAAGTCAGCATGGAACTCTACCCCTCTCTAAAGTGCTGTTTTTAGAGATTCGACAAAGAACCTCAACAGTGTAAAGTAGCAGTGTAAACTCCCCCCCCGGAGTTTCACAGGACAGTAATAGCATATAATAAAAAGAGAGTCAGTGACAGCGATGGATTGGGCTGCAAATTTAAGCAAAATATGAGCCCAGAATAGCACAATAAGGGTGACAAGTGACGTTAGTAATGATGAGTCAAAATTACTTAAAAAATGCTGAGTGACTTCAATAATGTTATCATTAACAACAACAACAACAATAACGCATTGATGTTGTGAGAATTTAAGTCAAAGTTTCCCATTATTCTGTATTCTTTTGAACCAGGAAACCATTATCATAATTCGAAAGCAAGCCAAACACAGATTACACCTTTTCAACAGTTCAGATTGATAGAACATCATCACTGAGCTCACCTAATTTGTGGATTTGTATCGGTTCTGAGGCTGGACCTAGTCCTCCTTCACTAAGAGTCTGAATGTGGATGATGTAGTCATCACCATCCTCTGGGAGGGTCAGCTCTGCTGTTGAATTGGTTGTTGTGAGAGTGTTTATATCTTTGTGTCTCTGTCTTCTGTATGAAAGCTGAAAAAGGAAGAGAAACAAGTGGGCTGGAGCATTGGTAATTTATATTTATATAGCCTGACCACTTGGATGTAAGATGTTTTTGCTCAGCCTATTACATAACATGAATAAACGTGTCACCATGAAGCATATTGAAACTCACTTGATAGCCTGTAACTTCTGACTCTGATTCCATTGCCACCACAGGTTCCCAGTAAAGAGACAGTTGAGAGCCAATTAGGGTCCATTCAATATTCAGTGGTGGTTGGGCTGGTGCTGCATGACATGAAGATGATATTTTTTCCACATGTCAGCACAGTAACAAAATACTCATCAGTGTACTGGAATCACCATATGTCTCTTATTAGATTAGACTGCTTCCAGGAATGAGATCAGAGGAGGATATTGTTTCTATCATTGGACTTCTCTCTTCTGAGCACGGGAACTCTCATCGTCTCTCTATTGTAAGACTAGAAAAGCTAAGAATGGACTTAATAGCTTTCACCTCTGCATATCAATCAGTGTGGTTAAAAAAAATCAAACGCTTTTGTGTGTTGCTACTTACGTGGCTTTTTTGTGGTAACATTGATTGCAGGGAGGAAAGGGCCGGTGCCCGCCGTGTTGAAAGCGCTAACTGTTAGAAAATACTGTGTGTTTCCTGCCAAGCCGCTCACTATGACCGAGGTTTGGTTCCAAGGCACCCTAACCTTCCCCAACGTCTCTGGTTTAGTGTCGTCTTCCCAGTAAACAACCTTTTTTGAGACAGAGAACATGTCACTTGGCATAAAAGTTGTCATCATGAGAATCATACAGCACAAAACAGTACTCAAGAGTTGTTTTTGATGGTGTTTTAAATGATTGCCTCTGGGTATATCCTCTGAAGAGAGGTCATAGTTTTCATGATCTGACATTAAAAGGCCTTTGTATTTTGTACTAACAATAAGGAATCTTAGTTGTGTTAAAATACCAGTGAAAAAGTGGCACAGTAATTAAAGCCAGAAAATGAAAGAATATCTTTATTAGCAAACAAGTGAAAGATCTCAAATGAATTAACAATTTCATAAATTGTCAAATATAATGAAACATGTACAGACCGAGATGACGACATAACAATTCTTATGCCGCATTAAAAAAAGGCTTGAAAACAGAAATGCAACAAATGTTCTCTGGAGAGGAGCAATAAATAATTTTTATCTTGGTGACTGAAACAATGAAGCAATTACATTATTAAGGTTTTTTGTCGCTCAACAAATTAATTTATTGCCCCATTGTTCAACATCTGTGTTGTGTAATATGGTTTAATGTATGAATCATTCCACTAATGGAAATCAGTTTGATTAAAATATCCTTTTAAATAGTTTACCATGGATCAAATGCCAATTAAAGTTTTGAATTTAAATTAAAAATTTTATTTCAATATCATTCAAAAACATTTGCCTTCAAATAAATGATCCCAAATGACATACGTCCTGCACTTATTTACTTTTCTCTCCTCATTGTCCAGTATTTGTTGACCTTGACGTCACAGAAGTAGATCCGATGTGATGTCCACATGGAAATATTGAAAGAACTTTGTTTTTACTGAGCAAAAAGAATAACCATCACCATCTCACATTAAAGCCCTTTGATCAACCTGATTATTCAGTCAGACGCATGCAGGCAAGGCAATCAGGCTGCCCCAGTTTTTTTTATGGTGAAATAGCCTATAATCTGCTGTTTTGAGTTTAAAATCGAACACTTTAAGATTGCAAGGCAATTTCCCTTTCTTCTCTCAAAAACACTGACACATTTTCCACTCTGACATGTTTTCCTGTCACATTGATACAAAGAAGTACATAATTCCAGCTGCAACAGTCACCCAGCTGAAGCAGTGATTTCCATGGCGACACAGTTTGGAAGTAATGGGTGAAGGTACAAAGGGGGTGATGACAAGCATTTGAATTGTGCTGTGTGTGATATCTGTTTCCATTTAAAAGAGTATAAAATACCTCATAGCCCAGAACCCTCTCAGGGGTGATGGAGAGAGCCTGCCAATTCACCTCAATCTCAGAGGCTGAAACACTTCTGGCCCAAACTCCTGCTGGCATTCCACTTGGCTCTGAAAACAGACAACAGGGAGACTGAGTACTTCTGCTGTCTTCCAACAGGACTGAGATAAGCAGAGCAAATCTTTTGAATTTTTTACATTCAAAATGATGTGGCATTCTAGTTGATCTCTGCTCAGATGAATCATACCACAAAGGTGCTGCTGGTAAATAGACTAACACCACCGCACCCGCTGCCCCCCTCTCATCTAAATGCCAACTGGTTTTTACTTTGACACAGCCCTTCTAGAGAGTGGTGATATTTGGAGGCAAATTGCCTGCTCTTACATAAATGTGCTGCAAGTGTG
This sequence comes from Odontesthes bonariensis, assembly GCF_027942865.1. NCBI lineage: Eukaryota > Metazoa > Chordata > Actinopteri > Atheriniformes > Atherinopsidae > Odontesthes > Odontesthes bonariensis. Next base: position 16,708,792 of record NC_134515.1, on the reverse strand, counting down.
TCCCACATTTTCTGCCAGCAAAATATTTCTACAGCCTAATGCAGCGGATGCAGTAAAACCATTTCAATGCTCTTTGTCCTTTTCAAAAAGAGAAATGGCTTTATAGCTTTGCAAAGATCCCCCTCACAATAATTTCTTTACCTGTCTCTGCAGAATAAATGGTGACCACTGGGCTGAAGGGACCCTGTCCTTTGCTGTTGTAAGTGCCAACCTTGACATGAAATGGAGAGAAGGGGGCGATGCTGTCGTTGCGGTACACATAACGAGATGCACCAGGGGCAGAGGTGGCCACATGAGTCCAGCTAACTTCTCCAAAGGCACGGAAAGCAATGATGTAACCAAAGCTCTCACCATTTTGCAGTTCTTCGGGAACAGGCTGAGAGTGAAACACAAAACTATAGTGATATTAAAACATATACAAACCACTCACATTCAGTCCACCGCTGGGCTCACACAATTATCACAGACTCAGGAGTGCATGACCCTCAAATTGCTTTTGTGACCCACCTGATAAAATGAAATGAGCAGTAAAATGCCATAAAGACGAACATAAAACCCACCGCAATCATTACAGAATATCCAGGCATCTTTTAAAATGAAAAAGTTATCCTACATTTAATGAAATGAGAAAACAATGAGATAACCAAACATCTAATGATTTCTACAATTTCCACATTATTCTTTTTCAACCATCAGACCGGTTCAGTTCGCTGCTCGATTTGAGCAGTGTGGCTTTGTCTGACTGGCAGTAATTCAACACTGATGCAAGCCTCGTAAATGAAATGAACTGCCAGGCTCAGTGTTCTGCTTTTCTGTACGTTGCTGCTGCTCTACATGCATTTCTCTTTAAGAAAATTACAACAACTGCAGGGAGAGACTTCAATTGAACCCAAATCTATGACACCCACAAGCCCAACAGGGCTGGGACTTTGATTCAGCGAAACATATTAAGAGCCTCACTCGGGGATAAAAAAAAAAAAAGACTGACTGCAGGCACACTGAACAGCAGACTGGAACATAAGACAGATGACTTACCTCCCATGTGATGACCAATTCAGATCTGCTTCCACCTCCTCCACCCACATCCCCTGGTGCTGCATCGGGAACTACAAAACAAAGATCTTGTTCATTTTTACATGTATGAATACTGTATAAAAAACAAAATGGCTTCAAAGTTAATCTACTGCACCTGCATCTTCTGTCCTGGTCTTAACAGTCACAGGACTGGGTTCTCCAACCCCAACACTGTTTTTGGCCAATACACGGAATTCATACTCGACCCAGGCATTGAGGTCTACCACAGTGGATGTCAAAGTGTTTCCGTCGATTATATCTGGGACTAGAAAAAAACAAAATCAACAAACCAAAAGACAGAAACAAACAGAGTATAAACATAAGAAAAGAAAGGGAATCGCTTGATATATGAAATAAAAACTAAAGTAAGAAAATCACTAGTTGTGCTGATTGTGAAGTGAATCTTAAATTCTGAGTCCCGGCTGTCAAAGGATAAACGCAAGAGAATTGAAGGTAAAAAGGTTAGTTCTTAGCTTTGCTGTCTGCACAAACACTGTTGGTACCACCAGATTAACAATTGTGTTTGCAGCTTGAGGGTAGCAGGAACAGCTATGAAGGCAGCACTGCCTGTTTGAGTTGTTAGCAAATAGGCTGCTGTGCACATCCAGCAGGAAAAGAGAAACACTACAAATCATTCAGTCCTGTTATTCTATAATTACTAAAATTGTGAAAGTCCAATGTTTTTGCGTTTGTCTTTTTATGATCCAAAATGTTCCCCCATGCCCCCCCCACCCCCCATGCCCCCCCCATGCCCCCCCAATGCCCCCCCCAGTAGTTCTCGTCTTAGAAATTACAGAGTCGATGCTGATCTTTTTTGCTTTAACAACCTGACCCTTTCAGCAGTAACTGACACTAATGAGAAGGGTGGGGGTGAAGCAAAACATCTGCCCCCTCAAAACAATGTGCAAAATCAGAGCCCTTTGCATGGTCATTGTGTTCATAATTTCGAACAAACTTTTTCCTTAAGTATCACACATAGTACTTTAATGCAAATATATACTTGATAAAAACAGGGCTTTTTTTTTAATCAGGAATCATCTTTTTTCTTTCCAAACACTTTTTTCTTTGACATATGTGTGGGTGCATATGTTGCTCCAGAACCTGTATACATCTCTCAGTATTAGGGTTACCTTCATAGAAGTGTGTGGTACCAGCGCCACATGGACTAATACACCCCCTTTTATCATAGATATGATATTTGAGCTGTGTGCTAAGAAAAAGTCAAATGGCCTCTCCTTTAGCTTGGGAGACACAGCATATGTGATTTCCAAACATAAATTCAGAATTGGATTGCTCAGACCACAAGACACCTCAGCTTTTCCCCTCAGCTCAATTCTGATTCAGCGAGCTTGAAAACTGGGTTCACTAGCAATGGTTTTCAGAAGTTTTATTGAGTTAGTGCAGCGATTTCCACTACAGAATTTGCCTCAGGGCCCGTAGATCAAAGCCAATCAATATTTGCTTTCAGATTTTCCTTTTGCACAAAGGCGAAGACGAGGCAGAGGTCCTTGCGACTGATGGCAAAGCAACCGTCAGACAGACTCCGTGGCTGGGGTAGACGATAAAATCCCCAAGCTGTTGGAAATTTTGTATTATGAAAAATAATTCTCAAATTGTTTCCCTCTTTCTCCACAAAGTCTTTCAAAGAGTGTTCAACCCCAGGCAGGCTGTTAACAACAGACAACTTTTACAATCTTTTCTAGGTCCGATCCAAACTTTTTTTTTTTAAGTGTGTAGTGGCTTTCATAATCTAAATTAACATTTTAAAAAAAAAGGAACATTTTAAAGGATTACAAATGAATGTTTTGTTTTTAATTTATATTTTATCTGTGTCCACCATTTTAGAGAGAGGGCATAAAATAGAGAAATTGCTGATTTTCTTTTTTTCTTAAACATGAGACAAATATGTGGAACTTCAAGCAGATGCAGTGGGCTGTTTTTATCTAAGTTATGTGCATACAAAGGGTCATTCAAACGGTTTAAATGAAATATTATCAAATCAGCAATAACGACCTCTTGGATCTCAGGAGTTAGACCCTGAGTTCCCACCATCTCTGGAGTCTTAACTCTGTAGCTGACACGGACCTCCCAGCCAAACTGGGTGGAGAAAGACCCCAATTTCCATGAGAGGATCTTTGAATTTTTTAAAAAACTTTACATGTGCTTAGAGACGAAAAAGAATCTTAAAGTTCTGCGTACCTGTGTTAACCCTCTGCCAACCCACGGTGAAGGGAGTTCTGGTCTGAATAAGGTAATTGGTGATGGGGCTACCGTTGTCTCTGCCGGGGCTCCACGCCAGCTGGGCTGTGCTGTCTGTCACCTCCTCCACTGTCACTGAATCTGGAGGACTGGGGGGGCCTGGCTCAATCAAATGAACAGACAATGTGAGCTATTTGCATATGCAAAGGCAGAGACGACACTACAGAAAGAGGATGAGCATACTTGCACAATCTGCAAGGAAAATAAGAGCAGCACACACATAATTCAAATCACAATGCTAGGTAGTCTTTACGTCATGAGCCACACAGCAGCAAAAGAACATGTTTAAAAAGCCTCCATTTGAAGTAATGCCCCTCACAAGGAACTAAAAGTTAATTCAGGATTCATCCTCCAATAGTCACCCAACATGAAATCTCTCTCTTTCACGGTCCTCGTGGTAATTGATCGATTGGACAGCAGATGTGAGGAGGTGTAGAGTCAGTTTAAAAGATAAACAATGAAGATGGGTGTTACAGCCACAAAGAACCACAGTTTTATCTTTTCTCTTAAAAAATAAATCACCCCAATTAAGCAGTGAGATTTTATTTATTTATTTTTTTCAACTTTAGCTTTATCTACGGCTTTCTGTTTTAATAAACGTGTTGGCTCTTCACAAATAACAGACCACTGGGGAGCTCTGAGCCAGACCACAATAAGCTCTGCTCACAGAAGTGGTTTATAATCTACTATCATTTTAATAAACAGTCAGTATACTGAAACAAATAAGTTTTCCTTTGTAGTTCATGCAATATGGTCGATATGTATAACTGCACTTAACATTGAAGCTTCATTAGTACCTACTGAGCTAAATCTTCTTGTTTACATAAGCCTTGAGCGCACTACCCTCATATCTTAGAGTTTAAAGCTTTGGATTTAGAGATATTGATCTTTGTAAAACTCATTAGTGGCTGTTGATAGAAAAAAAAGAGCTTTAATACACTGGCATCGTAAATACATATTAATGGGACAGACAATCAAGGATCAATTCCTTATCCTCTTAATTATTTCATTGGCTGAAGGCAACAGGACGCTGTCAGTGTCTCCCCAGAGTTCAAATAATCTGTGGTTAATAAGAAAAGACGATCAGGGCTTTTATTTTAAACGTAGCACAGACATACTGAGGCTCATGTGTCAGTTTTAAATATCAGGGGTAAAATAATACCAATAAAAATCTTTAAAAACACATCCAGCATGTACAATGTTATATTGACCGTCATAACATGTATCTCACAAGTGTTCACCAAGTGGATTTGAATGTTAATGACCATGATTATATCCTTACATGGTGACCTTCTCCATAACAGCCGTCACCACCCAGTGGAGTGTTTGTGAGACCTCTCTGAGTGGCATCTAAAATATTAACCGGTGCCATTGTTAAAAACAAGAACACAGATGCTCACTCAAGAGTCTTTGTGTCAGGAGCGATTATCATTGACCTTCAGAGCTGCTAGTGGAGACGAGCCAAGCAGGATTGAAAATCACACCCGCTAAAATATGAGCGAGTTGCTAAAACGTGTCCGTTGTCAATTACAATAATATTCACTTTTTACTGCGACTATGATCAGAAATGTCTGTATGTGCTGTAGTAGTCACACTGGAATAACCTCTGTAAAAAGAGACTCCAGATGTTGAGCACTTATAGGCTACATGTAGCCATGAGAAGATAAGCTCATCTCTCATGGTATGCAGCAATTTCTGTCTCCTTCTCTAAAGAGTTGGAATTGCATGGAAACTTAAAAATAAATAAGTAAATACTAAATAAATACTTTATCTCTATCCACATTTGGATCCCCACTGCTTTGAATAATCCATACAACATGAAACAATTTCTTCAGAAAAAGGAGTTCAAGTGAAAACAGTTTTGATTTTCTAGGCAGGGATAGGGGGGTCCTTACAAAGAGATGCTGGACATTTCTTTCTATTTCCTCACAGATGATTTTCTATATTCTGTTAAAGTATTTCCAGTATTCATTGTTCAAGTGTCTATTTATCAGCAATTATTTATATATCCTGCAAATATTACCATGGTGCATTTCATGATACCTGGTGGAGAAATGAAGTACAGCTAAAGCAAGAATCTGTTACATTTTGGGGGTGAATTTATTTGAAAGGGCAAATAAGGAAATCCAAAGAGGTGATTCGGCATTGGATGATTCAATGTGATCAGCATTATAAAGTGAAATATAAAAAAATAAAAATCTAAAAAATCTTCAATGTATTAGTTAAACCAAAACTAGATCATATTGTCAGGAGCCCTTAAAATACTAAGCGGAGAATAAGAAGTTGTAACCTTTACTCACAAGTATTGATAAACATGACATGCATGGCTGATATTTTATCTGAAGCCCCAAAGTTACATCAGTTTATCATTTGAAAAGAGCGATTAAAAGAAAACTTCACCCGACAGCGAGGAAAGTAAAAAAAGTAACAGATGATACGATATTACATCATCATCTATAGATGTCAGTCTCATTTTATGCAGTCTATACAGAATACTGCTGTATTCAGTTTAGAAAGGTCAATAAACAGGTAAACTCACTTTTTCAGTGAATCAAAAGCTGTTCCACGTGTTTGCCAGTCCTAAATGTTTTTTCTTTTTTGTATTATGCAGGTCTGGATTTGTTTCCACATGTGACACTTGCATAGGGAAGCTGTTTCTCTGAAACCATACAGTGCAGTCAAAGGAACTGAAACTGGCCTGAGCAACTTTGAAACAGCATTCTATGGAGAGATGACACCAACCTGAATAGGAATCGGGAGCAACATCATCTGTAAACACGTGAGAGCATGATGATGGAACGTGCTTGCATGGCACTGGTATCCAGTGACACGGGGGTCACTCTAGTTTATCGATGATGTGACAAAAAACAGAAGCAGCCAAATGCATTGTGATGTATAAAAGCATACACTGCAGATAAACAATGAAACAAAACATACTAAAGATGTTGAATGTTCTCCAATGAAAGCTGCATTTCACTTTTCACCCGAAAAAATAACAACTGAAAACAGCTGTAGAAAAAAAGGCCCGGCAAAGCAAAGCAAATGAGGACTGCCTGTATTGCTTACAATTGATTCTCAACAAAGTATTAAGAAAAAACATTTTATTTTATGGTCTAGTGAATTAGTCAATTATGTCAATAATATCTTAAATCTGGTTTGTACATTTGTGACCAGACACCTACGTCTATAACTGATAGAACTGTTGGATTATGATCAACACTGGATAATAACAATAAGGAAATTGTTCAGCACCATTGTTGATGGATAAAAAGACCACTGAAAGAACATTTGTGAACATCAACAACGCAGTTATTCTTCAATCAGTCTTTAGTTTGGATCACCCTGAGGACTAGAATTATTGTCTGACTTTCTCTTTTTTTTTTCCCCCTTTTTACTGTGATGAGGACTGTTGCTGGAATTATTTTCAGAACTTCTGGAAACTATCACACACAGGACTGTCAGTTTGAGACCCCCGTTGGGACATAAAGATAAATGCCAGTCTGTTTTTTTTATTGTTGGAAAAAAGAAAAGTAGTAAAATTCAGATAGTTTGTCATGCATTGCTGCTGCCGTGACACATAACACCACTTATAAAGGAACCCCCGGAAGACAGAACAATGTATACAAACTGATGCTGTTCCGAAAAGTTTCAAATAATAATTTTGTTCAATTAAACAATGCAAGTTTAGAGCTCACATTGTTTTATTTCAAATGTATTGTGAGTAGATACAATGAAAACTGTGTAACTGTCCAAATATATTGGAACAAACTGTACTTGAGTGACAGAGCACAGCTGAATTTCTCTAAAGTCCTTATCTAAATAAGTGAGAAATAATATATATTAAAATAAGAATATATATGTGTGTGTGTGTGTGTGTATTCTAAAAAACAGCTTTTAGTGAAAACATGCAAGCCTTCATCAATCATCTCCGCAGAAAGAATCATGCTGCAGTTTTCATATAAACATTCTTTCATAGGAATGCATCAGTCAACAGGCCATTTTACTACCAGAACATTTATATTTCAATAATACTTTAGAAGAGATGCATTTACAGGGACTTTTCTTCATGATGTATTTCAGCATAATTTCTTTGACACCTTGACTTTACATTTGAATACAAAATTCACAACTAGTTATTGTGCAGTGTATCATGGTGGCAGCAATCATCTCGGAGATAGTATGTTGCATCCAGAACTGCCTATGTGGCTCTATTCCACTAAAGATAAATGTGAAACATGGTTTAGTTTAATAATGATGATTGCTGTTTGTTTGGTGGGTAGTGTGTATATGATACATTGTAGCCTATGTCCTTCGTATACTGCTGTACATTCACTGCAAGAATGAAAATGTGGGTGACGTTGGAGGATATTGTAATTTTTCAAACAGGGCAATGCATGCATGCATACAATACATATGTAAGTAACTGCTGCCAGTTTTTTAAAGGCCAGCAGTGATCACAAAAAAACATTCCCACCCCCTTCCATCACTAGTTCTCTATCCAGCTTCATGGTTTTTGAAGTCATTTGAGTCAAACTATGAGACATCCGTGACAGCTGTCGGGAGCAGGAACTGTAAATAATGCACAGTCTGAGTCACAGTCAAATTTGTCTCCAGTCACTTCTAGGCCAATCCATTTCCCCTGACATGGTATTGCTTTTACTTGAAAAACAGCATTATTTCCACTTTGTCTTCAACCATTTTGCAAGAAATTCTCATTTATGCAATTTGCCTAGAAGATCTTAAACATGCCAGGCTGAATCACTGGCGGGTACTCTTACAAGATAAAGATATGGATCCAACCTTTTCAAATCTTGACACCAAAATCATCCTTCACCTCGTCTGACATTTAGCATACTTGCGTAGTGTCCATTTGCTGGGTTATTTGGCATATTGATCTCAGCGAGGAAACAACCCTTCTCTTCTTTCAAGAACATTAAAACCCTGCCATTCCCTCTAGCGTGCAACAAAAGTTATTTTGTTCTGTCAAGTATAACTATCGAAAAACGGTGTCTCTATGGAACAATGTATACTGCATGAGTGAGCACACCATCTAAACAGTCTACTGTCAAGTACATTATAACAATATTGGAAATTGGTGAGCAAACGACACAAATAAAATAAAAACAAAAAGTTATAGCCGTGATTCTTCGTGTTTTGTCCAGTTTTTGACTTCCACAAACATGAAGAAAAACCAAAAGAAGCCTTGTGTTTGATACAATCAAGCAACTGCTACATTCCGCATGCATAACCACTGCATAAAACAAAGCCATTTCATTTCCAAAATCTACACAGCCTGAAAGTCAGCAATGTGCATATTCTCATTAAAACATAAAAGCTCCAAAATATCTCTAACGGAGTATTGTTTAGTAGCCCTTGCAGACTATAGATATCCTTTTTATAGTGGCTACATCCATCATCCACTTTATGGTTTGCACTAGATTTTTATTTTCTCCTTTTTTAACATAGGAACCAATTAAACAAGCCTGGCTGCAAGCCCTGTTTTAATTAGTAAGCAGCAAGCAGGGAAGAGGTGTTCTTACCTTTCACAATCAATACAGCAACGGCTGATAGGCTCTCCACGTCCGTGTCCACCACACAGATATATTTACCAGCATGGTAAAGCTGGATGTTCCTGATCATCAGATCTCCTGCTGTTCTCTACCAAAGAGGAGATAAGGCTTTATGTAGCATGAAAGATAACAGACCCTGTGACAGCTTATTAAAGAATGTACTGAAGCATATGTACGGTGCGTTAAATCGTAGTCCCAAGAGCGTTTGCACATTCTAGAGCTATTTAGCAAGGGCTTTGAAGGGGAAAATACAGTTGAACAACAAATATGAATATACCAGGTCACACACTGCTGTTCAACAAGAGCCAAAATAAAAAGGAACAAGGCCAGAATTCACAAAAAATAAAAGTTTGCAGTGATTGGAATCTCAGCTTTTTTCATTTGCTTTTGGCAAAGGTCAATGGTATAACCTTCAAGACCTGTTGCAAATATGCCCACATATAAGCTATTCAGACAGTGTCTCCATATTTGGAGAGGAGGAAAAAGGCTTCAACATTCTCATCTGAGAGGACACCCCTAAGCAACAAATGGCAAATTAGTGGTGAAATCATTCTTCTGGCATTGGCAGGGAAACGCAGCAGTTCAGCCAATGTGGTTTAATTATGGAAATTAAATTCCCTGAAGCAGCAAAGTTAAGTTGATAATCTCTTTGGACTGGGGACATTTTGGCATTTCTTGGGAAGGAGTTTCTTTTCAGATAGGAACATTGTCAGTCATACACACACAAGAAGAATGGTTAATCTCAAAGGGTGCGAGAATGTTCTGAAAGTGTTTTGTCATTTGGGTGTCTGCCATGCTTTGATTCCTTCAGAAGACACATCTAATAATATGTACCCACTTCCTCTTATGTGGGGCTGTGCAACAGACTATGTCAAAGCAGAATTCAAGACCAGCTGAAGTATTAAAAAGTAGACAAGCTAGCTGAGGCTGAGCTGGAATAGGAGAACTCAACTATAGCGCATTACCTATATAATGATTGGTTTTTTTAAAAGTGTAATTTTGACGTAATAACTTTCTTTTTTCCATACACAAAATTACAATTGGAAGCATAAAGGCCCTAACCGATCAATTTGCACTTTCTTCCTAGGATCTTTACACTCCCCCGTAGCTCAAAGAAGACTATTTGAATTATGAAAGAAGTATCCCACCAGCTGCAGCAAAACTGGCCACAGTAAATCTTTCCAAGAAACACCATGATGTCAAACCACAAGCTGCTCCTTTTAACTAATGACGGGGATGGAGTGAAATGAGATGGAAAGAGGTGCCAACTGCCCATTCGCACATTCTGAAAGAAGTATGACTTGGAATCACTCACTCCGCCCACAAGCTCAAAGTGACCATCTCCCTTGGCGATCAGCTGTCCATTGAAGGCCCAGGAGAAGGAAACATCAAGGACGGGGTCACTGGCGACCTGGCAGGGTAGTACAATGCTCTCGCCCACAATGATCTCCATGTCCACTGGACCCTGGATGATTCTGGTTGGATCTGCCACAGAAAAAAAAGTGCAATCGGTCATAAAAATGAGTTAATTCATTGCAAGCAGACCTTTATTGATTTTGCTGAAGGAAAAGCAGCGATACAACACTTTCTGCAACACAGAGCACACTCCGCACCGCAGTACACTGACTCACAGGCAGAACTGTGTTGTCTTTATAAAGAAAGGCCTCATAAAAGTCTCAGTCAAATAATGTGTGATTACCTGCAGCCTGCCAACGCTAAAAGGAGTAATACTCCAGGATGACGCAGCTCACATAATCTTCTGAAATCCTGATAACAATTACAATGCACTGTGGATCAGATAAAACTTCTTGTTATAGGCTCATCTGTGCGTCCTGTTAAAACACGAGGAGCATAGCTTTAAAGTCTACCAAAGTAATCATTTGGAGAAGCCCTTAGCCTTGTAAAAGTCAAGATAATGAATCTGCAGGAATAAAAAAAAAGGTACAACACAAAGGAAGAGGACTTGTACAATTATATCTCACCTTATGATGACTGTCAAGAGTAAAAAAAAAAAACAATAATTGAATGAATGAAAAAAGTCTTCTCAGTTCTTAAGCTAGTAAGAATTGGTGTCTGGGTCAAGGCTGCGTGTCACTCACTGCATTATGACTGTGGAAAATACTAGTCATTTAGAAAATAACTGGCCTTGACGGTCACAGTGGCAGAGAGTATCATTCAGTGCATTAACAAAACCAATAAGGAACTCAGAGAACACTCAACTGTCATTGCACTGAAAAAAACAAAAAAACAAAACACGCTCTACAACAACAGCATCTGTGACACCACCTCACTAATGTGTTCAATGCTTCCACTCAGGGCACTTTTATTTGCTGCGGTCAATTGGTTGTTTCAGCTGCTTAGAGGAAAACCGTGTTCGAGACCTTCTGAGGGTGTTAATGCAGCCGCTGAAAAAAAATGCAGTTGGACAGAACAACTGAAAGACAAGCATCTTTTTTCAAGTTGCAAGGAGCCATCACAAGCCATAACCCATGACACTTACATTAAAATGATTTGTATTTCCCAGAGATGGGGACTCAAGTCACTGTGACTTGGACTCGAGTCGCTGTTTTGATGACTTGTGACTTGACTTGACAAAAAATAAAAGACTCGAGACTCGACTTGGACTTGGAAGTTAAAGACTCTGCACTTGACTTGACTTGAGACACGATGACTTGAATGACTTGAGTGTTATTCAGTTCATGTTTTCAGTTTGAATATAAAATTAATAAATTAATAAAAAAAATAATATCGATTACCCGGTAGGAGCGCAGGCTGAGAATGGCGTCATGATTGGATCACTACCCTGTCAATCAGTCAAGTTGTCCTCTCTACACACCGTACGTGTTTATTGGAGAGAATAAACTCATATCAGATATGCATCAACATGTCAGCGGGAGGGGGACCGAGAGTCGTTGTCTTCGGCTTTCGTAATTACCATTTTGACGGCAAAAGACGAACAGCCCAGTGCAAGACATGCGGCAACATCTCGGACAGCCAGACGACAACTTCGAACTTTGTTCGTCATTTGAAAATCCCTTCTGACCAGTAAGTGCTTGTCAAATTAGCTAATATTATCCTGTTAGCCTAGTCGGTAGTTAGCTAACGTTAGCTTGATATGATACGGGGTGGACAGCTTGGACACATTGGCCAATGATGTTTACTGACAGTTACTTATATCTTGTCTTTTCAGTTTATTAAGATCAGATTCTGCAGGTAAAATTGCAATAATAAGGTGACTTGACTTTGACTTGACCTATTACAGGACTTGACTTGCCCAAGAAAAAATTACTTGGGACTTGAAAGCTAAGACTTGAGACTTACTTGAGACTTGCACATGTGTGAATTGGTTCCATCTCTAGTATTTACTTATGGAAAAGCTCCAAACTAAGAAGGCTATAAATCCAGACTTCCCAAAGTTTAGCACTCCTCCGAAGCACTACTCAGAGCACTACTCCTCCAAAACTCAAATTTTGCTCATGTTTTCCACCTTTCAGTTATTGACCCAAGTGCACAAGCTTTATCCTTTCGGAGCAGTAAATTCTGCTTATTGAGTGCAGTGCACAAACAGTCTCCTATTTGGTAGGAGAGCTCACCCGTGACAAGGAGCCTTCCAGTTGTACTTGACATGCCAAATCTATTCCTAGCGAAGCATGTGTAGCTGCCTGCATCAGACCTGCTCACGTTTGCAAGCCTGAGTGTTCCATCTGGGGAAAGTGTGATCCTACAGGAGACAGAAAGAACAAAAGACTCATTTTATCACCATATGAACACTGATTTCAGTTTTTTTCCCCAGTTTTCTTTGTTATCATGGATGGCTTGTTGTTATTAAGTGTGTGTATATGGAGCGAATATTTATTAGACCGTGAGTGCAGATGGAGAAAATAATGCCAATTCTAAACTAATAAAATTTCTATAAAAAAGGTTTACTTGTTTTCGTGATTACCTGTCATTGGTGTGGATAGGATGGTTTCCTTTCTTCCATAAAATGCTGGCCATGGGATAGGCCTGAGGTTTACAGTCTAAAGTCACGGTAGTTCCTGCTTTGGCTTTGAGCAAAGCTCTGAGGACGTTCCCTGTGAAGTCTGGAGGAGAGGCTGGTAGGAAACAGTAAACTGTCTTTAGTACAAGCCTGCAGGAAATCTCACATGGCACTTGAAGCATGCTGCAATCTGATCTGTGACAATCATAAAATGTTAAAGTAATGGAGACAGACGTTTCAAACATCTGTAAAGGGAATAAAATAGATTGCTTTCTCTTATTCTGTTTCGATCACTTGTAAGCTGCTTTAGACAAAAATTGTTGGCTTAATGACTTAATGACTGAATGTAAATGTATGTAAAAGAAAAAAAAAGGAATTAATGAGGAAAGTCTACCTGTTGTAAAACCTGTACTTTTAATATCATTTAATATAGAAAATCAAGTTTGTTATTCCACTGAGAATTGGACCCTGGGTCATGAAGAGAAAAATTCAAATGTGTTTGACCCCTAAAATCATCTTCACTGACCCCGTTATCCACTAATCCAGACAACCTTTAAGAAAGACAGCAAGATGACCTTTTAGATTCTTTGGTAACAATGATTTGAGGGTTTAAGAGATAAATGCCATCTTACCTAAAACCATTAGCTCAGCTGCAAAATATATGACGCCGTGTTTATTCTCAGCCACACACTGGTACATGCCAGCATCGGATAGTGCCAACGCTGACACTGACAGGACTCCGTCCTCAACACGGATTCTGTCCTGTGAAGAAAAGGATGAAAGAAAGCAATCATTGCTTCATACTTGAAGGTAGCTTTGCATAGCACAGTTAATTAGTTAAAAGCATGGTCAAATAACCACACTCAGGATTGAATTGTACATAATAGTCATTCTAAGTACAATTTTGCTTTCTAAATACTGACCTGCTCATTTTTTTTACCCTCATATACAGAACTTACTGAAAGTTTTCAAACCTTTCAGGCATGTTTTAGAATCATTTGGCATTCATTTCTGTCATGTGTGTGTTCGCATAGTTCTCCAGAATGACAACTTTGGAATTTTTCATTAAATCATTGAAAAGAAAGCAAATATCCTGATTACATGAGTATTCAAATCTTTTTTTCTGATGAAGTATGTCAGAGCGAAAACTAAGCCAAAAGGGCAAGAGAATTAACCACAGACCTGCGAGACAGCATGGTTTCTACTAGGTACAGGCACTGGGAAAAGAAATAAGAGCATTTCTGAATTCGTTCCCACTGAATAAAACTATGAATTAGATCCCAAATTTCTTTGTGGAGATGAAAAATAAATTATCAGCGCAGCACCCCACCAAACAAGCCTTTATGGAAGAGAAGCCAGACAGGAGCCATAAGTCATTAAAAGGCACAATACAACCTACAACTCTCAAAAAAAGGTGAGGCAAAATCTGCTATGATGAAACAAAGATGGGATTATATTTGCAACAATTCTAGAGGCAGGTTGATTTGTTGAGCCAACAAGGCACTAAGCATCCCCAAATTAACTTCATAACTAATAGTCAAACATGGTGATGGCAGCATGATTTTGTATTAATGTTTTTCTGCAAGATGGACTGGGAGACTACTTAGGATAGAGGGTAAGATGGATGCAGAAAAATATGGGGCAATCCTGAGGGAAAAACTTTCAGGTTAACAACTTTGAGCGTGCCACCAAAAGGCTCAGACATGGCTTTAGCTGAACTGCTAGTGCTAGACTGATCCAGCAGAAGTCTGGACCTAAAACCAGCGAAGCACCTCTGGGGAAACCAGAAAACAGCTGTCCACTGTTGTCCTTATCCATCCTGGATGAACAAGAATGGTGCTGCCAAAAGGAATGGGAGATGCTTCTGAAAGGTAAGTTGTCCCAAGCTTGTAGGGCAATTCCCAATAGACCCGAGACTGCAACCACTGACAGAGATGCTTTAACAAAGTACTATGTGAGGAGTGTGGATATTTATGTTAACAGCAGATACAAGATTTTTATAAATTCATTGTGAATAAATGTAATTGTGGAGGGTTGTGTGTTTACTGAATTAATTAATTTACTGAATACATATCAAAACGAGTTTGAAACACAGCAAAATTAGGAAAAACAGTCCATCACCACAGAAAATTAATCTTAGCTTCTGGTTGGTCTTGGCAGCTCTGTCCAGAAAGAAGAAGCTTGAAGGAATTGTGTCTGTGTGTCTAAGCTAAGGTGTCAGGCATCAGAGCTCAGAATTCATCAGAATTCTTAAGGTATTACATTGAGAATTACACTTGTATTTATTGTTTATCATTACCATTTTAATTCAGTCATATATAGTAGGGGTGTAAGAATGAATAGAAATGAGCAATGACCTGATTTTAATGTTAACATGTAATTAACATATATATGTATATGTATATGAACCCTCTGATCAGATAAAATGCACAAAAAAGAAGTTGATGGCTTTAATGGTTCAAAGATGGGCTGAGGGCTTTTGTTTCTCTACAAAGCAAGATGTTTAGATTAAAGAGAACAATAAAACATTGCTGTGTCTGCACCATTACTATGCCAGCCCACTGATAGTGTCTTGATTGAGCCCCAACTCAGATCTAACAGTAAAAGCAGCACATATGCAACTCATTATTCCTTGCAAGGTTGCTCAATCAAATCTAACAGATGGAAAGCATTTGGATTTTATAATAACAAAGAAACATTGGACAAAAGTCTGTAGAGCACAGATCCAAACACTCATTTGGTGAGGCATCAAGGTGAACCCCGTGATGCTAATCCAGCTAGAGCAAGCAAGAACAACAACATACAAGGTGGACTCACAGACAATTATGGAGACTTTTTCCAAATACAATTTGGAAAAGTAGTTACAGCATCTATTGCATGGCTTATTGCTAAATATTTATAGTGTGGTTAACCCTAATGGCTTTGGCGACATGACTACTATACATACAATAGAGCTGTGGTAAAAGACACCAGTTAGGTAGCCAACTAATACCACATTTATAGAAAAGCTGATTTTCATTAACATTTGAAAATGAATGTCTGTGTTAAGCAAATATCAAGAACTGTATTAAACTATTGAATAGCAGCACACAGCATTGAACCATATTGTTCTGTATAAAAATGTATCATCCCTGAACTTGAAATGCTTCCAATTGCCATATAAAGGAGAGATGCACACTCCTAATATACAGAACAGCATTCACACCATGTATGGACATGACAAACTGATGATACAAATTAAAAAACGTGTGACAGTGGGAAAATCCTTAAAACACGATACAAAATAAACAGTTAAAAATGCCAATTTGATAATAATTTAACACAGTATGGTTATATTCACTGTCTAATTCAAAAGAGGTATGGCTTGCTTTATTAAGCATTGCCAAGAAAATACATTTCAGCAGCCAGTTAAAGTCAGCCAAGTTTAAAGCTACTGATCTCAGAATATAAAATGCGCATTTCTCCTGTGGTTTGGAGTAAGGTGTTCAGCTCTGTATCGTATATTTCACAGTAGATTAAGCCCATTGTCCCTAAATCTGAAGAAGCTTAAACATGCACCATGAATAATGAAAAAGACCTCTCGACTTCACATGAAATCTCTTGGGAACAACACTGATCCACTCTCTAAGACTGTGTAATCTGCCAAGGTGAAGCAGAACCAGTGACAGTTACATCCATGTCTCATCACTGGCTTACATCTGCAAGATGTTTCAATCCTCCTCTCCCCTAACTCTGAATTACACTCAGGAAAAACAGCAACACGCTTTACACAAAATTCTTTTATATAAAAGGATGAGCAGTTGCTGAAGATTAAGTCTTTCAAATGAAGCACTTGTAGGTGCCGGAAGGCAGGCGGTAATTTACCTCAGAGAGGAGCTGCTGGCCATTCTTCAGCCAAGTGTAGGAAGGTTTGGGCTTGCCATTGGCTCGGCACTCCCAGAACAGTCTCTCCTCTATGGCCAAGGCAGTGTCCTTCATGGTCTGGATCCACTGGGGCTTGGCTGAGGACACAGAAATATTCTCCAATGAAATATCTCGCAAGAACCTCAAGTTCAGATTTCGAGCAAGAGACATTATGTTCATTAATATGCTGCATACTATAATGTTCAAAGGAAAACTTGTGTAGATTGGCAGTTCAAACCAGAGAAAATCATTAAAAACGAAGATAACTGGTTTGTCTTTAAGAGGCTGGAGGAGAGAAGATTGAAAATTTCACTACTTAAAAGTGTCACTAGCCTTTGGCAACAAAAAAATTAACATAAAACACTGAATCACAAAGCACGGGGCTTCTTCTGACTGGAGATGGGTACACAACACATCCATGAACCGTAGCCTGTCACCTCAGGTCTGAGAATAATAAACATCACCCCTGCACCCGACTGCCTGCCTTACATATTTGCAACTTTTCAAGAAATTTCATGGGTAGAATGCTGCTCTCAACATAAGAAACGTCTTCACAGCCACTGTACACACTGTCAGTGTCAGTTTCATAGGTGTCATTTTTCCTCTTTTACAAATTCACAGGAAAACGGCAGCTGAAGGGAACCAAGGGCTCAAATGAAAAATGAAAAAATTCAGCATCATGGATGGAATTTTTGTAACAGCTGTGTTATCTCAAAAAAGCAAACTAATGTCACTGTACCATAAAAAGCCAGGCGACCAGCAGCCGTGTTCTTCCCCATCTTGTTCTCAGCGACACACTCATATCCTCCTGTGTCATCCTGCTGGAAGCTGGGGATCTCCAGCACAGCATTTGAGTACTTCATTTTGACTTTACTGGGGAAGGGGACTCCGTTAGCCCTCCTCCAGGTGATTTCTGGGACAGGGCTGAAAGAGACAGAGGAAGAAAACATGTCGCTCAATTTGCATGAGTCTGTAGCGATCCAGCAGCAATGAAGTGTTTGATGGAGTGAAAAAGCCTACTCAGTGAGTTTTTTTCAGGATGAATGGGTAGACTAAATCCAATCCAACCACAAAAAAAAGCTTTATTGCATCACTTTGAAACCAATCATGGCCTTATGCCACACTCTGGGAAATATAATTGCCACAGCAACTTTACTACACAGAAATCCGGGGGTTCCTTGTCCGGAATGATAGAAAACATGCTTCGAGAAATCCAGCTTACTTCCCAAGGGCGAAACACTCCAGTGTTACTGTTGATCCTTTCGCGGCAGGTACATTGTCTGGGAAATGAACTTCTATTTTCGGCTCATATTCACCCATCACTCCTATGGAGAGCAAGCACAAGAACCTGCTCAGTCTTCAAATTATTTATGACTTACAAAAAACATGGCTGGCACTGTGGACCAAACAATGACACTGTAGAACTAACAGAGTAGAAATAATAGACACATACACCACCATTCTCTCATGGGCAAAGCCATAGCAGCGCATCACTTAAGTTTAAAGACACTAGGATGTTGTGAAATACTGACAAGGAATAATTCTAAACTCTGCACGAGAGAATTCACTTCTTCTTTTTTTTCAACCATTGAAATTTTATCTACTATTTCAAAGCTTGCATGGGGAGTTTTATTGTTTATATCAGTATTCAGGGAAGACGAGTTGGGATCAGGACCAGACAGTGATACAATGGGATTCAAATTTATGCAGCTTCGTGTACAGTACACTGAGTGGAAACTAACTGGTTGAGCCTCCAGAACACTCAGTGTAATGGTCCAGTGACGTATGACTCATGTTTAATTCATTCAAGGCAATCTTTATTCACTCTTTCTATGAAAGCATAACAGAGAATAGAGAAAAAGCTACTGGGTAAAAAAAAGCCCAAGAAGTCATGTGAAAGCAGGGGGAAAGCTTTTAAAGAAAATGCAAATCATAAGAAAGCCAAGTCAGCAAAGAGGAGATTTGTGTGCTTTGTTTGCCGGCCTACAGTGAGAAGCAACTATTTACTTAGAGCCATTAGCACTCAGTGACTCAACTGCAGCAAGCACAACAGGACAAAGAGCATTAATGCTAATTTGAGAATTACAGCCACCTAAAAATGAAAGCTAAAAGGCATACTTGTCACGTAAAGGACGTGACAGATGCATCTTACCATCTGTCCTGAGGATCAGAGATGTCGGTGAGCTCTGAACTTTGCCCTTCGTGATGCTATTCATCACCACACAGGTGTAGTTACCCACATCAGAAACCTCCACCTTGGCAATGTAAAGGTTTCCCGTCTGTTGGGAGACGAATCGCCGATTGTCTTGCTGAACAAAGTATGGGTATTCATTGAAGACCCATGCGTAAGTAAGGTCTGAAGGACAAAAAAGGATGTATATGAGCCAATGAAAGAGACTCCATTGCATTAAATGTGATGAAGAGAATTAAATGAGATCATTCAAAAAAGGAAAATCAACAGCTGCAAGATTGAGTTTTCAATCATTTAAAAACACTGCCTAGAACTTTAGTGTCTGATGTTAAGATGAAGAACAGACTGTTTACCTCCGGAGGAAGTAGGCGTTCCGCACAGTAACACCACTCCTTGTCCCTCTCGGACTGACACAGCGCTTCTGGTGTGAACCTTGAAATGATCTAAGTCTGAGGGAGGAAAAAAAAAAAGGAAAAAAGAAAAGATAGCCCATTGATCTTAGTTGTCAGAAGAACTGAGTATGGAACATAGTGTAGGCAAGGCACTGACACAAACCCATAAGAAAACTGTAAGAAGGATTGCAGTGCCTGAGAGAAAAGCAAAGCTGAAAGAAAGAAAGAAAGAAAGAAAGAAAGAAAGAAAGAAAGAAAGAAAGAAAGAAAGAAAGAAAGAAAGAAAGAAAGAAAGAAAGAAAGAAAGAAAGAAAGAAAGAAAGAAAGAAAGAAAGAAAGAAAGAAAGAAAGAAAGAAAGAAAGAAAGAAAGAAAGAAAGAAAGAAAGAAGTTGTCGGGACCTAAATGAGCTCTTAGACATAAATTCTACACAGCATCCACAATTTCTACGTAATTGTATTCATCAGGATTTAATCATTGCTGAAAAATACACTGCACTCAGTCAGCCTACAACGTTATGAAACGTCAAACCCTGAAAATGTAACATAAGAAAAGTGATTTTTTTTTTCTCAGGGGAATAAATGTGTGAGCTCAGTTATTATGCAACTAAATCACAAAAGTAATCTCCCCCAACTTGCTAATATTCTCATTTTTTGAGATGAGTTTATCAAATAACACAAAATGTTAAATAACAATTTTTTAATGAATTTCTTGTACCGACATAGTTGTAATCAACTACCTTTAAAGCTCGGAACTACAGCCTCCCAAATGCAACACAAAGAGTTTTCTTCCCACATTGTGATTCTTAACTTTAAGAAAGAGCCACAAACTTAAAATAGGATTTCAGTCACATGCTGAAGGATTCTGCAATACATGTATAAATGTAATGGAACATTGTCTTGTAAATACAATTACCCCTATTTAATAGAACAGACTTCTGTCTGTACCACTGCTTGAAAAAAATCATCTTCCAGAAATGGGTAGCAGATTAGGAAGATGAAAGGGTTTTTGGAGGCTGTGGAATCACATGAGGCAGTAGGGAGGTTGAACCACATGCAAATGAAAGTTTTTAAAGCCATACAGTAAGCTTAGTAGGTTGAACAAGTAATCTATGCACATTTGTCACGTCACATTTAACTAATTCTAAAAGATATAAAAAAAATTACGATTAATACACCTTTTTCATTCATGTATTCAGGATTAGAATTTCAAAAAGTCAATATCGTTCCTACTTAGCAAGTATCGCAGTTAGTTTGTACTACTTTGTATTTACACACAAACAGTTTTCATTGGGGACTAGTTTCATGTAGTGGTAAAACTAATTCTGTCCGCAAAATTATTCCACACGATCTTTCTTTAATATTCAAGCACCCCAAATCCCAGAGGTTAGTTTAAAAAAGCATGGTTACATGCAGGATTTGAGCCAAGCTATGGTTACAGCTCGACAGGCCTTCTTAATTGCCCCACCGTCCTTGTAACTGTAACTGTCCACAGGAGTGGAATTGAGTTATTGATTGAAGTATGTCAAGACGCTGCGACGGTGCAGAGTGTGTGAGAAAACGTTCAAGACATTCTGCTGTTTCTAACTTTCTCTATGGGGGATCATGCATACGTATAAAGGGTAACCAAATTCAGGATTTCATTAGTGGAGAGAGACCATCTGGAAATGCTTTAACTAGCCACGTGATTGACGCATAATGTTATTGGGTTGATTTTCAATCCCAATATCTGACTTGTTAGGCTGTTTAACAAAAGAAACAATAGTGAATGAGAGCAATTTTTGTGGGACATCGGCTGTATAAACGTACGCTTGTACTTTACTGTGTTGACAAAAACAAGCAGAAGGATAGAACTTTGGAGCACATAGGCCCACTTGAGTCTTGTTAAGCATATGCCTACAGAGGTAAATCGAGTTACAACCACATAATTTAACTGTGTCGGTCCAGTTCTTAAAAACTCAATTCTGTAGGATTTTGTTCAGACTAAAATGTTTAAATGCATTGTAAAAGTCTGGTTTTGATCAGACTAAAACAATAATTGATTTTCTTCTAGGCATCTAAACATGCTTACTGTTACGGTGGCAGTGCAGTCAAAAAACAGTGGTGCGATTAGTCATTTCAGTCATTTGCAGTGCTCATGGTTTTAGACAGTACTGCTATTACATGTTCCACATGTGTTGTTTTTATAATATAAAAGTAGACGCATAGTTACAGACCACTGATAAATACTGCAAACAACATTCCACCAATTTGGTGTGTGCTGCACTTAGGAGCAGTTGCAACCGTTTTCATTGTTAAAAGTGAAAAACTAACTTACAGGCAAACTGTAGGCTTGCTCTCCTGCTGAGGATGGCTCCTATAGTGTTGTAGGCCATGCACTGGTACACCCCTACATCTTGGTAGCGGTCCAGACTGCTTATAATGAGGTTGCCCCCAGACAGACGCCGACGACGATCCAGGCCCAGATTTATGAGAGTCCCATTCAGCGACCATCTGTGAGGGCAAAGGCACCATCAGTCGCTGACAAAACGCATCGCCCATTTTCTTTCCTACCAACCAAGGTGGTATGACAGGAGGTTAGCAGAGAACACAACTCACTGTGGTAACTCACTTAGAGGAAGAACAACATACTAAATATACTATGATTTGTGCTGGTGCCAGGCAACTCAATGTGTTACATATTGATATGAACAGCAAATAAAAAGTATCAGAGACTAGACGGCTGATAAATGTGCGCATATCAGTCAAAAGTGAATTTACTGATAATCATCTGAATGGCCTCTGCAGTCTGACTGATAGTATCGTGACTAAAGCTATAAAACCCTACATCTGTCTCACAACTGCTGCCTAATTCTTTTTGCTCCCACAATCCTTTTTTCCATCTCTCTGTGTTGGCTTCATGTCTGGTGGTTTTTTTCTTTGAAAGTTAGGTCAGATCTTATAATATTTACAGTTTATATTACATTAACACGGGTCTGAGCCACGTGCAGTGACATTAATAGATAGGAACACAAAGGACCGGATGGATCTTACTTTTAGAAAATGATCTGCATTTCAGACTCAGTGGAATCGCACAGATGCCTTACCTGATGTGCCAAGTGGTTTGATAAGCATAGCTGTTTGGAAACTATTTGGACAAGCCCTTACAACAAAATCCTTGACAGGTGATTGAATGAGGTATCTATCACTGTTTTTCAAGAGGGGCTTTCAACTAATCAGATCAATAGCCCCAACCTGGCAAGTGGATTCTCTGGCAATAGTGATCTCTAAGTGTCAAGCTGCCACACAAGGTAAGAAAACCATGTAATCTAATGATATATAATCTAATAACAGCACTGCCCAAACATTCCTATTGGATGGTTTTCTTTCATTATTAAAAACGGTGTCCAAAGGACTTTTACATCTCCTGAGCTAAATGAATGCAGAGGAAAACCCAACTGATTAATAAAGGTATCGGTTTAATTTAAGTTTGTGTGCCACACACAGTGGACAGCAAACAGGCACAGATGAAAAGAAAAGTTACTGGAAGTGCACTAAAATCCTGAAGGCATAGAGAGTAATTTATCATACTACCAGTTCAAAGAGCTTGAACATAGAGAAAAACAATATTTGAACTGCTCCAATTCACTGCACTTTGATCAGGCTTACAGGAAGAATCATGGCAATGTGACGTATGTACCATGTGGATGTCCCCATCACCGTCACGGGTATGTCTGAATGAAGTTTTGAGGAAGGCTGACGTAAAACGTGACCTATGTTTGAGTGATATTATTGTATGTTGTCCCTCATGGTGTCAATCTCAAGTTGAAAGTCGGGGGTAATATGGTCTGAATGAATGAATACATTCCTCTTCAGCCTGGTAAAATGCATTTACAACATCTGCATGTCACGGACACTTTTTTTTTAAAAATAGTTTGCCCCTTTGTTAACTTTAAGGTCAAATCTAATGCAGCTCTTAAGGGTTACAGCTTTGACTACAACAAAATGAAAGAGTGCCCTCCATTTCAACACCAACAATACAATGAGGTGTGTTGTGGACAAATACACCAGCCATTCATGCTCAGAAATGCTGCTTTCCGTATTGCAAATTCCAATGAAGTTTTTTCTACATATGGTTGTTCAATAAACATTTGCATATACTGAAAAAACAAACTATACATAAACAAAATAAACACACTGTTTTTCAAGCTATTCTAAGCATCTTTTGGTTGGCAATTATTTTTGAAAAATCATCTATGATATGCAGAAATACTCATACGTAAGTGACCCGTTAACAGATGCTCGACAGTTATTAGTTATATATTTATATAAACAATGCAATGCTATTTATTGTGGATTTTTTTCGTCTTTTATTCTGTTTCTTTATTTAGCTCTGACACAAAGCGCTGCTGCAGTTATCCCATTCTCCCCACCGGGATCATTAAATTTTAATCTAACAGTATCATACACAAAGTCATCCTCTGCTATTTAAGGAGAGCAGAAGATAACGGTTTTAGAAGCTATCATCAGTCTAACCATAATCACCTCTTCTCTGTCACATTATATTTACATAATGTGATATTATTCCACCTTTGACTTCTCATTAGGGCCAAACAGTCACACTTGGCAAGACTTAACAGTGGGCTGATGTAACAAAAGGATGCCTTTAAACACTTTTTCATCTTTTATTACATCTTTCCCACACTTTACAGGCATGAAAATTTGAAAAAATGATATTTGCACAGCAGGTTCAAAATGCGCTATCCAATAAATGATGCACCTGAAAGAACCCTTAAACCACAAGGTTAAGTCATTCATTTAAACAAGTCCCATTATCCAAAGAGAAAATACTTCTTATTCTTTCTCCGCCACTGCAACACTATCTCTTTTTAAATGCTATGCAGCGTTGATGGGTTCAAGGACAGAGCACTTTTCAAGAATGTTCCATCAATTTTCTCTTAGCATAGAAAATACCAATTTCTATCAGCCACATTCTTCCATTCTGTTTTTCTGAGGTGGAAATGAAAGACGTAGAGGCCATTATGGTAGACTTTCAAAAAGGTTTTATGTCTAACCTTCAAAACAATATCTGTATGAAAATCCACGCTGCTCAGTGATGATGAGCGTTTCCTTCAAAATTCAAAACACTTACACTGATGTATGTATTGATACTAACTCTGCTGCTTGTTAAGGGTGCGCAATGAATACTTAAGGGGTTGAATGGACCAGTGATATATACCGGTGACTGTAGATGTCTGTGTCCACTAACTTGTATTTGGCTATTTAACTCTCAGTCAGGATTTTCACCTCTTCTTGACCTGCTCTTAAGTGCCTCTGCTGATCTGTGATGAACATACAGCAGGTGATCGATCAGCAGCTAAAAAAAACGACTCACTCTGCTTGAAACAAATTTCTTAAAGATGTGTTGTCAGAACATGTGGGCAAGGAGAGACTTGACTTGAATCTCTGGTCAAATGTTCACCTCTCTTTAGACTTTGGGCACCTCTAACAACTTCACATTTATGGCCTGCAGTAGAGAATTTCTTTAGAACTGGTTTCCTCCATTGAGTTAATATAGAAATACTTTGTGCTTAGAATCAGAGTCTCATATCTTTGTGAGTGGCAGAAATTACAGAAAGAAGGAAAAGGGAGAAGAGAGAAGAAGGGCTGAGGGAGCAGTGTGAGCCTATTTACACTTCAAGAGAGAAGCCAGAGAGGTGCTGGGGGCACGCAGAGCCTTGCAGAGCCAGTCTGACAAGAAACCACATTAAACATGCTCACCTCACCTATAATCAGCACATGGAAATATCTGGTCTTACGTGGGGAATGTGGAAAAATCTGAATTAATGAGTGTACGTGCTCCAAACTACAACCATACACCTCATGTTTCCCCACTGTGCTCCATCGGTAAACAGCAAAGACATTTGTCATCACTGGCTGTTAGTGCCAACTTTTGCCTGGCAACCTGCATTGTTCCCATTATGTTTTAAAAGAGAAGACAATCATTAAGATGCTACATGTGTGTCTCTAAAATGCTATATGGTGAGGTAGACTGGTGTTGCATTAGTCAGTATGAGTTAGTAAAGCCGCAATGACACCACTGCTTCAATTGTCTATCTAATCAGGAGAAAATGAATAGAGGAGACAGCATCTTACTTTTCCACGTGAAAACCATGATCTTGAAATCAACAATGTTTAGTTCTTCCTACTAAATGACTGAAATGGCCTGAATGGCTAACTGCAGATGAATGAATACATTTTAAAAAAAAAGGATCGCAAATGTGTCAAAATGATAAAAAAAAACATTGTCTTTACAATGTTGATATTTTGGGCTGTTTTTCTTCAATGTCTTCTTTCAAACCAGCGTGAAGAAATTGTCCAAAGTATCCATCCATTCATTTTCTGCCATTGGGCGAGAGGCGGGGTACACCCTGGTCAGGATGCCAGTCCGTCACAGGGCCACACAGAGACAAACGAGACAAACTATGGATGCTAACTAACACATGGTACATCCAAATGGTATTATATGTTTTATTACAAATAATGTAATTATTAATAATTTAATAAAATTTAATTTATTTTGATCCATTTAATATCTTACTTAAATCAGTGCATATCAGTACATAGAAAGATGACTTAAGGTGAGAAACCCACTGGAAGCTGTCACAATGAATATTTTTTTTGTTCCATATCTCTAAAAGGCATTTTTCTAAGACGTAGAAAACATATCAATAATGATTTATTCGACAGGGGACCTTAGCTAATGCTTTGTTTGCACATACTAACATAAAATTACCAAAACATGAAAGGAAATTAAAATAAGAAAGAATGAAAAGTGATCAACTGGGAAAGTCTCGCAACGATATCTATCATAAACTGTTAAAAATAATAACCCTCTTTCCCTACAGCGACACTTCTGAAATGGATTTTTATTGTAAAGTAAGAAAGTAAACAAGTTCAATACAAGTCAAATTAGCTGCTGAATTCAATCAAATTATAATCTAATTCACTACAATCCAAATTGAATCCAGTTCGGTCCAATTCATTACAATTGTATTCATATATTCCCAGTTCCTGAGAAGCAGCCTAGTTGAGGAAACAAACAAATCTAGCAACAGTGGAGAGAAAGAATTCCCTTTTAACAAAATCAGATTCAGGGAAAGCACTCAACCGCCACGACCAGTTTGAGTAATGACGAGTGATAGTTCAGGAAAGTGCAAGTGAACGTCTGATTATGAGGCAGAGTACCTCTACTTTCACACACATACACAAAAATAAAATAGGTTATAATTACATACTTACTAAACTAGAGAGCTTCTGTACTTACCTGTACTGAGAAGGGGGCGTTCCCTTTGCATCACAGGTCAGGGTGGCCTCTTCTTCTATGGAGTCAACGGGAATGAACAAGTCGGCTGGCTCCATTCTCCACCGTGGACCATGGTATGATCCACTGTCCAGGCAATCTGTCGGAGCAATAGCAACTGCCTCACCAACAGAGTATTCTTCCTAACAAATAAACTGAATAAAAACATTTCAGACTACACTACCAAATCTCAATGCCCTTTATGTCACTTTGAATTTAAGAAAAACTGATAGCCACATGATTAAAAACAGCTGTATTTTCTCATGGAATTAGGCCAAAGTTAATTTCTTTAACAACTGGTCTGACAACTTTTATACATGATAAATATCGAAGATGCAATTAGATTAGTAATTTCGTATTGTTTGTATTATGTGAATAGAAACATGATGAATTGTATCAGCGAGTACAACCCTCTGATGGAGAGGAAAGCTTTTGCTTTGTGTTTTGCCAAGTAAAAGATTACAGTATAAAAGCATCATATCTCACTATCAGGTTATAATCACAGAGGAGTGAGGAAGAAGATTGAGAGTATTGTGTCTGTGGTGCGAATGGAAGTCAATACTCAGGAGTGCCCCTTTAAACCTGGGCCTCCTATCATCTCTGACATCTCGTCGAATGTCCAAATGTGAAAAAAAAATCATTACTCATATAAAAAGGTGCTTTACCTGTCAGACAGTCGATGATTGATAACAGTAGAAGCTGTTTCCATGGCAGCGTCATCTTTGGCAGTCAGGGGTAAATGAGACTTTCATCCAATAAGCTTTGAAATGGCACTTGTGTTCTCAGAGGGAGAGGAGCGTGACCTGTTGAAATGAGAGTTTTGCGGTTAAATACTCAAAGTTTTATATATTATTCCTTTTAATAACCTATAAGGAGAAGATGAGGTAAGAGCCAGCATTTTTCATAGAGTGAATAGGTTTCAGATGAAACTGAAAGTGCGGCTTGGTGTCGGATTAGCGCAACTTCTTCGGTCCATTCTCAAATTTCAAATCGGTCAATATCACTTTGTGCCCTGTGCTGTGGTCAACTTGCCCCCTGAGATGTCTGGGTGCTACTGGAGGCATATGAGAGGAAGTCCAGGCCAATCTATTAGGAGAGCAACCGACGCCTAAGCTCATCCTTCACTTGGACGGATTCACTCTCTGGCTGCCTGAGGAGACTTGGACCTGGGAATTGGGTGCCATCCAATCAATTAGATTCACCCACAGCAGCATGTGTCTCCCCACATGCTGGGGTGAATCAAGACAGCCTGATGAGGAAACCGTTCCACTCAGGACCATAATCAAGGGCGGGAGTCTGTCTGCTTGTAGCATGTGTTGCAAATTGTGCTGCACTGAGCAAGTAATGATGCAATTATGAAATGTCAAACATACACACAATGGAGAACCGGTAATAGGTGAGCAGTTAAGTGAGCAGTGCAGCATGTGCAGACTATATGTAGATTTGCATACATTAGTCTGCACCTGCGTGAAGGCGTGCACATGAATAAGCTGGGAGGAACACACAAGATTTCCTCAAGAGCTGTTCGAGATAAGGCCAGGGACAGATAATATTATCCATCTGCTGAATGTCACACAACCCACACACACCCACACACCAAACTTGCTTTCTAACAGTGTATAACACATAACGTATTACAGCCAGCCTCCACACACACACACACACACACACACACACACTCACTCATTCACATTCCGTTTAGAAGACATAAGCCGTGATGTGCGGCTCATTTGTGGCCTAATCCTGAGGCGAGTCTGGTTCAGAGCACTACTTATAGCGGGCCTAATTGTTTGTCAGCTGCCTGGATGTCAAATCAGACATGTGGGGTCTCAGCCAGGATTTTCTTCTCTACCTTTCATGTTTGCTCAGTCTTTTTTCTACCCCCAAAGTCTGCAAAATTGGATTGGTACGCTTCCTCTCCAGAAGAGTCCTGCACGCCATACCTTAGCGATAGGCCCACAGTGTGCAAACTGCTGGCACCTCAGGACTAAGGATCGGTGTGTGGAGGGTGCACTTGGTTTTAACGCTCCTGTCGACTTTGCATGTTATGGTTTGGATTAGTAATAGGGTTAGTCAGAAATGGCACCATGTAATAAATTATGTTATGTGTCCCCTTTTTTAAATACCGATTTAATTAATCAATCATTTACAAATGCAAATTACAGTAACAAAGTTGTTCAAAAACGCGCACATACACCAGTACACACTGATACAAGCACAAAACTTCCCAACCACCCACATGTGCACGCACACTTTCACATGCTAACTCTCAGCTTGCACTCCTGGATAATGGTGGTGGAAGGTGGAGAGGAGGCTTCACAGGGTGAATCACTTTCACTCTCAATCAAGGATGTACCTTTGTGAACCGCTACAGGGTTAACTGATATAACACAATAATGTATAAACACTTTAAGAACCACCTCCATCACACTCCGCCTGCATCCAAGTAACACACTGCTTGAACAAATAGCCCAGCTGGAAGAGTGGGAGTGCACTTTATTTGAAGGCCTGTGCTGCATTCATCAGAGATATTCAAGCTGACATTGTAGCACACAAGTATGCAATTACCTGGAGAATGTTGCAAGGTAGAAGTGTCGTGTGTATGCATGTGTGTGTCAGCACCTTTTTCACTCCCCATACTCTATCTCAGATACTTCTCAAGGTTGACTGAATATATGTTTTGCTTTCATTTATTCTTCATCAGACAGTGCATACAACCACCATAAATGCATGTTCACCTGAAGACTGAACCCATAGATTTCCACTTGAATGTATTGGCTATGCCCTGCTGGTTCACATCTTTCACGCTGATGTGAAGCATGGCTGCAGTGTGGCTTCACACCCGGTACAGCAGGAACCACAGGGGCGGTCAGAGGCTGAATTATCAGCATTGTGACTATAACTGCATCCCTTCATCACTTTGACAAAGGAAGGCATGGTCGAGCAACAGACAACTCCTTATCATGAAGAAATACTAAGAGCTGCTTGTTTCTGAATGCTTCCCCCAGAAAACCAGACAACTCAGTGTGGAGGAATTAGCTCCAGAGAGGAGGAGACATCACGTTGTTCCAGTCTAAAATAAACAATTATTTTTAAATACATGACATGTCATTAGTAGGTCAGTTCCGAACAGCAAGACAGGCCGACACGTGAGCCTCTTAGAAGTGGCCAAATATTTCATAATTGAAATGTTAAGAGTAAAATACTTGAGCTATGTTATGATAAAGCGGCACAGCGCACCCATGCTCTATTATCAAAATATGGGCTATGCTGTCTTACCTCCTATCCTGAAATATCTTGAGACCAGAGGGAGTCGAATTCAGCCTTCACAGAAAAAACGGCAGACTGATCCTCCATGGAAACCTCGTTAGGAAAATTTCGGTCACAATTGCAAGGTCGTTCATACAGGTGAAATTGAGCCCGTGGCCAGTCACAGATAACGGGAAACGCAGGAGGCATAAACACACGCGTTTCATATCGGTGCCCACCACCTTCTCCTCCACTCCCAACGTAAAAATAAATAAATAAAAGGAAAACACACACACACAACACCCACGTTGTTTGCAGTGCCGAATCACATGTAAAACATTCCCTGTTATGAGGCTCGGATTAGCCTCTGGTTGCGCTCTCAAATCCAACACGCCTCGGTTTGAAACTGGGCTTGGACAGGGATCTTGCAGAGATGATTTATTATGCGCATCAAGTCAGCTCTCCCTGCGAATAAGGAGGAGTGGGCTACAGCAGCCAGAACCAGCGGCAGCGCTGGGATGGAAAGGTGCGGGAGGGAGGAAAACGCACCTGGCGGGGAACTGCGCCCCTCTGCGTCAGACCATAACACTGCTACGGATCTGTGAGCCGCCACGGTCCAAGTAAACTGTTTGGGGAGCACTGACCATTCTTATTTGCTTTTGTAGCTGCTTGCGCCTGTATGATTTTGAGACGTATCAAACAAAATCTTCTTTCTAAAGACTAAAGGAAATGGCTATATTTTGTAAGGCAGTCTTGGCGTGTGCAGTTTGTAATGATCTTATCTTAGTCTGTTATATTCTGATTTATTTTCCTTATTCTAATCAGGAAGGAGCCATTGAGTTACAAGATGTGTTTTGCAGGAAGTCTTGGCCCTTTGATTACAAAGAAGTGATCCACAAGTAACCCAGACAGCAATGTCTGTGGGAAAGGCAGAAACACTATTTATCTTACATTAATTTCACATCATTCAGCTTATAATTAATTGATGCATTGTTCTCCAGAGTAACCGAGAGGTATTTCAAATGTCCAGGGCTTCTGAGTTGAAAGTCATATAGACTAATCAGTGTACAACTGATATTGCAAGAGCCTCTGTGGCTTGGATGAGTTGAATCATCATTTGCACAAAATAAGCTCAGCAGCATCAGGAAATGTCTGATTCTTTGATTAAAAAGTTAAATGTACAGACTTGTTTTTGCTGCACAAGATGGAGGAGGTTCAAATACTCTCAGAAGTAAGGTTTCAGTCACAGAGCTTAAAGGGCTCCTTGGAAGCTAATGAGATTTATGGGAGTCACATACATTTTCACTCAGTGAAATGGCAGTTGAGGCCCATGTGTATGTTTCTTAAGAGTGACAGTGAAAACATCCTTTCTCTGCTTTAAACTTAAATCTATTCATTTTTTTTCTTATGTAGGATACCACTTTTATGCCAGCTGACATCAGAGATATAGTTTTAAAGTCAGCCTTTTACATGAGCCATGAGGAGTCATGAACACGCATACAAGTGTCACAGATTTTCTTCTGCGCTGCTCAACTTGGTGTTTTTCATTTGCTTCAAGGGAAATCAGAAAAATCAGTGAAAGTTTATTTAACTTTCCTTCATGTGCAAATCAGAATTAAACATTTCATTTAAAATCACGTGATATTATTGGTGTTAATTTAGTGTTTATCATTCAATATCACCATACAGTAGTTTGGAAACCTTAATAAGAATAGTCTATACTAATAAGGAAAAACTATGTTTTCTCTAACTTTAATCACAATTGCATGTGGGAAAAGGTTCATTCTTGGCTAACTAATGAAGAAAATGTAAAATGTTGGCTGGCTGTAGCTCATTATTTTGGCTCAGTGATGAAAGCTGCATTTAGCCAACACGCATTAGATTCAGCATTTGGAAGTAATCACTTGACGGTTGTATGTAAGCTTTAGGAGAAAAAAAACAAAAACCCAGACTGTTAAACAAAGAGTTTTGCATAATTTATTTCTAATTGACAGACAAATCTACCAAATATCTACCACTTAGATACTAATCTACATACAGGAGATCACTAGAGTCTTGTTGTCACGTAAGCCATGCAGAAACAGCTTTTTACACTTTGCTTTCTGTTCAGATTTAACACGGGAGATAAGGAAGTGTTAATTGGTGAGCTTTGAAGATGTCGGTTCAGTTTTTGTGCTAAACCAAGCAAAAAGCTCTATTTTCATACAAAGGTGACATTTTGTGAAGACTTTAGAATGTTGCACCAAAAACAATGTGAACCATTTGTCAGTATCTGCCCCAGTTGGATATGATGAGGCAATAACAACAAAACATTTCTGGTATTTGCTGATCAGTCCGTTCCATCAGCTGTGTTAGTTCATTCCTCCGTCCACATTCGTATCTTGGATGTTGGTTCTCTTATGCTTACTTCAGGTCCATCAACAACAATTCTATCAGATCAAGATCAGAACTTTGGCTTGGCCAATGCAAAACATCTGACATGATCTTTCTTCGGCCATTATTTGGCAATGATTCGGATGTTTTTGCTCCCCATGTTGTTGCTCGACCCACTGATGTCTTTTAGAGATTACTGTTGTATTTCAAAATTCATTGATCAACCAATGAGTTCAACCTGTCCTAACATCTGTTTCCTTCTATGTTGCTTATTGTTAGCTTTGATGTTAACTGCATTGTTATGTCCTCATTTGTAACTTGCTTTGGATAAAAGTGTCTGCCAAATGCATGAACAAATGCAGCAATACAGACACGAATTATGTTTAACAAATAGGATGAGGTTTTTATGCTTGGTTGCAGTGTTTTCCCTACTAAACAAACACTGGAAAAAATGCCCCTCCAAAAATAAGTAAAAAAAACAGCAATACAAGATGTTTTTGCTTGAAATAAGCAAAATAAATCTGCCAATGGAACTAGTGAAAATCGGCTTGTCAAGATTTCTTGAAATAAGATGTCATATTTAGGACTTTTGAGATCTACAAATGTCAGAAAAAGCTTGTTTCATATGATATGTGACTCAAAACAATTTGCTTTCAAGACTTTTTCATTTAACAAGATATTTCAGATGTATTGTCTTCCAACAAGTCCATATATCTGGTTGAAATAGTACTTGTTAGGCAGTTGTGTCTTATATTAAGTGTAATGAGATATTTTGACTAGAAATGAGATAAATATACTTGGTAAGAATTAGATTTTTTCCAGTGAAACTCCTCAAATTTCAAGAAAGGTTCCGATGTCTAATCTGTCAACAAACCACTTTTCCAACAGCCCTCTGGCTCGTCTTATATGATCTGCAGCAAACATATATTCTTTTGGAGCCGCAGCTTTCTTCTTCCAGTCTTTCCATGCATACCATTGTTGTTGAGTGTTTTCCAGATATCCAGATAGTGCACTCATAAACGCTGAAATCATACACTATGAGAGAATCCTTTAGCAACATGAAAGTTACTCTGGGTTCCTTTATAATCTGGTGGACCATTCATGGAGTGATCTTTATTGGTCTTGATTTAAACGCAGTCTATCTGACTGAAGATTAGTGGAAGTTCATATTCTTTAGAGATGATTTTGTAACCTTTTCGACCTTGATGAACGTTAGTCTCCAATTTTCTGAGGACCTCATGACAAGAAGGTCACTTTGATGCACTGATTGAAAACACCTTCAGCTCCATTAACTACTGATCACAACGATTCAGCTTTACATATTTTAGTTAATTATAGACATGTGAAAATGGATCACTTTCCATGACAAATAAGTATGACGAATAGTCTCATTGGTTTAATCTCTCTGTATCTTCTTTTAAGACTTTGATGTTGAAATTAAATGATGCATGGGGTCATAATTATTTAGAATAATGCAACTCTCACTAACAAAAAAAAAAAGAAAGAAAGAAAGAAATAAGAAAGTCCTGTTATTACAGACACCAAAACATGTGATGCAGTTTTTTTCCCCCACTTACAATAGATGCAGAACCATTTCATATTGTATAAATATAATATGGCAAAATGTCTTTTTCACAGACATTTTGTGATGTTACATCAGGAAGTGCACGGGCATAGTTAATAAGAAATACCTGAATTGGTTATTTTGCATGATGGCTCACTGGAGTGATTTATTGCAACACCCACTAATGTTATTAGTTCCACCTGTGCACGTCCTGTCATTTGATTGAATGTGTTAATATAAAGTACTGATTTATGCATCACAGTACAAGTACAGCACATTACATTGGAGACTCACTGAAAGGAAACTATGTGCCTTTGTTTTACTACTCCAGTCTGTTTCATACAATTATTATTGCACGTTTATTTTTCATGGAAGCAGGATGACTACCCTTTCATCTTTTCTTACAGTGTGTTCCCCTTTTCCAACTAAGATGAGGTTTTTCATTTTAAAAGTGAGGGTCTAAGGATAGAAAGAGTTGAATTAAAGCTCTTTGAGTCAAATTTGGGATATTGTACTGTGCTAATAAAACTGGTGTGACTTATTCTCAGCATACTTAGTATATTTACAGACTGAAATAAGATTGTGTCTATTCTGTCATCTGTTTTGTTATCTATTTCTAATAAGTCTTCCAAAAACAAATAAAACTCCAGTTAAAACTGGGCTCCACTTTTCTATTTCAACCTGTTTATTTAAACAAGCCTTGATTTAATACTTTTCAGCTGCACAAAACGTACTTTCTTATGTTTGCCTTTCAGAATAGCAATTTACCAATATTTTGCACCGTGTGAAATTGGCATAGTGGTGATAATCATGATTCATTGTTGTGTTGATGGTTTTGGATTTTTTTCCATTGTGTTTCTTGTTTGGTTTCTGTCACTTCCTCACTTGATTCCTCAATCTCTCCTCAGCATCGTCATCAGCTCCACTCCCTTCACCTGTGTTCACTTAACCTCAGCTGCACTCATTCACCAATCACCCTCCTCTGGATTTAAACTCCCGGTTTCCTTCGCTCTTTGCCACATCCTCACCATTAGCCCCTCTCGTGCTCTTCCTACTTGCTTGAGGCTATTTTTTTTTTTTGTCAGTCTGGTCCATTTAATTTTTCTCAGCATTTTGATTTTGCTTTACCATGTTTTAATTTCATGTATTTCCGGCTTTGTCGCGCCTTTATTTAAAGTAAATCATTTTGTTTAGTTTTTGCCGTCTGGCTCTCGGTCAGTTTCTGCACCTAGGTCCTCCTTCCTCGCCTCCACCATCGAACACGTGGCAGATATTGCACATTCATAAGTTGTTTAACAATAGGAAGTAGAAGGGGTTGGATAGTAGCATTACAGCAAAAACTGTCATGGCAACAAACCAAGTACAAACCATATCAGTTCAAATGATATTCAAAGACTTCTTATTTTTCTACTGTAGTTGGCACGGGTTTGTCACGCACAAAAAAGAAAACAACTATGCTTAGGGTTATATATTCATGAATACATTGTTACAGGTTCTTATCATGTTGTCTGCTGCCCTGCACACCAACAGTTGAATTAAAATGGTACCATTTCAAAATATCTGTACCTTTTGTTATATGTTTTACAAAAAAAAAAACTATCAACAATGAGAACCTCATGCAATGAAACACACATATACTTTCACTAAATATTCTGAATTACAATAAGATATGGTACAGATTAGTTACAAAAGTGCAGCTGGTTAGTTTGAAATTCTTTTCTGTTATTGTGCTGAGGCAACAGTTAATTTCCATCTTCATCACATTTCTAACCAAACCAGCTTGTGAGGTCTGACCTGAGGTGAGTCCAGTATGCTCAACAGGGTACTGCAATGCAGAAGTCTCTTTCTCTAGATGCTGTAATGCATATGGCAGCAATCGGTTCATCATCTCATGAAAACATTAGCCATTTTCTTTGCAACACAAGCAGTGTAGTGATTATACATTCGGTCACCGTGTAGATGTTTTTTCCCTGCTCTAAATCTGCTGTTTATCTCAAGGCAGATGTCTACCATTCTTACCAAGAGCAAGGTTCGAGGTAATTCAAATGAAATATTTCAATGGCATTATATAGATATCAAACTACTTCCATGTTTGTTATTTGGATTTTTTAAAAATGTGCGACTTCCAAAATTATTCACGTACTTTTTGTTCAGGAGTAAAGTCATTTATTTATTTATTTTTGCCATTTTCATCAAATGTCTGCCCATCTTAAAAGAGGAATTTCCTCTTCCCTGCTGCTCCTTAAATGTTTCATTCAAACTGAAAGTTTAACGAGACAAAGTAAGCATACGTGTTGTTGATGAAAGTGCTTGAATTGAAGGTAACTTGACTTCAGAGGTCCGTTTCACGAAGCAGGTTTAGTGAAAACTCTGAGTTGGTTAACCCTGAAATGAGGGAAACCCTGAGTTTTCCGTTTCACAAAGGGAGGTAACTCAACCCCGAGAAAGAGGGGTAACTCTAGCCTGTTTCACAAAGAGAGGTAACTTAACCTCTCGGTCAGTTACCGGAGTAACAGACTCTATGCACCTAACCTGGTCGGGACCAGGTTTTATTCAAGAAACCTCGAGTTTCGTTCTGTCTCCGCCCTCTTTCAGCCACACACGCCATTTGATTTCCTCATTCATTCAGTCAGCAGAGCGAGTTTTGGCGTAGCAGGTAGTTCTTCTAGTTCTAGAAGTCCATTTATAATATATAAAATTTATAATATACAGTAAGAGGCGACTTTTTCCACGAACATGGCATGTCCGTTCATCAACGATCCCGTGGATGAAGGTGCAGCATTATTGCGCAGAGAAATAAATATTCGTCGGAGATGGTTATCTGACCGCACACAGATTTTTGCATTTAAAGACAATTATCTTTTTGAGCGGCACGATCAGAATTTTGTGGGACAAAAGAAAAAAAAAGACATAAAAGACAAATAAATATTTGTATGAATAGGCTTAAAAAAGACATATATATGCCTATTATATTTTATAAAGGCACTCGTGTCTCAGCCACTGCCCTCCCGTTAGAGGTGGTGGTGCTGGGCACCACCCGTTTTATGGGCATCTGCCTTCTGTTGGCTCAGTAGAAGTCTGTGTTAGTTTAAATAGGCTTAATTATTTAACAGAACATGATATAGATGAGAAGACATAGTTTATGTGTGTGAAAACAGCATTATGTTGGGAATAAAATAACTGCACAATCAAATAGCCACTTAATATTTACTTTACAGTGTAAAACATGATCAAAATGAGGAACCTCCATGCCGAGGTCTCACCTGTTTGAACAATGTTTTTATATTTCATCTTAAACTGCTGCCAAGTGCGCTTCTCCCCCGCGGGATTGCACCTAAATGAAATAAATGAATGGGTTACCATTCAAGCAGTTTCCCTGTAATATTATTGTGATTGCAAAGGACTACATTTAAACTTACACTTTTGCTGCTGCAACGGTGTTGCACTTATTTCTAAAAACGTGTTGAAACTCGCCGTATGAGCGCATTAAGATTTTCAATTCGAGGTTGGTGAAAAACGTAGCCCCTCCTCTTCCCCGTTGCCAAGGTGACTCGTCGAATCGGGGCTCCATTGATGCTGGCTTTTTAAAGTTGTGGTGCACGCGCTAAACTCAAGGTGAACCTACTCAGAGTTGATTAAACTCACTCAAATCAGCGTTTCTGGAACCGAAAACTCAGGGTTTTTTATCTCAGAGTAGATCAACTCAGAGATCAGGAATAGACTCAGAGTTGGTTGAACCTGCTTTGTGAAACGGACCCCTGGAGTCTTGAAATTGTTCAATAAATCAAGAAAAGGCACGTACAATGTTCAGATTTTAAAACCTTGAGAGACAAAATGCCTGTGTAAACAAAAAATTACCGAAATATAATTCATGACCGAGTTCAATTGAAAGAAATTACTTCTACTGTGGGTCTTGAGTTGCAGAAAGCTGACAATTCACTGTTTTTGATAAGCATCAGCTGACAGCTTTGCTTCATTGTAAAAAGATGTATTTCTCAACACTAGAGAGAAACTGCTCACTCTATTAGTTCCAATCCTCTTCTTCTCTTTCTAGTCACACTCACCCACTCTTTCAGATAAACAACTCTTCATTACTACGCCTGACTCTCTATTCCTGTCTGGATCTCTCGCTCAGAGTTGTCTCTCTGACACAAACGCTGAGTTCCTCTACTTTAAAACCCGTCGCCTTGCACCCGAACACACACAGGTCAATATCTGTGCTTAGCCTCAGTGAAGCTTAACTGTATTAGACGCAGTACTCCCTCTGTCTAATAGGAACTACTTTTAACCTACATTGATCATCCTCAATTCAAGCCGAGGTTTCTAACACATGGCCACAACATTGTTAATAATGCTCTATACAGCTGCTGTTTGACATTTCTTTTAATTATGCCTGTAAGTTATTCATGGTCTTGATCCTAGGAGCTTGTTGTGAAAAGCTTCCTCGAGGAATATATTATCCTGCTCCTCTTGAGGCCTATGGATTACCCATCTTAATAGCAAACCCCTAAAGGTATTACTTCCTTCACTGTGCGCAAGTGTGTGTTGTGCCCTTGTGGTACGTGTGATAACAATGAGCATTGCGCCTTGAATGCATGTGTTAAGCAGCAAAAGTCATTAGGTCTAATTTTTAAACCAGTCAAAGGGCTTGCTGTAAAGTCTCCCGTATTACTCTTGCATTGCCTAATTTTGACAGAGCATAAAGAAAAGAGCAAACGGTTGCAAGATGTGTGCTTATCGCACAATGCAGCGACCCCCATGTTTAACCCAGTTTTGCAGAGGAAAACATCACAGCTTAATTTGCTCACTCTGCAGGTTGGTTAACAGACAGCGAAACGCAGCAATTTCCCACAAAGTAGAGGAGGAAATCTCAAATGCGCAAGCTTCAAATGGGATTTAAGATGTTAATTATGATGTTTCTTCATCACAGACCTGACTGCACACCTGCATAAATTCCCCAGGCTGTGAGCGTTCGCATGAAGACTGGGAGGTGGAGGCTGAATGAAATTAGGAAACTATGACATACACACTCCCACACACAAAGGAGGAAATGGAAGGCAGTTTATCATTTGAAAACAAAAAGTGCCGGAAACACCATAAAGCCTACTTTATCATATCATGAAATATTTAAACGTTTTGCTTCAAATCTGTACATCCTTTTCACCTTTGCTATATTCGTGTTTCACAAAACGATACGTACTGTCCCTCTTTTCATCCCTCTTTGTTTGGTGTGGTTATAGATTTGAGCACAGAAAACAGTTCTCACCGACATGGTTGTCAATCCAAAGGAACGTGGGTGTTTCTTTCACTTCTCTTAAATATATTACACAGGCACTCATGGGGGTTATTTTTCTTTTTCTCTTTCATATCAACTTACACATTACATTTTCCTTGTCTCTTTTTGAACATTTCTGGGAGCTCTGGTTCATTAGCTGTACTCCTTTCAACAGCCTTGCATAGAAGACTAATGGGCCTGCATAACTTTTATTGCGTACTGCAGTTCC
This sequence comes from Odontesthes bonariensis, assembly GCF_027942865.1. Taxonomy (NCBI): domain Eukaryota; kingdom Metazoa; phylum Chordata; class Actinopteri; order Atheriniformes; family Atherinopsidae; genus Odontesthes; species Odontesthes bonariensis. Next base: position 16,669,394 of record NC_134515.1, on the reverse strand, counting down.
ATGGCTGTGGAGGATCAAGAATTTCGTCTCTACTGTTGCTGATTAGGAGGCCTAGCTTGGGGCTACTGAAAGGAAAGATCCACTTTGCGATAAATCCTCCTTTCGGTCAATAAGAATTCACTTGGCTACAAGAGAGGCCTGCAATTAAACCGGCTTGTGAGGGTGAGTCCATGGTGTTCAGCTGGGAAATGCTGAGCACCACTCTGTGTATCTACAATATGGTAATGCATATGGCAGAAATATGTTAATCATCTTCTATCCAAGACCTTAATAGTACCAATGCTTTTTGCAACATAAAAAAATGCCATTTAACAGAGATGTGGCTGCAATTTTCCATCACGCTACTCAACTATGATTACAGCATTTTGAGTTTGAATGTTTCTCCTATATTTTAGAAAACAACAAGCATGTCAGCGTTTTAAAACAAGTCCGTTTTAATCTAACCAAACCACAGATGAGAAGACTGAAAGCTTCTTCATTTGACTCCTTGAGCAATTTGCAAAGCGTAGCAAAGCTTTTGTATGCCTGTCATGGTGATGTGAAGTGCTCCTGTGTCCATGGAAACAGGTATAGGGCAAAATCTTCTGTTGTGTCCGACTTGAGATGCAGGCATCAGACATCCTCAGATTCATTAGGTTGGTCCTTGGCCCAGAACTGAACTGAAGAGATTTTAGAAATTGAGTGATGGCTAGAAAATCGTAAAACGATTGACAAAGACTGAGATTGACACCAATGAAATTTGGTCCAATATCCAAATTAACAACTGAAAAATGCTTCAGAGGAATTATTACAACCATTTGACTAGCATGACTGCTCAGACCAGACTCCCTCCAGACTCAACTCCAGCGGACAGGATGGCATTCCAACCATTCTTTTATTTTCCCCCCAAATGTTGTGAGGAATAGAGCTCATACTCAGATTAGTCCACAAATTAGTGCCAATGGGCAATCGTGTTTTTTTGTTTTCTGTTGACAATTTCTCATAAAAAAAGCAGGCATATTTAAGTTGTAGTTATTTTACAAATTTTGAGCCTTTTTCATGATTTTCTATTTTGCACTGTTGACCATCATGTAAGTAGTTGTGGAGAGAGATTCAATGGCTATTTGTGTATCAAATTACGTATTTAAAACTGGGAACTTAAACAAAGATTTCCTCATGTACACAAAAGACAACACACAGTCACCAGAAAGATTATTCAGCTACCACTGATTTCTTCACGCAATTGGATTCAATAGGTGCTGAATCATTTTGCTGGCGACTTCAGAGAAGTAAAGACAAATTTGGTGAAGCTCATTACAGTCACTTGGGCTGTCAAAAGTATCGTGTTGACTTTCTTTTTTTTTTTTTTTTTTTTTTTTTGTTTTAGAGATTATAGTTTGTAGTGTCATTCAACATCTGTTGTGTTGAGTGTTTTTCAGTTGGTGTTGGTGAGGGTCATCTTGTGACCACTGTGCTTGGCTAAAGTAGCTTTCCTGTGTTCTGAAAAATGTTTTTGTCAAAAAGCTTAATAGAGCATTATATAATTTTCGGGATAATGTCAGCACTGACTGTTAAAAAACAAACCGGCAGCTTCACACGGGTAAGGCATTTCTAAGTGGTAAATGGACTGCTTTTTAATAACCTTTTTTTGGTCTTCCTGACAAATAATATTGCTTTAAACTTAAAGGTGCATTTATACAGCATTCCTAGTGCATACATGCAGCATTATTCTTTCACACAAACATTTATATAAATAGACTTGGGGCCCTTTGGGGTATACATGCTGCTCTACATTTTCTGAGATTTCTAAGCTGAATGCGTTTCATTCTTATGCCATTGATACTGAGGTACAGATCTGAAAATCAGTCTTTATACTGAGTTTCCAAGTCAACATAAAGCAACTTAATGCAGCCAGAAAATCTCTTGAGCAGGATATTACCCCTGCAGTAATTTGGGGTTTAATGCATTACCCAAGGGCCCTTTCGCAGTGTTTGTGGTCTGTAACAACAGACACCTTGCCATTGCAAATTTAATAGCCTACGTCTCTCAACCAGTGCCAAGAATCAATCCGGCAGAGTATCTTACAGTAGTTTGTTGATAGTCAGTTACTCTAGCTCTGGGCCATCCTTTGAGTTTTTTTTTTCACCGACATCATCATCTCTTGATGCCTTTATGGTCTTGGTAAAAGGTTCCTAAATCCTAAACTCGCAGTGCAGACAGAATTAGACTTACTGCCAGTAGCCCTGCACTGCTGAGCAGAAAACATTGGAAAAAGAGCAGGTGGCCGCAGATATTACTGCCCACATCCTCATGTCAATCTGACCAGACATTTCCAGTGCAGTTGATTTGGATATAAATTTTGCCAATGGCAAACACATAAAGTTATAAACGAATGAAAATTGCCGTGATGCTTTTGTTTCAGTAGGAGAGGGGAGGTGGTAAGCGCAGTGAAGGGTGGTACGAGGAGATTGTTAAATGGAGCTACTTGCCATGTGTTATGTATTTTCAGACTGGAAGTGTGGCCTGCTCTCGTATTCAGAGATACTTTATTTGACATCGTGAACGGGATGTACAGTTTTAAATCATGCCTTTAGGCAACGGAAGGTCTTCAAATCCGTTGGGTCTGACAATTGATATCTATGGCATGTTTGTACTCACATGTTCAAGCCCATTGTTTAGGTTGTGTGTCATTTCCATTTGTTTAAGCAGCTATAAATATTTAAAACTGTAAAACTGTTGCGGGGGAATGAGAGTACAAAAGTACTCTCAGCTGAATATTCATTACCTATAAATATTTTAGTTCTCATTTCACCAGCTTTCCATTGACTCATCTTATGTGTTGCTTTAGTGCTTCCTCATGGGGGTAAAGGAGGAGGGGGATGTTCACGCTCAGTGTTCTGTCGAGCATTTTGAGACAATTTTGGTTGTTATTGGTGCTATGTAGATAAAACTGAATTCAACTGAACCGAAAACAGTGTATGTATGCATGTATATGTTGTAAGTTTTACGACCATTAGTTGACTGGCAGATGTGATCAATAAATCTACTGAATGGGCGAGATCAACCTTCCTCACATGAAACTGCTGATTTTTCTCTTACAGGAAATCGGCACAATCACACAAATTTTCTTTAATGTTTTCTGGAAACCAGATGTGAATTGGAAAATCAATGTTTGTCAGGACTTGATGTGGGTCGCTACCAAATGTGAGACGTGCACGCGCAGATATTTCTCACAGATGCACCAAAGTGAACTAATCCTCCCTGTATTGCTTACCCTTGATCGATAGAAAAAAAAACCTAAACGCTCCTCAGATCCTGATGTCCATCGCCACAATGCCTCTAGTTGTCTGCCACCTGATTGCCATTAAAAACAGAATAAATAAATAAAGGGAGTGGGGGGGATTGGACACTCAGTCACTTTATCTGACGACCTTGAGATAAACATAATAAGCCCACTATCTGTGCAGATATCCTTGAGCAACACAAACATAGTTCATTTATAAAAAAAAATTTCGAATAAAAAAAAAACAACAACTCTTTTTTTCAACTTAATTGCCTGTTAAGAAGGTTACATTTTGGCATAGAGGTGGTTAGAAAACCTGTATGCGTATATAACAGAATATGTCACCAGTTTTTCTCTGGAACTATATTTTCCCCACACTGCCTCAACGTTCAGGTTTCATATCAGGCAGCAAGTCCCTTTTGGTAGTGCCACTATCATATTTACTTAACTTATTGAAAAATTAACTCGAGGCAAACTTATTTTTTCTGCTCTGGAGATTTTTGGAAAACCACGACGGGGGTCACTGCTCCACTGGATGAAGTAAAAGATCTTAAAAACCACAGACATAAAATTTTATTGGCAGAAAATAAGTTCGGAAAATGGTCTGGCTTCACCTAGCTTGCTCAAAGCAAGAAGTGCTGCCTCACTCGCCAGAATGTCTCCTCAAATATGTTGGTCTCCTTTATGAGAAGACAAGGCAGCTGGGAGTTGTGTTTGCTTTCATTTTGAGAGCATTAGAGGCATGTATGTGAACCCATGTAGTTGGAACAAACAATAGGATGTGATAACCCAAATGGATTACCTCCCATGCTTTTCCTCCTAAAAGAAGGCTCATGAATGTTCAGCCAACATATGTGCTACTGCTTCCAGCGTTTGTTTTCACACACTGTGTTCTCAGTTGATCAATGAAAAGATCTATCCCAGGTGATTGGGTTTCAGATATGTATAGGTCCAAGTCTCAGACTACTTCATGGATTTTCAATAGCTTCTTCCTAATGAATGCTTTCATTCTGTGCTTGTCAATGACAAAACGCTCCCCTGCACTTAGCATACATTAAAAGTTGTAAGCATATCAGCTTCAGTATAATAACAAAGTTACCTCAGTTGTATTTCAAAGATTTGCTCCTACTTGCATTTGCTCTCACTTGTTGTACAGAAAATGCTCTCTTCAGCAAGCTGGAAGTGGAAGAACGCGATTAACCTCAAACAGCTGTTAACAGGCGACTACTCTGCAGTTCTTCAGAGTTAACTTTCATTTTTTGTGTAATAAATTATGCAAAAATGGTATGAAAAGGCAACATTTTAACGTTGCAGCCACCACTGGTATAGCAACAGATCTGCTTCGCTCCCTTTATTGATGATCATTAGCTGGTTCAGGGTGGACACATCTGTCTCCAGATGCCTTTGCCTAACTTAGCCACTGGATGTCAAACTAATGAATTATTCAAGTATCTTGATCAACATTAAGGATCAATTAATGGACAACATGCTGACTTGTAAGTCTACATAAAACAGAATATCTATACAAATCCACAAAAACGGGTTCACTGCAAAACTACTGGCAGCTTGGATTGTGTCTTTTGCTATTTCTATGTACTGCTTTTATTTGCAGCATGTGTGTTGTATCTTTTTCTCCAAACAAATGACATGATTTGCCATTGTCGCTGCAAATTTTTTCATTATAGATTAGTGATTCAAATTCTGTTCAGCTTAGAAATGTAATAATCAATTCTACAACTCTCAGAGCTTTAACTGTAAATGTAAATGGATTTAGATGTATGACAAGCAATAAATAGATCAGGAGGGCTTGTCTTTATACTATTTTGAACGAAGAGATTTCTATGGACAGCGGCTTTTAATATGGTTTGTTTGGTCTTTCTGTCAGCTGATATTGTACCCTTTCAAAATGTGATTCCAATATAAATTGCTGTAGAAGGCAGTCATAGTAGTAAATAGCCTCATGCATCAGTTCAGACACACTAAATTGCTGTATTCTGCAGTGTTGTATCAGCTTGCTCCTTTTCAAAGTGTGCATGCACACATTTGTGCTTATGTTTGCTGGTATTGATCTGTCTTTCTGTTACACGCACACACACACACACACTCGCAGACACCCCCCCCCCAAACAGGCAATTACAGTCAAATTTCCTGCAGACTTAACCACCTAACCAGTCTGCCTCCCTAACCTTTACTCTTACCATCAACCTTGCTTCCCACTACACACACTTCTCGTACATCTTAGTTAACTTATAAGTACTGGCTTTTTGCCAACAAATGGGCACAATTTCATTGAGTAACATGCACACAACAACATAAAAAATCATAAAAGGAACTCCTTCATCGCATATTCCCACAGTGCACTTGTATTAAAGTCGTTTAACATTTCACTTTAGATTTTTCCCTTGGGCAGCAATAGTGTGGTACGGGGCCTGTAATACTGTTAAGTGCTGATGATGTAACTCCTTGTATTCCACTGCAACACTGATGATACACACATTCTCACACACATGCACACCCCTGGGTCTTAAGTCAATAACTGAAGGCAGCTGGCTTTGATTGCACTTATCTGTCAAGATTAATTCCCAGTCCATCTCCCTTTAGCACCTATTTCAAGGCTGTTATCATGTTGGGCTGCAAACCGTGCACAAGATAATCTATTGGCGGTACAGCACAAACTTTGCATGAAGGTTGACATTAGTCATACATAATAGTAACAGTCTTGAAAATATGCATGCAGTGTTAACATTCTTTCCTGCCACCTGAAAAGTTGGTTGATTTAGATGTTGCACCTGAGTCCTGCAGGGCATGTACATACTGAAAACTGCATTTAAAGTCCCTCCTCTTGTGGAAAATGTTTTTTTTTTCATCTTGTTAACTGGGGCACGTTTTTTTTCAACGTGTTACAAGACACATAATCAGCAAAGTCAGCCATCAACATTGCGACTGGGAATATCTGCTTTGCATCTGTGTTTCACCATCCTTAGTCTAAGAAAAGTGAGATCAAAGAGTCAAAATGTTCGATGTAGACATTTGGAGGAACCAGCGGTGACAGGTCCTTACTACTTGCAGGGTGGGGCTGCACTATCTGGACCAGACTCAAGGAAAAAAATTCTGACATCTTTGTGAAGATATTCATAAGTGGATGATTTTATACCCTGCCTGATAGTTTATCTTAATCTACATTTCGGCCTCTGTTATCTATTAGACAATACCATCTCTGCTATATTTACATCATTAGATGTTAGATTATTGAATCTATTCGACATAGGCAACAAGACAGTAATGTATTACCAAACACATGTTTTAAAAAGTGGTACTCTGAAATGTCTCTCTTATTACTGAATTGGTAACTTAAGTTTTTTTCGCCCCTCTCATTTGATTATTGTTTAATCCAACCTCGTGTTCACCGAACAACCGCCAGTCATAACGCAGGGTAACACACTGAAGCCTCTCTGAAATATCACACACACACAAAATTTTGAGTTCAATTTCACACCAAGTTGTGACACATCTTATAATGATCCCAAGACCACTTATCCACCAGAAAGCCTCAGTGGATCTCAATTAATGTTCCCCAATGGATTATTCAATTCAACTCAGTTGAAATGCTACAATTCTTCACAAATGTAATTTCAATGCACATTAAAGGGAAAGCACACAAGTTCAATATAAGTCCAATTAAATGCAGCTTAATTTAGCAAAATTATATTTTTGTAACGTAATGTTTTAAATGTATTGTTCATATTTGAATTTGTATTGTTTACATTTGATTCATAAAAGCTCACAATATTTCACATAAAAAAGCAGTGATTCCCAATGTTTTATGGATGTTTAAAACCACATCACTTCAGTATTCATTCAAAGTTTCATCGAAGCCTACTGTTACTTTGAGGAAATTAGTCAAGAATCAACTGCAATTCCCCAGATATATACATCCTGTTGACATATTAGAGTCAGAAGTATTTAAAAAGGAGGATTTGAATGTCTTCAACCAGAACAAATGTCTTAGTTTTTAAGAAAAAAAATAGTTTAATCAGATGATGAATGAGAAACAAGCCCACTGTAAAAAGCTTCCGAATACAGATGGTAATAATAGTTGGTGGGCTGTAAGTATAACTGAAGTGGAGATTTCTGGCTCAGAATGTGAGAAAAACAATAAACTGGCCTTTAAAGGATCAATATATGACATTTAACCTTTAATACAGCAGCAAACAGCTATTTGTTATTTGAAAATATAGCTGTGTAATGATGTCTGTACCCGAGAGCACCGTCACTCTCCCTCTGTGGATTTCTAAACCCACGCCCATTTTTTCTGCATTGTACTTTTGATGATTTTAAATGAGACTAAACAAAATGTTATGACTGATGTAAAACTGAATGGCTGGACCCCTCCATAGGCAGCAGAATTGCAAGGGTAAAAACACAAAGGGACTCCCTCTATAATGTTTAACACCAATAATATGTCTGCCACGTACCTGCAGAGAAAGTAGAGAATTAATTATTGTGCAGATGAACTGCCACTAGAAAAATCTCTTATTCCACCTTCAAGAAAGAAGAAAAGACTGGGGGAGACTGTTGTGGCGCAGTGTTTCTGCAGTTGAGAAAAATCGTTTTTGATCTCAAAGTCCATTCTCTTCATGTAAACAGGTCTTGTTTAGTATTATAAAATGAAAAATCTAGTTTCCAATTCATGATTTTGGCTTTGCAGTTCCAAACATGTCTAAGAACAAATGACATCAGTTACTGCGTTGAAAATTAAAGCCTGGTCAAATCATTTTAAAGCTCTCTTGACTTCCTGAGGTGAGGCTGTGAAAAGACTATTTCTGTACTGAGTTGCTGCTTCCCTGGGGTGCACAGCAATCTTAGATATCACTAGGTGGCATTGTTACACCAGAGGAGGAAAGGCTGCCAATAAAATATACATCTATTACCATAGCAACAACATTTTCAACACTCTTTCTGTGGTATAGTTTGCATGTTTCCTGCACCGCTCAAAACACACAAGACAGGGGTCAGTGCAAACTATCCCTTGGTGCATTTATCGATGGGAATAAATTCAACACTTGAAAAAAGAGATTTCAGTTTAGGTGAAAACTTGCTTTTCTAAAAGCCATTGAATTACTCTTATCAATGCATGCAGGCACTCAGATGGGCTGAACACAAGGCTGATCTATTATGAGCAACAATGTGCTTCGGGTTCAAGAAAAACAGAACTCAAAGTCAAGATTACAGGTCAGCGCTGCACAATGGTTACATAATGGGTGAAAATGTGTGAACTCCAACAGCTCTCTGGTGTCTCTCCCAATGAAAAGGTTATGTCAGCGTTCAGAGCTTGGTGTTCACTGCTGGTTCAAGTGGTAATTGGAATGTAAGCTTGCTCTATAGCTTTGCAAATACGTTTGGACCTTGTGGAGTATTGTATGGACGGCTTGGCACTGAAGAGCTTTTTATTGTATGGCATACCGTCTTACTATTGAAAGAAGAGAAGTCTTTTTGCTTGTACCGTATACTGAATATAACTAAACAAGAGTAAACCTACTTGATTGCCCGGTTACGCCTCAAAATTAACAAAAAATTATAGTTAACGGGCAATGTTGATGAGAAAAGGTGTCTCTAATATATGATTTGACTCTCTAATGATACAGTTAGCATTCATTACTCTCAGTACTATTCCAACTACATTGTATTATACTTGTGTGTTTTCACTTTTCAGTGTATGTGGAAATTATCTGTCTGTTTTATTTTTAAACGTGGAAAATACTCAAGTTCAATCTGTGTACGTGGCATGAAAGCAAGATAAGTGGAACTGGACATCAAAGGTATCAGTAGAGTGACTTAGATTATTACAAAATAGTGCAATCAATTCAGAGTTGTTTCTTCCAAACCTCCTGCATCAAGTCTCATTTTAGTAATCAAGCAATTAAAGCTGGTATACTGTATTCTCAAATGCTGAATCTGACATCTACGTTTAAGGCAAAAAAAAAAAAAAATCATCTGAGCACATTCTGACGCTTTTACAAGGCGTTACTAGGAAATAACGAGACCTGAGGTCGAACCAGCATTAGTCTCATTATTCAACAACCACACCTTCGATACAGCATGTGTAGGTTCTCGTTGTGTTCATCTTTAAGAATGTACTGCCGGCTCAACAGCTATCTGCACTTCACCTTCCAAGAAACTCGTTACGAAAGTGCGTCAGGTGACAGGATGTTTTCGCTCTTACGGAGTAAAACACGCAACACATTTTTCAGGTTTTGTGATTCATTCGCTGTGAGAGTTGACACGGGTGTGATAATTATATGTATTGAGTGAATTTCGATGGGATATTACTGTGCAAACTGAGGCAGCTGTGCCTTACACTCTCTAGATATCCCACAACATAATATTTAAAAAGACGCAGCACATATCCACTGGATTTACATTCAACTCATGCGGGCGGCAGATGCACTGATGGAAGTCCTCTCATCAGCCGTTTGCTCTCATTGGATGAACAGAAAAATATATTCTGTTGTATGAATAAAAAAAGGGGGACTTTACTTTGAAATGACTAAAAAACAAATAACAAGGTGCCCTTTTGAGTATTACTGTGTTCACAAGTATAGTTTGCCTAAGGTGAAGGTGAAGTCGCTGTTTTCACGCACTAGGCTAAAATATTCCCACCCCCATATGTTTACGCACATATTATTCTCAAAGCCTATGCACGCATGTCATGGTATGCAACGGCAGTCATTCCACACACACTGAGTCACTTCTTGTCCTTTGACCCTTAGTAGCTTCTAAAATAGAGGAACGACCTTCTGGAGACTTGAGTCGCAGCTGCAGTTGTTGACAGCGAACTTCTGGCCGTCACTCGAAACAATCTCACAGGGCGGGCGGCTGAGGTAAAAAGCGTGCGCGCAACTAAACTTGTGCTAAAGTTCCCTCGATAACTTGGCTTGTCATTCAGTCAGTTATAGTCATCGTGCGGGACTAAAATATCTCATCATGTTTTAAATCTTGAACAAGACGATCCTCTCCTAAGACAACCCAAAAAGAAGTTTGTCGGAAGGTAGAAGAGTGACTTCTGTCATCACTCCAGCTGCTCTGCTTATGGGTGAGTTGTACAAAGGCTTTACGTTCTTTTATCGGTGGTTTGGGCTCAGTGAGAATCTTAGCTTTTTCAATATTGCATTATATGAAAAGTCTGATATTGTTAAAATACACAGCCAAGACGAAAACCTATTATTTTTTTTCATAGCTGAAGATTTCAGCTCTGGCACAGAGAAACTTACCTGTAGGCTACATGAGAAAAGAGGGCAAAATCCTAATCATACTAGAAAGTCTGTAAAGCCTGGATATTGTGCTAGAAATTTCACTGTGTGCTTTATTCTTATCTCATATACTTATGAAAATATACAAATAAACTTCCCGAAGTTTATTGAGTGGAGTTATCATCATTTGCAGTGTGCTTTGTTTGGTTCTTTCAGAGCTGATATGAACCTGACATTCATGGCTGATTCAGCTGTGCAGTCACACTGAACTCCCTATATTTGCAATTCTGAATATGTGTGGAATTGCTCATAGTGGAATAATTTGTCTCTCTCTGTTCCTCTGGATACTTTGAGAGTGAAGGGCAGTGGTGGCGGTTGAGATGACCAGAGCATACTGGCCACGCTGAGTCCTGTCAAGCTGGCCCATTCAGGAGTCTGAAGCTTTGTCAGAGCAAAATGGGTCGAGTCTCTTTCTTTGTGTGAGCCAACCTGACTGAAATGCGATAATTGGGGAAATAATTTTGCGCTCCCTGTGGTGGTGTTTGGGTCAAGCCTTTAATAAATTCAGTTACAGAGCAGCAAGTTGTGACATGAGAACGGGATCACTGTTGCGTGACATGCTGTGAAGTGTTTGTTGTGAGTTCCCTTTCAGCTTTTTCTCTGCACACAAGGGGCATGTATGTCATATTGTAACATGAAAATGTGTTAAAAACATGTGATGACTGGACATTTAACATAAAATTGTAAAGCTGAGAAAAGGTGGGTTCTTAGACTTACACTGTGTAAGAAAATGTCTTTCTATTTTTAAATAAGCTCTTAAACTGAGGAAAGAACTTTACTCGAGCATTTCCAATTTTTGATTTGCATACTTCTCTATGTTCTAATGTTATTAATTAAGTTTTTTACAAACACAAACAGTGTGGATGAAGGGCTTATAGAATTCTAGGCAATACTTTTTTACAGTAGATCAAACTGTTTTTCTGAAATGATTGGGTGATTGAGAGTTAAATGGGAACTTTTGATACAATTTCACACATTTTCCACTTTGAATGTTATGCATCTACTTTTGTAAATGTGTGAATTTGCTGCTTTTTCTTCCAATAGTTTTGATAATGCAGACATTTTGGCTGTAGGATGTATAAAACAAACAGTTTTGACAGGGTCACCTAAAGCTGAGAGACTATTTTCTGAATTCTTACAAACCAAACAAGTAAGCAACAGTTTAATGGAAGCAGCCACTTCTATCAGTAACGACATTAGAATACTTATTTTATACCATGACATGCGTAATGTGTATGTATATCAGGAAGAGCTTCAAAACATTGAACAAAAAAGGTCAACTGATCAATCGCAAAAAACAGACTGTACCCATTAAAATCTGTTGTACTATGAAGCTCAGATTTAAACAAGCCCTGTCTGGCAGACACCTAGTCTGCATGTTTACATAAACACGCCGCAAATGTAATCATATTCTACCCACTTGATTATAGCAATTACACCTACAGGTCAGTCCAGTGTCACTCTTGAATGTGTAGGCCTATTGGCTACGTTTGTCTTCTGGGGAAAAAAATGTAGTTGTGTCACGAAAACGCCTCGGAAATTGTGAGATAGCAACATTCTATTTAGTTTTTTTCTTTTTTTTTTTTTACAGGGCAGCGTTCATAGGACAGGAGTCAAAGCGGAAAACTTTATTTTCATGACATGAGTCAAATAGAGAAAAACATAGGCATGTCAAAATTTTTTAAACAAAAATTTTAGAAACTCACATATGTTTGTTATGATTTCGAAGACTTTAAATTCTATACATTTTACAGCTTCTAAGTCTTTGATGTGATCTGTTGCAATCTACACTGTGGACTCATGCAACTATTACATGTTGTGGAGGGAGGCTACATCGCATGCTGTTAAAGGTATACTTTGTAATGACAAACTGCTAACTGCAAGCAGCTAAATAAATTGCACCTACAGCCGAAGTACTGTGGTTGGATAAAGCAGGAGAGATAGTACTTGATTTGTCTGTTCGGGTCTATCGTAGTAACATGAGCATGCAAAACGTGTGGATGGATGAGAGGAACGTTCTGCAGCATCTTTGGATATAAATGCTTGTTCTGATGAAATGAAAACACATTATGAGTTTCTACATGAAAACTATATTGCATTTCTGCCAATAGATCACCTTAACTGTTACAGGCTGGAACTTTAAACTAGTAGCCCTATAGGGCAACATTGGTTAGACTTTCAGTTGGTTTAATGCTTTGTTCATGGATAAATTACTTGGGAAGACCCACATGCTCATGTCATAATAACAATTAATAAATGAAGTCTCAAAGAAGCCTGCAGTTTGTGAAACGTTATTGCTGTACTTGGCTCACACAGCACATTGAATCACAGAGACATTTCTGGCATTGCCTTGTTCAGAGTAAGATCCTAAATGTTTTTTTTTTATATACCACTTTGTTGTGCAGACTGTTTTGAAAAAGCAATCATAAACAAATGTGAACTGATATGAACCCTCCGCATCCACAACTCATCATCATTTGCTGGCTTATTAGGAGCAGAGAAAAGATGCAAAAAAAATGTCTGAATGTCAGACAGTGAGCGGTTTGCCTGAGTGAACTTTCTATGAAGCAAGAGAATAAATGCAAACTGACAGTGGATTTACACAGGAAATGTATTAAAACCTTAACACGATTAAGTGATAAAACTGAATTTTACCAGTTTAAAAACTTATCCGTCACAGATCTTTTTGTGTATTTGTTTTTTTCACGGTGAAAATTGATATCAGGCACAAATTCTAACATATTAAAACCATCGGGATTGTCTTTTTTTTTTTTTTTTTTTTTTTTTATCAAGTCACAGCGACTATAGATTGTGGTTCTGATCAGTAATTTACACCTACATTCCAGACCAAGCAAAGGGGTTTAAAGTTGAGTCTTTCATTTATTGTAGAATTCAAAATCTTTTAAGTAGTTGTATCAGACAAAAAAAATCCAATCAAATTATAGCAACAAATCTGGCAGAAGCTTGTACGCATATCACCTTATATTCATACAATGATTGAGATAACATATTTCTCTGTTGCATCACAATCCCATAAACTGGCTGTGTGTTTAAAATTTTCAGCTTTACTAGAAAAGCTGTTTTATTTCAAAGTATTCTGATATTAGAAATGTATGTACCACAAACTGTAAGTAAGGACTTTAAACAGCAAAGAATCTCAAAATGAAGCATTCGACTTGAAGTGGAATGTCAACAAAGCAAACAGCTCCGCGGTGGCAGAAGATAAATGTAACAGGGTCCCAGTAAATCAACTTCAACTACTTTTTTACAGGCTCTACACTCTGCTGCTCATACAGGGACAGGTATATCCAGCATGTGTTGTGACATGCAAGGCATGTTGTCTCCCATTTTTTAAATTAGCTGTCAAAGACATAAGGGAGCTAATTGCCTCTCAGCAACCCACATAATTGTATAATTGGAGCCTGGAGCAGTTCTAGGATAAACCCTAAATGTACAGTGGTGGAGAACTAGCAAAGACACCTTCTTAACTCCATCTAATGCTTTATTTTGCAAGTTGTTGGAAGCACATTTATGCAGTCAGTTTGTTTTAATGCATTGAATGGATCTGCGATGCCACTAAATGTGTTGTGACAGAATAGTCACATATATTTAGCTGCTGTCAGCATCTGAGCAGCTCATTGTTATCCATTAGGAGCAGCGAGTGCTGTGTAAGAGCCTTACCAGGCAGGGGGTAAGTCTCTCAGCCACTTAATCAGTTATGTGGTGGGGAGAGCAAAACCCCATACAAGTCACTTATAGTCAACAAAATTATGGAATCAACATGAAGGCACTGCATGGAAGAACATACCATAACCTAATATTCTAATTTAGTAGTCGAATACACCTGATCGCACATAACTTTGCTTCTCTGTTGCCTTCCGAGACGTTTCAGAGGGTGTAATATGCGCTTTTGTTGTTTTTGCTTGGGATCAATTTCTGTGTTAAAACTTTGTTGATGAGACAGGCACAGTTGGAGATTCCGTTAATTGGAAAAGCTGGGAGCGAAGACCAGCACACAAAATCAGATCAGCAGTTCGCTGTCCTGCATAAAAGGTTTTCATTACTGCACAATAGCTCTTAAAAATGCTCCTAAACTAAACAACTGAAGACGAAATAATTCTTAATTATATACTACATTCTAACTGTGAAGTCATTCACAAATCACAACAAACGATGCGGTTGTTAAACTAAGTGCAGAGAGCTTTTAAGTGGCAAAACACTCCTTCCCGCAGAGAAAAAGAAATGTGAAAAAGTGCTTTTCCCTAGTAGCAAAATAATCACTTCTTTTACATATCAGTAGTCTCAGAGAAAGCATTCGTGTGGATTAGCTGTTTAAATGCCATTTAAGCTGATAATCTGACAATGCTGCATACATGAATTAATTAAACAGCCTGTATGCTCCTGAATCTGCTCTTGAGAATGAGGAAACATTGTGTGATAATATCACTGCATGTTTAAATTTTGTGCAAACTGGGTTTAATTTAATCCTATTTTCTTAGATCTGCTATCCAGTGTCACAGTGTGATCTGCTTTGAGCGCTTATAACAAAATGAATGAAAATAAAGAAGACGTTTGATGAAGAATGGCACTTGGTTCTGATGTGTCGTTCCCATGGTCTTTCCTGTGTGAACTTTTAGTTTGTCTTTTGACTCCCTGTATTTGTACCATGAAAGGACATGCAGGATTCCCTGCTCATTAATCTAATGGTGTTTAGTTAATCTGAAGATAACCATGAAAGACAAACTATAGCTCTGATGTTTCTATTTGGTAAGAGAAGTTATTGCTGTGCTCTAAGGACAACCAGTCCACATTTGGAATGCTTGTGAAATATTTACAGGAGTCACTGACACAGGAACTCATGACGTCTCAGCCCCGAGGTTTAAGATAGAGTTGCCACTGTCAGAAACTGATTGCCCCTTTATCTAGTCTTTTTTTTTAGCCTTTTTAAACACTTGTTGACAGATTTGTAAGCATCAAACTTTTGCCCATCCAAGGCTTAAGCTACTACTTTGTGGAAAAATTCCCAGTAAATCCTAGCAGCGAAGATACCAGTATCCTGGTTACCATAGAGTCTGGCTTTCTGCCTCTGAGCACTGGCAGTTCCTAACCACCAAGAGCAAAGGTCGTGACCACGCCAGCCGACAAATGCTTGGTGAAATCAACGCCCCACACAGGGGGAACAAATAACTTTGAACCCTGTCTGAATTGGGTGATCCTGTTTGAGGGCGGCCACATATGCTGCACTCTGCCTGCCTCCACCTTCTGTGCTACACTCTCAGGAGTCCTTAACAAGTTTGATAGACAATAGGCTGCATTCCTCCTTGCGAGTGAGGGACATGGGTTGTTGGCACTTGAAATGCTCTCCACAGCTTTCATCAGGACTCTTGCTTCTGAACAGTGCCCTTACTGTTAAAACTCTTCTTTCAGGACAAACACTCACTTTGAGACAGAAATTCGGAAAGAAGTTGTGACATTTGCATGGCATCGCCTTATTGGCTGTGGCAGCATGTCCCAGTCGCCAAACTGTGAAGATAACATCCTCCCTATGTGTGGCCATTTCTTCTTCTTCTTATCAGTGGATCATTGTCGTTGATCATTTTTTTGCATGTCATGACATGCCAGTTGTCTTTGTTTTGAATATTCAGCTGGCACTTGTTTAAGGAAAAATCCTGAAAAGATGTCTTGTTGGACAGCTGTTAAGAATTTGTCCATGATGCATGTCTTCCATGCTCATACATGTTGCTCTGCTTTAAGACCGGGATTATCACTGCATGTGTCAAAACAGGTTCCCACAACTGATGAAAGGGTAAAAGCAGCCTCTAAAGTTGCCTAATGTGATGTGATGTACTGTGACCCCAGGAAGTCATGAAAACTGAATGGTCTACATTCAAGTTTATATTTAACTAAAAGATTATTAATATTATCATCAAAATAAAGGGATGTTTCTGGAGGATGTTTTATTATTAGAATCTTAGAATAAAATACCAGTCTTTTCTTTATGCAATTTGATTACAGTTGCTATATTGTTATGTCGTAAAAGTCATTAGGCTGTGGTGCTGGTTAATTTAACTAGTTCTGGTGGGAAAATTTGGTTCTAAAATGTCTTAATGTTAAAACTACAGAGTAACAAATAGTAACAATGAACAGAGTCACTACAGTAGACAAGTAGAGACAAAAGCTCAAATCAAGTGCCTCAACATACTGAACTGTATAAGATACAAATGATTATATTTTAATAATGAATATGTTCTACTAACATATATAATACGAAGGACAGTCCAGTTACTGTTAATGACTATCGCGACAATTAATTGTATATCAGTCCTGAAAATTGTTTATTGACAGTTTATAGTAAAATCGGAGTTTGGCTTGCGAATAACAAATCTCTTGTACGAGCTTGTTTAATTCCTCCAAGGTGTCATAATGATGGATGTTATTTTATAGTTACATTTTCCCAAGGCCTCTGAAATCCTTGGCACATCATGTAAGGACTTACTGTGACCCCAACACTCATAATTTTGCTGATCTGCTGCTGGTATTCCTAACAACAGGCTCTGAACTCACTGTGTCTTTTCCTGCTGCTGGAATTTGATTCATATGCTAATGAGCTGAATTCCCATGGATTTTTCTCTCCTGCGCCATAGATATCACCTCCTAAACTCTTTGCTCTCCAGCCCCCCTCATGTTTTCTGTCTCTTTTTGTTTCCCACGCGTTCCCTCATTCTTTGTCAGGGTCACAGCCTTCTTCCCCGCAATCTTACAGGAGACTTTGTATGTGTTAGTGCCCAGCGGTACCCTTGCAACAGGTGTTGGCATCAGTGCATGTAGAGATTCTGGCAAATCAGCAGGCATCTCTGTCTGAAGTGCTTATTTCCAGTATATAGATAAAGACAAGGCAGCTAAAAAAATTCTTTTGAATAAAAGTTCTTTTGATATGACTTGATTATTGCTCTATTGTTATCATCCAGAGATCCTCCAGATATACAAGATGCTAAATAACTTATTTTTCTGTGCCTTACAAACGAGGAATCTTTAAAGATAGCTGCTTCAAAGCTACAGATAATTCTTACCTCTGATGGACTCATGGATTTTGTCAGCAGTTAAACAAGTACAAACATATATCTACAGTATGTTTAATGTCTTTGTTTGATTTTAAGGACATTTTCCTTTATTGGTATAATACTTCCCTCTTTTTCACACTTTTTTGTTACCTCAAAGTCTTATTTACCATTGATAACCTCCTCCACTAAACATCCATTTTGTTTACTTTGTTAACACACCCATCAAGAATGTTATTTTTATTGTTATGAATCTGCAGAGCACCACTTACAGTCTTACAGGCACGGTCAGAAACCGCTGTTATGTTTCGTCAACCAAGCAGAGGTGGAAGTATAATGATATGGGCTGCATGAGAGCAAACATTAGTGGAAAAATAGCAGCATGCTTCCATGGAGACATAAGAAAGTACTGGCTGAGAAAATGATTACCAGTTCCCGGAAGCTTGTCTGAAAAGCAAAATGATGATCCAAAGCACATCAGACAAGCAAAAAAAACCCCCACAAAAAACAACTTTGAGAAGTTTAAAATGGCAGCTGAAAATTGTACATCACTGGTCTCTTCAATGTTGCGGAGAACGAAGTCTGTCAGCTCAAACATTATTTAAAAAGAATTAAAGATTGCAATCTCAGAGATGAGTTCCTGTGCTTGGCCGTTTTTTTTTTGATGAATTCTTAGGCTGCGGCTACACGAAAACGTTTTTCACTGTAAACGATACTTTTTCTTATCGTTTCGCTGTCGCGGCCACACGGAGCCGGCGTTCCCACTACCCCAAAACGATAGTTTTTGAGAACGGGTTCCAGAGTGGGAAAGTTTGAAAACGGCCTCGTTTCGTTTCCATTGTTACAGCTAAAACGTTTTTGCGTCAGTCAAACGTTGACGCTGTGAGCCAATTTTAACACTTCTCTATTGTCTCACAGCGTGGCGTGACACAGTGGCGTGTGTACTGCATCGTTTCATCGTTTTCATCCGTTTTCGTCTGGACCTGAGTCTTGTGGTCGCAAGAATTTTCGTACCCGTTTTAAAAAAAAACCTTGTTTCGTTTTCGTGTAGCCGCAGCCTTAGTTCACGTCGAGTGTCAGTTTTCAGTTTATGCATAACAGCAAATTTCTTTGTTTAACTCAGAGGTAATTCACTCATTAAGAGGTGATTGGATAAATGTAAATGATATTGGACAGGGGTGAACTAATATCTCTTGCATCTTGTTGGTGCTAAATGAAAGCACGGCGAGTTGATTGAGTTTCTTAAAAGAGGTTTCCCCTCTCATTTGAAAGGTCTCTACAGTTCTTCACTTATTTCCTCGGATGAAAATTCTTTTGGGAAAATCCTTTAAGAAAATCAAAGAAGTAAAGTTTCCTTTGTTTAGCACTTTGGTAGACCATGACCTCAATGCTTGAGAATCGTCACAGAAGTTTAACCTTGTAGCACCCACAGTTGCAGATATGCAACAAGCTTTTTATTTCTTTACATTATTTATTTACATTATATTTTTATTTACATTACATTATTTGATTTTGTAAATTTACATAAATTATTTACATTAATGTGTAATATGTTTTTACATTACATTTTATGTAAAAATGGGTGGGAATAAACCAATATTTTTGGTTTATTGGCAGTTGCATATCTGCAACTGTGGTGCTACGAGGTTAACTAAGATGTTGCTACCTTTGAATGTATTCCATGTTCTACAGTGGCAGTATCTTTGTGTGAGAAATTAAGATGTTTTGAAACTGTGTTAATCAGCAGAGTTGCCGCAGGGCATGTTGCAACCCTGGTTTACAGTAAAGAGGCTCTGCTCGATACTTTGATCCTCTGGATGGGCGCCAACCACAATGTTTCACAGACTCTGCAAGCGCGATTCATATCTGTGTTGAAATATCTATTAACAGAATAGTCATCTTTTTTTTTAATGAGTCACACCTTCTTGTCGAGCAGTGAGTCATCTGCACGGATTGATCTGAGCTGTTGTGTCCATCAGAACATTTTGTCTTTGGTCTGACACTTTCCTCCCAACACCAGCTCCCAAACTTCCGACCTAACACAGTAAAGACCATGAAAAAACTCTTTTAATGGACCCTTTCAATTAGGTGCACAAACCGGAACAAACACTTTCATTCATGATGATCCAAAAATGCAAATGAAGCAAGGAACTGACACTTTCACAGGGGTACCCCTGTCATGGCCTTGTGTCAGACAGCAGCGGAGCTACTGCTCACACAGGGTGATGCAAGGTACAACTCCAATGGTAGTTGTCTCAAGAGTAATTTAGACCTACCAAGACGAGGAATCTCTTCAAAGGATACTGGCTCTGAGCCATAGCATTGATGTTACAGAAAAAGAGGAAACAAGGTAAAAGCAAGTGGAAAATAAAAGTACCTTTCCAGAGACTGTTTATGGCATTCCTCATCTGCCTTCAGTGCTGTAAATATATCTGTCATTTTTTTTTGTATTTGGCTTAACCTGAAGAGACGGATTGCCATGGTTGGTAATCTAATGTTATACTCTGTTAGCATGCAGGTTGCAGTCCCAGGAACACTAAGCTGTTTCAGAGAGTGTTTTGGGGTCTTTCTAGCATACTTTTAACTTGTTAGCCTGTCATATCTGTGTTACTGTAACAGTGTCAGTGCTGCTAATCTTAGACGAGAGCTGTTACAAGCCAATCTTAAATGTCCTTGTCTAAGAACGACAGTAATCATTATTTTGATGCTAATGTGTGTTTAAACACTTTTTCCAATTTCAATGAGTTAGGATTACTACAGTAAAGTATAAAGTAAATGCATGTTTAACAAGTAAAAATAGCTTTCAGTTGTGATTTGTGAACTATAATTACCATGACAATGGTCCAGGGTAGCCTCAACGCTAACATGACCTCAAGCATCATTGGTCTCCTCTATTTACTGAACAATATTATAGGCACATTTTAAAAGCTGTTTTTTTCCCCCCACCTTTAAAACGGTTTTACTTATCTGACACGTATTTTGAAGCCCTTTCAAACCCTGCAGATGCAATTTTGCGTGAGAAATACCTTTGAGGATGGACTATGAGGTGATTCATAAGTATACTTCTCCTGACATGTTGCAGCAGATACTTGTCAGCTCAACAAGAATGGACGGATAAGAAATTTTATCGAATCACTTTGATGGTTTTGCAAATATAAATTCCACCTTAAATACTTCACTGACTTTTCTATTGTGTGTTTGCGTGTGAGAGAGAGTGTGTTGTGTATTTATTGCACATAAACCTGCAGAATAAGCGTGACTCCTCTAAATGGGAAACACGCATATGAGAATAAAGGTCTGTCTCTGACTCTTTTCACACAGATAATTTAAAGTTAATTAGAAGTCTGTCCTTTGTTAAAGGACTGCAGATGCAAGCTGTTTCAAGAAAGACCTACATTTGTTTTTCCAAAGTAACAAAAAGATTGCTCTTTTGACGTCCACAAACTATCTTTTTGCTGTTTAAAAGGCAGGATGGCACGTTTAGGTGAGAGAGAGAGTGTTTATGATAATGTAAACAATGAAACTTTCTAAGTGCTACTTTCTTTCTAGGAGTATAGGAGTAGTCCGCCTGAAGGACTTCACTATTGGTTGGGGTGGGCAGGCTTCACTGGGGTGGTGGCTATGGCCACCCATGGCCAACCTTCGGCTCCACCCCTGGAGAAAAGATACGCTGAAACGAATCTCAATATAATTTTCAGAAATAACAGTAATACTTTTAAATACCCCTGTGATCAGATAAATGTTTTTCCAAATATAGTCCTCCAAAATGTTGATTATTCAGCTAAGAACATGGTCAAATTTAGTCACAATAAGCCTGTGCAAATGGATGCTTTGAAATAAAGACAATTTGCCATTTGTCATTGGCTTTATCAATCCAGCTAAATACCACTTTGGACCTTCAGGATTATCCCATAAACTTATTACCAGCTCAGTTCAGACCACAGAGCACCTTATCTGCCTCACTGCAACAGTGATGAATAATATGTCAGGGTGGAGGAAGGTGTGAAGAGAACTTCACATGGCTGCCGTGTTTTAAGGGAGGTGGCGAAGTATAACTGCTGGTTTCTACACTTTCTCTGTGCCTTTAGCTTGGAGAACTCATGAACCTGAATACCAATTTGCATACCTCTACAACTGCATGGGATTTCTATTGTGATTTATGCTAAGTTATACCTTGTGTTAATCATGAATCAATAATGTGTAGAATTGTGGTTTTTGTAATCATCCATTGTGTTAAATCCACATTTTCTGTGATTGATGAAATATTTGCATAAAAGGCAGAAGGAGAGGTGACAGTTGAAATCCGTGTACAGGAACTCTTGGACCCTCAAATTAGGAATCCGTGGTTGTCATAGCGGGCTATTTATGTGCGTGCCAAGCTAGCTGCTGTTTAAGAGGCAGCTCTTCACGCGTCACTCCACTAATCACAGTGTTCCAGCACAGGAAGCATTTAAACCCCAACTGAGTGAGCTTTGATGAGCAACACAAAAACACCCACACACCTCATGCACACTGCAAATAACATCAACTTAGATCATGGACGAATGAAACTGCTTTTCATGCTTTAAATTGAACAGATATGTTAATTACCTGAAAAGTTGTATGGAATTACAGTTTGAATGCCCAACAGAGATCAATTTTGCTTGGGTCAAATTATGAATGTAAAGTCAAACATAAGTACAAGAGGAATTTTTTTTTTTGTGACTTGCTACGTGCTTATATAGGCTTTTAGTGACCATAGTTTGAGTGTTTAGTTTGTGAATATGAGCTACTGTATACTTTTCCTTAAAACCTGCTCTACTTGTATGCGCTTCGGTCTCTTTACGCAATACTGGAACCACAGGTTTTCTGTGAATGTGTTTGATGTGTCACAGAGCTGTTTGGGTAAACTCCAGACACGCTTGATTAATAATAATAACTCTTTTTGAAGTATTCTGAGGACTGAAACACAAGCACACAAACAAGAAGCAGTTTCAGGCACCAACACCAAATAGTCAAGGGAGAGAGTACAGTTAAAAGGGAAACATAGCTACAGACGGTTAAGCCCATATGACACGTTACTAATGTATTTTGTACAGCTGGGTTCCGATGGTTCAATCTGTTGCTTTTAGAAGTTTCTTTTTTAGAAGTTCACCGGAAACTACTCACAAATTTGTAACATACTGGTAAAAGGAAAACTGTGCATAGAGAAATATGTTAAACATTGGCCTCAGTTTTTAATATGGGGTGTGTATATAACACCTTCACCAGAAAGAATTGACTGCTGTCGTAATGAGCTGGCTGCTGAGACAAATGTACTTCGAGCAATCAGTAATAAAGTTAAACAAAAAGTCATCAGTGAGCGTCTAGAGATGCCAGAGAATATGTCAATGAAAGTAATGTATAAATATGTCAAACAATTACCAATAGTGGGTTTAGAAAACGAGATCCTTCCCCAAGTGGAGGAGTTCAAGTATCTCGGGGTCTTGTTCACGAGTGAGGGACGAATGGAGCAGGAGATTGACAGGCGGATCGGTGCGGCGTCTGCAGTGATGCGGGCTCTGCACCGGCCCGTCGTGGTGAAGAAGGAGCTGAGCCAGAAGGCGAAGCTCTCGATTTACCGGTCAATCTATGTTCCTACCCTCACCTATGGTCACGAGCTGTGGGTAGTGACCGAAAGAACGAGATCGCGAATACAAGCGGCCGAAATGAGTTTCCTCCGCAGGGTGTCTGGGCTCTCCCTTTGAGATAGGGTGAGAAGCTCGGTCATCCGGGAGGGGCTCGGAGTAGAACTGCTGCTCCTCCGCATCGAGAGGAGTCAGATGAGGTGGCTCGGGCATCTGGTCAGGATGCCTCCTGGACGCCTCCCCGGTGAGGTGTTCCGGGCCCGTCCCACTGGGAGGAGGCCCCGGGGAAGACCCAGGACACGTTGGAGAGACTATGTCTCTCGGCTGGCCTGGGAACGCCTCGGGGTCCCCCCAGAAGAGCTGGAGGAAGTGGCCGGGGACAGGGACGTCTGGGTTTCTCTGCTCAGGCTGCTGCCCCCGCGACCCGATCCCCGGACAAGCGGAATATGATGGATGGATGGATGGGTTTAGAAAAGTTAAATAAATGTAAAAATAATTCAAACAAATATAATGATGATGCCGTCCAGTCTCAGATGCAAGTTAAAAAAAATTAAATCAGTGACACCTATATCACCTGTAGAATTAATATTCATATAATTCATATTCCTTCCTATTCAGAGTTCAGGGTACACCCTGACCAGATCACCGGTCCATCACAGGGTGGCCTACAGGGCACCTATATGTGATATGATATGAAAAAAAAATCGTTTTCATGACATGATTATGAGTACTTACATGCTCACAGCTTCTGAGGAAGCCAAAGAATGTGCACGAAGGACAAGACTTGAGGCATAGCTCATTGGTTTGTGTACATTATTTACATAGTAAATGAAAGTGATTTGTTAATGGGTAGCAGCCACAGCAACATGTTTGTGGGCATGTTTATCTTGGTTGACATTGTTTAGCTGAAAACGAAGTCCGTTGTTATTCTTTTGTGTGTGCACTCTCAGCTACTGCTTAAAGGTTTTGTGGTTTCAATCACATACTGCAGTCATGTCCTGATTATCTCTCCTCTTATACACGCACATGAATTTTTGCAGTTATTTTTGCTCACGTCACAGATTTTTAATCTTTTTTCCATGTTTATTTTGGAGATATTTTGTAATGTCTTTGTATTAGTGAGCCTTGTTTAAAGTTAGAAACAAAAGACATTTTGCCTTTTGTTTCTTACTTGATAGGAGGTACCGGAGGCCAGGAAGTCTTGGGCGGCAGTGTACTATGACAAAGGCATAAGGGCAGGGCAACCCCATTGTAAAGTTAGAATTGAACAGGTGCTGCTAAACAAATACACCTGATTAAGTGATCTTCAGCATATGTTAGGACTTCTATAAAAGCAGAAGTTTTGGCAGTTTGTTGGTTTCCGGGTGTGTTAACATAGTGCCAAGGAGTAAAGACATCCATTATTGTATTGGCCTATCAGTCAGAGAAATGTTATAAGACCATTTCCAGTCAATTACACATTTACAATGAGAAATTCACAAGTGGAAACATTATAGACGGTTGGCAATCTTCCCATGAGTTTTCCTCTGGGAGTTCACACCAAGGTGAACCTCTGGCTCAGTGGTCAGAAGAAATTGCAAAGGACCCAAGAGCTACATCTCAGGCTACGGCTACACGAAAACGAAACGAGGTTTTTTTTGAAAACGGGTACGAAAATTCTTGCGACCACACGGAAACGCGCTGCTGTAAAGACTCAGGTCCAGACGAAAACGGATGAAAACGATGAAACGATGCAGTACACACGCCACTGTGTCACGCCACGCTGTGAGACAATAGAGAAGTGTTAAAATTGGCTCACAGCGTCAACGTGTGACTGACGCAAAAACGTTTTAGCTGTAACAATGGAAACGAAACGAGGCCGTTTTCAAACTTTCCCACTCTGGAACCCGTTTTCAAAAACTATCGTTTTGGGGTAGTGGGAACGCCGGCTCCGTGTGGCCGCGACAGCGAAACGATAAGAAAAAGTATCATTCACAGTGAAAAACGTTTTTGTGTAGCCGCAGCCTCAGACTCTATAAGTCTCAGTGAGCATGTTAATTGTTAAAGTTAATAAGAGAACAATTAGAAAATAATGGAACAAGTATAGCATGTTTGGAAGGCTTGCAAGGGGACAGATTCTCCTCTTTAAGGGCTCCTTTATACAACCCCAATTCCCAAAACGTTGGGATGCTGTATATAATGTAAATAAAAACAGAATGCGATTTTCAAGTCTCCTTAAGAACTTTGACTATTTCTTGAAAACTAATAGCTAACCTTGAATTTGATGGCAGAAAAAAACATCTCAAAAAAGGTTTGACAGGGGCAGTCAAAGGCCTGAAAAATAGTAGGCCTACTGTAAAGAAATAGTTATATGAAGACATTGCGACTGACCAGATTAATTAATAATAGGTCAATAACACGATTGGGTAATAACGGAGCCCCTCGGTGAGGCTGCATCCCAAAATTTCTGCAATCTGCAAAAAAAAATTTGTTCCTCACCTTAAATGTGCGATGACTTTGAAAATTCCCTCATCTGCAGTACATCATATATCATCAATGGATTCTAAGTTAAAACAGAAAATAATATCATCAAGATATTACTGCTATAGAAAAGACAGGGTACTTTCTTTTTCACATGACTGCTCGTCTCAATTAAACAGAAAGCAATTAAACGGCAAACGTATAATGAGCAAGTCTATTTGTCTGACAGCTGGGGGGGTGGGATAAACAAATTTGTTACACGTGGCAATAAAATTAGTTTTGACGAGCAATGCTTCCCCAGTTTTTGTCTAGTAGCTTGTGTCATGTCAGATAAGAAAATTCTAGATAAGAAAAAAAACATTGGAAGCATTTCAAAAGGGGATGAAATATACTATGCAGAAATCAGGAGGTATAGAAAAAGAAATTTCCCACAAGTATGGCGTGAACTGGACCAGGAATAATAAAGCACAGAGGAGGAAATGTTATGATATGGGGCTGTTTGTGTCTTTAGGAGATGGCTCCACAAATGCATGTGGATATAGCAAACAAGTCTTCAGATTCTTTGCAGAGGAGGAATATTCCAGCTTGATAAAAACACGGATGCTGCTGCCATAAGAACAAATGAGTTTCTAAAGAAGCGGTAAGTCAGAAGCATGACCTGTACCTCGCCTGACTTGATTCCAATAGAAAACCTTTGTTTTGTTTTTTTTCCAAGAGAAAGGTTAGAGCAGCACAACACCTGCACCTGAAAAAAGTTGCTGAGGAATGTGCTGATATTCTTATTGCTCAAGATTGACATCAACATTGATATGGAATGCTTGTACATTTAGGTGATACAGTTGATTTGAGACTGCTGTGATCACTTCAAATCAACCTACTTCATGCTTAAAGGGCATGGCCCCTGGACACACATGATAAAAAAAATACCAAAATACCAACCTGCATTGTAGAAAAGTCTGAATGTCACTGAGCTATGACTGCATGAAAGTAAGGCTCCCAAGTTGATGGCTCTTTTATCAACAAATGAGGAAGTGCAAAAGCAAAATGAAAGGCATGTTGAAGACTTCGTTTCGACTTTGATGCTTCTTATTTCTCTAGAATTGCACACTGATGTTTTCCTTGAGCCCCCCCCCCCCCTTTTTTTTTGGCATCATAACATTGAATAGGTGTGTCCTATAGGAATACCAAGAGTGTTTGCTAACTAATCTTAGTCTTAAATTTAGTTGTCAGTTCATCTCAACAATTTTCCTTCTTTCGATGACTCTGCATAACAGTGTGATCATTCCTTACCCCTGTGGTGTGGTCTCAGTTAGGCTTAATGAATTATGTTGTAGAGTTTCAAACATTCTTCAGATCCAGAAACACGCTTTGAATAGTGTCTACTATCCTACTCATATTGCAAATCCTTACTTTGCTCTTGAGAATAAAAAAGAGGCCTATCAAAAGAATAAATTTATTGGGAGATAACATCAGAGATCTTCACATAAAATGGGATATTTAGGCAGTTTGAATAGCAAGAAGAGAAATACAGGCTGAATTGAGTCATATTTCATTGAATAAGCTATACTGGCTTGATAAACAACTTGATGAAAAAATGGAATGGAAAAAACACATCTCGTCTTTTATCAACACCTTTCTGTCTATGTAAGACATGTTTTCTCAAGCTTCCATTTATCAATGCCCTGGAGCACTACATGAAAATGAAGTAAAAGAAAAGATCTGGACCTCTGAGTGAAGATGACTCCTCTCTCTTTTCAATGAAACCAAGACTCATTGCGTGGAAACTGGGTGTAAAAGGGTGTACACAGTTTTGTGGAGGTCAGGATGGAAGAAACCAGGAAAAAAAAAAGTGACAGAGAATAAGACAGAGGGAGAGACCTGTCTTTACTTCCTCTCAACCCATTCTTTAATGCTCACTGAGCAGCCCCGCAGTGCACCCTTTGTCCCAGTCATTGTCACAGGCTTACAGAGCCTCTTTGCCAAGTGAGAAGCTTTGCTGACATATGTCTCTTCAGTGATTCTTCTGTCGCTTCTTTAGCAGCTTGAGTGGAGGGGTGGGGAGTGAGGCGTGTCTGTGCAACAGGAGAGGAGCAACGTGAAGAGGAAGGATGTCAGAGATGTTTGCTCTAAGAGAGACCGAGAGTTGTTGGCATGATTCCCTGATGGCTCTTCACTTTTATATGGACTTTTAGTGCATCTGCCCTGTGCCTCTGCTAGTGGTGGAAGATGTGAAATGACTAAAAAAAACTGTAAGTATTGATTGCTTCAGGAAAACTTTCAGAGATTTCACAACTCCTTGGGAAATGCTTCCTGTCTATACTTGCTGTATATTTATTTGAATAGAATAACTAAAGATCATTCGTGCCTTACTGTGAAGCCTGTTCTTTGCCAGGCTGCTGCTCTGTCCAAGAGAGGTTGTGCTTGATTTTAAAGAAGGGGGTGGGGAAGAGTGAAGGTATAAGAGTCACTGTGTACATGGTGTTGGAAAGGATTAGAGTCACACTCTTCATGCCTTGGTCGACTAATGGCTTAGGTAACACAATCCCTGCGGATTTGTGGCTTTGATCTGCCATGTGTTCAGGTAATAGATCCCTTTGCTCCAAAAACAAATGCTTTGTTATCTGTTTACATAGGGACTCCACCCCATTTCATACACTTAGGATTTATACCTTTTAGACGGACTGTGTCCGCTTTGTTCGAGCTACCATTGAAGTGGCAGATTTGCACAGCTCCACGTGCTTACAGAGTGTGTTGATCTTCCTAACCCACCATGTTCTTTGGGTGTGCAGCAGGCGATGTATTTGCTGTTCATAAATGAAAGCTACCTTCCTGTTTGTTGCTGTGTTGCCAGGATAAGCACAAATGTTGACAAAAGTCTTGACTTCTCATGTCACTGGAGTACTGTGAGCTTCCTGCCTTACAAGGACTTTTCGGTCTCTGCTGGACTGATGCAACTCTGTCACTAAACTTTTCTTGTCTGTTCAACAGTATTTGGATATGGATGCTCTCTAATGCAAAGATTTAACCGTGTGGGAAGGTGCGCACATGTGTTTGTCCCTCTCTGTCTTGAATACATTGTACAGTAGTGCCAGACTGAGGGAGAGTGACTTCTAGCATTATCACAACATGAAATGCACTCTTCTGGAGTAAACATTGAACCAGCTTTGTTTGCCAATCAAACGCACAGAAGATAATCACAAAGCTCTTAATGCAAATAAGACTCAGTCTCTTAACTGGTTTAATTGATTCTAAATTCATGCAGCTTAATCTAATCTATATCAATTACTTCAATGACCTTTCTTATGTCCTTAGAAGAACTCAGAGTTGTACTCAGCCAGTTATTAAGCAGCATACTGTACGACTGCATGGGCTCCCTGCATTCATTCTCCTGATAGCAGGATTAGCTCAGGGGATGAACCCATTTGGCACAGCCAGTGCCTCCGCCGCAGTCTGAGCATTGTGAGAACTAAGCTGTGAAACACTGACGGGCTTAGTCCAATTTATAGGCTGCCATCTTGGATCGTGTGATCATAACAGACAACAGCTTAGCCTTTGTATGATTCAAGTTTACTGTAAGCATGCCATGCAATGCCACCAGCCAGGCTTTGCAGTTCAAATGCTAATCTCCAGACAAGGTCTCCTCTGTGTTGTGCTACAACCTCAAAACAAGGTGAAACAACAGAAAGGTTTGTGCAATCAACAAGACACCTTGCATCATTATTCTTTTCAGTTCTTCTTTATGTGCGATCTTCTTCAACAGCTTTAGAGCAGATCAATGTCTGGATGTTTATGCAGCACTACATTTCCTTTACAAAAGGAAATCAGTTTATTTATCCATTATTTGTGGGGCCAAGCAGCAAAGCCCCCAATGTTTTTTTATAGCTTTTCGTATGTGCATTTTCTTTTCTTTTCTACCAGTAGCACCTTTAGCACCTTGAAACACTAATTGTTTTTGTATTTGGGACACTGATTCAGGATAATGTGATTCTTTTCTCGAAGTTTTATATCAATGCCTCAAGCATTCTCGCACAAAAATTGCAGTTCCACAGCTGGAGACGGTTTAAACATGCAACTTTAAAAGTAAAGTTTTTCACTTAAATAAAGATGAAGCACTGTGCGATATATTGGATTCATTCAAATTGAAAGCACCATATGAAGTCATTTGTGGATTTCATTGATTTGATTTGATTTGATTGAATTTTTTTTCCACAAGCAACTATTTTTTCCAGTTTTCACCAATAAAAATTTCAGTCTGCCAATCAATTCCGAGCCACTGCTTTATCTGTTTAAACTAACTCGACTAAATAACTCACCAACCCCTCGTGAGGTTGTTCCCAAAAGTTCTGCCATATTCAAAAACACCTTTTACCCACCAGAGAATACAGCTAACCCTTGTATTCAAAATACGAAAATATGTCTGTGAGGCCCTTCCGGTGGCTGGCTCTTGGGCTGCTCCAGCAGCCACCCTGTGGTGCTCCTTGTGATGCATATTCCGACTGAAGGTCATCTTCAAATTCACATTCAGATTCAGATCTAAATTATCCTCATATTTGGAGACATCTTCCTCTTCCACATCGCTATGTGCCTGACTCTCTTCAAATATGAGCTCCAAAACCCTCTGGCAGCTAAATATTTTGGTCATACTGATGCTGGAAGACTGTACTGCTATTTAGGGGTATTTATCACTTTGTCTTACCC
This sequence comes from Odontesthes bonariensis, assembly GCF_027942865.1. Lineage (NCBI taxonomy): Eukaryota > Metazoa > Chordata > Actinopteri > Atheriniformes > Atherinopsidae > Odontesthes > Odontesthes bonariensis. Next base: position 16,639,000 of record NC_134515.1, on the reverse strand, counting down.
CCTTGATGTGCAGGTGTAAAGTACATAGTGCGATAAAATTTTAGATTTTTACAATGTTATGGAATAACATCTAAAAAAGAAAGTGAGAACAAACAGCTTCTTTGATGATAATAATGTAACAATGTGTGTGTCTGTGTGTGCATGTTTCTGTGTGTGTCTGTGTATGCGGGTCAAACTGACCCGAAGACCATATGAAGGATGTAAATGTGTGGGTAGAAGCATGTGTGCTAAAAAAAAAAATTTTGTTTGTACATTTGTATCACAGAAAATAAGCTAAGACCATTGAGTTTCAGGTAGAAAAAATGTATACTTGTACCATTTTTCTTCTTTTGAAAATTTGAACCGGGTCACTTTGACCCGAATACCATACAAGGGTTAATGTGTTGACTGAAGTGCTTGCTCCCCACATCATTGCTTTCAGCCATCTTTCAATTTGAAGTTGACTTATTGAACATGAGATTGTACTTTCACTTTCACATTATGACTCTTGCAGGTCTGCTGTGCCTTACAAAGTCCAAGTGATGACAGCTGACCAACACATTTTGGTGCTCTCAGTTGTATCCATTAAGCTGTGGGGGGTGATGAGGTTGGCAGGGAGCCTGCCGCTAGTTCTGCTCTGGGCCACCTGCAGGGCCACAGGCTTAAATATTCCTTTGGAAGGTATGAGTGTCATGAAACTGATTGAGGCCGTGCCACATAGTTACGATTTTTTGAATGACAATGACATGACAAGCTGATTTACATGACAAGTTTTTTTTCACATGGAAAACCTGCCTCATTTCTAACACAAAGCTTTGTCAAGATGTGTGCTCATAGTTTGATGCTGTTATTCCTGCTCAAGCAAGAATGCTAACCTCCTGTTTAAACTCTGACAAACAATGGCAATCTTAAAAGTAAAATTGTATTTTCCATTTTTAGTAAAATCTTCTCATTTCAGTGCTAAGATTTATCATTTATGTATGTTTTCTCACATTGCAGTGGAGCAGCCTCCTACCATAATAAGTCATACATCAAGCCCTATTATTGGACTTCCCTTTGACAACACTCTTACTATTAGATGTGAAGCAAAGGGCAACCCACCACCAGAGTAAGTGACGCCAAGTTAAATGAATTTAAAATACCTAACGATAAGCTGTGACAAAGCCAAGGTCCAATGGGTTGCATTTCACATGGTTTTAAAAAAAATGAAACCATGTATTTTACTCCAACAGATACAGATGGACAAAAGGTGGACAAAACTTAGTCTTGCCGAACATCCCAACAATAAGGACAGACCACACAAATGGTACTATTATGTTTCACAACAAGCACTTCCTTCAGCTCCAGGGTAAATATCGATGCTTTGCTTCCAACAAGCTTGGAACTGCCATGTCTGAGGAGATTGAGATCATAGTTCCCGGTAAGTGACCTTTGTGTAAGAACATGAAATCTCTGGCAGGGTCTTATCAAAGTCATCATACAAATGTTTTGATTCAAATTCTTAATTTTTTTTTTTGTTTGTTTTGATAAGGTACACCAAAATTCCCAAAGGAAATACTCGATCCTGTTGTAGTTCAGGAGGGAGAACCAATCGTCCTGCAGTGTAATCCTCCAAACGGTGTGGCCCCTCGACAGATCTACTGGATGTCTATTGGTAAGCCATGATACGATTGTTTATGCTTGTATGTAATATGTTGAATAGGTCTGTCTGTCGGTTGATCAAAAAAATAACAAAACAAGAGTTAGTTTTTTTTTATCAATGAATACAACTACAACAACTTCAGTAACCTTTAGGTTAGATAAGTTGTTAAGCGCATTATCTGGTCCTGTAAAGGAGAGGGGGGATAAGAGAGGATGCCAGGATTAAAGGGAAAGAGGGTTGTTTTGTTATAAGTATTGTCTGATTTAATCAATGGTCCTTTACGGAACTGATTTAGTAGAAGTTAGAATCTTTGGCCCTGATCATGCCTGTACAATATTAGCAGCATTGCTACGTGTGCATTAATAGATCCTGACTCTGTTTGAGGTGCTGAGGTAGCAGTTTTATCTTGGATCTACACTAAATTGTAGCCTTTATTCTATAGAGTGGGGTGGACTGTTGAGCCTTTGTTGTGTCTTGCCAGCCTGTTTCTAAGGTTGAGCAGTGGATTGCTTAACCCTCTTAGGCTAAATGCAACATTTGCATGGATATCCTTTTCAAACCAGATGCAAAGTTTGTGTGCTTCTACCTGCCGAGCCTGATTCAAAGTTAACATGTCAACAACTTTAAGAAGATTTACACTTGAAGAATGAGGATGAGCATTGTGGGAAAAGGTTATTATTTATATCAAAAGCAAATGGTACAGGCTGTAAATGGCAAAAACAATGCAAAAACACAAGAAAAAAGTTTAAGATAATGTTGACAACTCTGTAAGATTTTTTCAGAAAACTGTCAGGTTTTAGGAAGATGTTTTCAAACACTGCTTAGGTTTGACAACGTATTTAAAAAAAAAAGTAATTAAAATCCTGCCGTTCCTTTTCACACCTAGCTGATTGCTGCATTAGATTGGTGCTGTGTCTGTTTTAGAGATGTACAAAGCTTACTGAACTGAGAACAGAAGACATCTCACAGTTTTAGATGATACGATAAGTAACCTCCCTCTTTTTCTGACCCTGATGACATGCTCACCGTTGTGAGTAAAATGTCCGTATTGGATTCATTTTATTGTACTTGCACTGTGGTGAGTTTTTAACATGGGATATTTTAGATTGTGAGAAGAACCACATCAAGATCCTTACAGATGAAATGAAGTTCAGAAGTGGTCTGTCTGCTGGCCATTATTGGTTTTAGCGGCGACGAAAACACTCGAGTCTACCTCACATTTGGGCCTCTTTTCATACCACTGCCAGAAGATGTGTATTTACTGAGTAAAACGTTACCTCAGTTCTGTCTAAAGTGCTTCATTAATGGGGATTGCCTTTTCTGTCCAACCTCTTGAAAGTCCTCAACTGCCTCCAATGAACCTGACTGATGACAGAAAGAAAAACACCTAGTGGAAGCCTTTTAAGTGTTAAGGAAGACGAGCCCACTGGCAGACTGAATGAAAAAAACTGTCTGCAATTGCTGCTAAGTTCAGTTTAAGTGTCGTGATCGCTGAGTACAGTTATGTTTCTAAGGATTAACACAAGAATACTTTGGACATGGTGAAAGATTCCAAATGATCTTGAAAGAATACCATTATTCTTAAAAAAAGAAAAAAAGCAAACACGTTTGGGATGTGCATTTGATGACCTGCATTTTCACCCTCATCACAACATTGTTCTCTGGTCACGTGCATGAAAAAAAATCTATATATAGTTGTTTTTGTATTAGTGACCCTCCTTTTTGTTCGTGTGCCATGTGTCCTAAATCAGAATGAAATATGTTTTATTCACATTGACAAAACAACCGATGCCTTGCAGCTGTATCTTAAATGAAGCTGTTAAATGTCAAAGAGCGTTACTGACCGTGAATCTCTATAAAACAGATCTGCTTTCACAGTGCACTTACGACTTTACAAGGTCTATTCAAGGAAACTCTTTAGGGCATCTGCATTATCATTTATCACATATTATGCTGCACTGTGTTGCACTTTATAGTCATGTACCCCGAGTCTCATTTTTTGTTCTTGAAGAGATTTTGTCAGCTTGAAGGCATTTTACTTCTGTGTATTTGATGCATATTTAAAAGGGCTGTTTCAAATGTCATTTTTTTTCCACAGCCAGCCAGAATGCCTTTTAGAAACAAACATTTTTGATATTGATTGCACATTATTGATATGACTGTGTTATTTTCCAGGTCTCCAGCACATTGAGCAGGACGAAAGGGTTTCCATGGGAACTGATGGCAGCCTGTACTTCTCTCATGCCTTACAGAAAGACAGTCGCAAGGATTACTGTTGCTTTGCTGCCTTTCTCAAGATACGCACCATTGTCCAGAAAACTGCTATGGCTGTCATGGTCAAGAGCTGTAGGTTCATTCCAGAGTCTGTGTTGACTATAACCAATATGAAAAACTCACTTTTTTTAGTATGTGATATACTCCTAAAAAGATAAAGTGATGCATATGATAGTAAAACAGCACAGTCCACTTTTTCTTCATCACACATTTTTCTTTCAGTCCAAGCAGCAGGGCTTCTTACATCTTCACTACGTCTATACAAGGAAATGTTTATGTCACCGTCACACTCCAAGGAATTCTGTTAGGATAGTGGAATGAGCAAAACAAGATGGTAAAAATAAAGCCTCACTATCAAAACCAGTATTAATGTTATGGTGTTTTTGTTTTTGTTTCAGTAAAACCTGATAATGACTCCTCTGACATCAGCAACGCCAGTGAGTATTAGTCGCACATCAAAGCATTTGCACTACCAATCAGAAGTTCATTTGAATTTTGCCAAACGCTGCTGATAACAGATTGACTCTATGAATGTCTGAAGCTTAGATGATCATTGATCGAAATTATACACATGACAGAGGGAGACTGTTCTCTTTGTTTAATGCAGCCGAGCCCCCCCCATTGAGAGCACCCAGCCTGCTGCTGCCCTCTGGTGTTCAGACAGAGAAGGTGTTGTTGAAAGGAGAGAATCTGGAGCTTGAGTGTATACCAGGGGGATTGTAAGTGCATTTTTCCATATTTTCCACGTTTTCACGATGTTAAGTTTGTTGTCATATTCTAACATGTCATTGTTTTATTGTAGTCCCACTCCCAAAATAACATGGATGAAAATGGGAGACAGTCTGACTGATCGGATAGAGCTGAGTAACTTTAAGAAGCTGTTGACCATATTTGCTGTAGACGAGCAGGATCAGGGGAAATACATGTGTACAGCCGAAAACTCTGCTGGAAGGGCTGTCCACTACTTTGATGTAATAGTAAAAGGTTTGTCAACCTTCTGTTCACTCACTAAGAAAGCTTTCGACACTGAGATGGCATTTGTTTTGGCCAACGTGGCTCTTCTTGACATCTTCTAGAGCCTCCAGCATGGCTGACTGAGCCTCCTGAGAGCCAGCTGTCAGTGATTGGGTCTGATGTTCACATCAAGTGCTCTGTCAGTGGAAAACCACTGCCAGACATAACGTGGATGAAGGATGGAGAAATATTCACAGGTCAGAAAGACTAATTGTGGCAATGGTTTTACTCATCTCTTGCCATTTGCCAGGGAGTTCAGTTTGCCAACCAACTGGTGCTACAGGCGGCTCTGGAGTCAGGATTCAAAATGCAATATTTAATTAACTGATATATACACTGAAACCATTGAATTTAGGTCATCTCCTCTTATGACTATAAAATAATAAGTTTTGAGTTTCTTTATTTTTTGTTCTTATTATACCTGCAAGTAATGTAATCCAAAGGTTCAATTGACATATCAAAGGGCTGATATTACTAGAAAATGTTTACTAATGTTAAACGTGGTGAAATCGAATCAAATGAGGAAGTTTTTCTACTTTTCTTTGTAAATGCTTATGTATTGGTCAATGTATGTGGAATTTTAAACATCTATCAAAATGACTAATTAATCTACAAACTACATTCTTTATTTTAAGTACTTGCTTCTGTACTAAAAATGTCAGAAGATGTGCATCACAATTTATTTTGCCGAAGACGACTTTTTCAAACGTCTGGATTTCTCTCAACAACGTTTCAAAACCCGTGCACATTTGCTTCAGTGTTAACTGCAGCAAGCGTTCAGATCAAAGAGGGTGGTTTATTTTTGTCTTTTCGAAATGGAACTTTCATTCTAGTCCAAGTCCTTGCCATGCTGTCCTGATCATTTTAACTTTGTGTTGTTAGATGACCCTCTGACCAACAGGCGAGTGCTCGATGACACTGTGGTGCTTCGTAATGCCAGACCTGAGGATAGCGGCGTCTACCAGTGTGAGGCCTCCAATGATCATGGCAGTATTCTGGCCAACATAAACATCATGGTCATGAGTGAGTACGATGACTTCAACCCTACACAGTCAGCCATGTCACTTTATACAGCAGAAAAAACAGTCACTTATGCCTGGGTCAGGGCAGTGTCTGAGTAGAATCATGGTTAATTCATCATTCATCACATTTCTTAGGTTGTCTGGAGTTAGCTGATAGATGTAATAGATAATAACAGAGGGGACATGGATTTGCAGATAATTTAATGACGTGACCTAATTACAAAGCCAGCATCTCAAATGCTGTCTTTTTAAATATGTACTAGTTGTGATTTTACTGCCAGCAACACATTTTTAAAAAAATGGACAAAATGGTGGTGAATTACAGTAGTCTCCTATCACTCGATTAGCTGATTCAGTTACATCAATTCAGTTCTACAAACACAAGTTCCAGCATCAGGCTGTGAAGCCGAAGTTTGTGTCTGACCATTCTGTTCTTTATCACTTTTGAGCCACTGCAGTTTTTGCTCTGACTTTCTATTCTATTTTAGACATGGCTCCTCGCATACTGACAAAGGACTTCCAAGAGTACGGTGTGATCCCAGGACAAGACATCATCGTGAACTGCAGTGTTTTTAGCTCTCCGCCATCCGCCATCTCGTGGTTAGAAGAATTTTGTTACTTCACGCATGTGGCTATGTCTGATCCTGCTTTCTTGTGTTTCACATAAGAAAAAACTTTATTGTTATCACATTGATTTGGAACATCTGAAACAGAATAAACCAAAGTACATGCAGTGTGAGTCATGCTATTCATCCCATGCTGCTTCAAGTGTCTGTATGTTACAGTCTGATGTTGACACTTATATCTATCTAATGAAATAATCCTCCTCCTGTCCTTGAAATTGATCTGATTAAATCTTGTTATCTGGCACTACAGCTGAACTACAGTTCCACAAAAGTGCAATAGGATCTCAAAATGTTGTCAACGTTACACAAACACTCAGAGCATAAAGCCGGATTCTATTAAATCATGTTTCACTTCAATCTAATCAGCGGCCCTGGCGGCTTTTTGCTTCACTTTAACCTCCAACTGCTGCAGTGCTGACCCTGACTGTGCCTTCAAAAAGCACAGTGGAAGCACTTGGAATCAGTGAAACATTTTAAAGAAAAAAAATAATTGTAACAAAAATAGCCACAAAAAAATGGATATACTGTGCTCTGAAATTGTATTGAGAATTAACTTAATTTGGATGTCTGCATCAAAATCTTTGAACTCATAAATCAGGTGGACATTGCAGCAAAATTTTGTACAGTATTTATGATGATTGACACGTTGTACAAACGCTTGATTTAAAATATTTCTCCTTCAGGACCAAAGAGGACACAGCCATAGAGGGGGAGCGATTTTTGCTTCTTGAGAATGGACAATCTTTGAAAATCATCAGCACAGAAAAAGGCGACAGTGGGAACTATGTGTGTGTGGCCAGCAACACAGAGGGGATGTCAGCTGTCACCGCTGTGCTGGATGTGAAAGGTATTTCAGGAACACCATTCCTGCTTTCTTTATGCGGGAGGACTGAAACGAACACAAATAAATTCCTCCAACTTCATTGCTTTCATTTATTCAGGTAACCTACCCTCTTTAAGAATAAAATCAATAAAAGTGTGGCATAACTATTCAGCTATTCAATACTTTAAGGGTAAGAATGTGAGGTCATCATTTTAGATCTAGAAGGTACAATTTATTGATGTAATAATTTAAACTAGAGCTTAAAGACTTCGGGTCCTTTTTAAACATGCTTGTCTTCATTAACGTGATGTCTTAGCATTTCAATTTGAACTTAATCTGTAATTGATATCATAGTATGAGGCAGCATAAACATTGATGTAATGAAGCTTGTTTGAAAATTCTAATTTCACGAATGCACACTATCCACATTTAATTACTCATATCCCTCATCAAAGAGTCAGTCACTCCAGGAAAAAACCCACCTATGAAGGAGATGATTTGAATTGATCTTTAAAAAGCTTATTCAGAGCATGAAGGCATTAACATGAATAATTTTTTCCGCCAAGACCAATCCTTATCATGTATTATTAGAAACGTATCCCTGTAATTCTGTTTTGTCTTTAGACCCGACAAAAATAGTAGGCCCACCTCAGGATGTGCAGATCGTCAGTGGGACCTCGGCTCAGTTGACGTGCCGGACAGAGTATGATAAAAGTCTACAGGACTCCTTTGAGTTGGTATGGAGGAAGGATGGGGAGGAGATCTCACTTTCCTCTGAGGAGAATTCCAGGTAACTGACTGTGCTTTGATACCGTTTCTATTGTTTTGTTTTTTAAATTTTTTTATTTTTGTGTGTTCACGGCTAACAGACCTTTGTTCGGTGTCTTATTCTGCATTTTAATGCCACAGTGCAGCAACAGAAAAGTGACTAAAGCTTTAATGTGCGTCCTGTCGAAGCATTTTGCTAGTCTTTTGTTTGCTTGATATAATGATTGATTACCTCTGGCAGGGACTTTTATTCTTTCTTTGGTTATCGGTTATGAGTCAGACTTTAAATACAAGAAATAAAGAGCTGGTATAGATTAAAACTATTTTATGACAACTTGTGAAAATTCAGAGGATTGTCCAGCTTTAGTTAGTGTATCCACTTCCTAAATACCTTCTTTTTGACATATAGGATGAACTTAATGTTCGCTATATGTAGTAACAAATGTTTTGATGTGTTCAGATATATTGTGGAGAGTGACATGCTGCAGATCATGAATGTTAACCTAAGCGACCAGGGAATGTATACGTGCGTTGCTAAAACAAGTTTGGACGAGGACAATGCCACAGTGCTACTAACCGTACTGGGTAAGATTCTGTAATATGTTCACTATCATGGGGAAATTCTTTAAAAATGATCATTTGATTATTAAACTGACTGCTGCCTTTTGTGTAAGAGACATGTTTGTTTGTTGCAGATGTTCCCGATGCTCCAAAAAGCTTAAAAATACATGAATATAAGAGTGAGAGGAATGTTGTGCTGTCCTGGATACCTGGGAGTGACCACAACAGCTCTGTTACAGGTAAACATGTGAACAGAATACAATAGAAAAGCGGAAAATAGATATGGGTTGGAGATTTAGTGGTGCTAAATGATTTATAAAAGAAGAGCTTCGACCCAGAGAGATCACCAGCGGTTGTTTGTGTTCTCCGCTTGTTCACTCAGTTTGATGTCACATTTTTGGTCACAGACTATAATGATGTAACTACCTGTCAATTAAGGTATAATTACAAAACAGCTACGGTGAAATGCACATTTATACATATTTACTTTTAATTAATTTGCCATAAAAAAGACACAACACAAAATAACCAAATCTGTATGAAAAACCTGACTGATAGCATTCTTCTTTTACTTCTTCCTCCTGTTATTATCATTGATAACATTGTTATTATTAAAATTTAAATTTTTTCAATCATATCTGTCATATCTATGAAACTCTGATATCTGATTCTTAGTGTGGATAAAAATATAGCTTTACAGTAAGCCACTGTATCATTTAAAGTCTGCAGAACTCGGTGAAAAACTAGTTTAGAACAGTTTGTTGATGTAAGTTCTTGTCAATTTGCCACTAATAACTAAACATCTTCATTTGTACTCCATGAAAAGAAGATTTAACAGATTCTACTCCTGTGATCAATGATGAATGCTAAGTAATATTCTTCAACAAATAAAGGCTGCAAATAACAGTTATGAGCTAAAAATGCTGTCTGGGAAGCTGGTCTTTTATTTATGTTTCAATGAAAAATATAATTTACTTTTTAAACTTACTGGGATAATAAGACTTTATAATGCCAAATGTTACTTGTAGTCTTGTTATCATGATTAGTTTTGATACACACCGATGCGCCAAAGTGAGAAACTTTGTCCATCTTTTTAACAATGCAGTTTTCTGTTTGGAAATCCTGTGTTTTGGAATTCACATGGATGCGACTTTGACATTGCCCGCTTACCTTAACATGTTTGCATACCATTCAGACCTCACACATGGCATTAATACCATTTTCCAGTAGGACTGCAGTGGGCAAGCAAAAACTACATTGGAAGGGCTTAAAGAAGAGGCTTTCAGTCAGCCTCCAAAACACCAGTTTGATTGGATCTGATGGTTTAAAGGAGCTATTGCTAGCATCTAGGTACCAGACACAGGTACCCTGAAATGTGCCTTATCTAGACAATCTTAGGCTGATGGTCATAATCTTATGGCGGATCAGAGTATGTTACAGTTGATTAAAAGGCACATGTATCTCATGTTAAAATGACACATTTGAATGCAAAAGTGAAACCAAGATAAATCTAACCTGATTACTTTTCTGCCTGGTGTTATTCATCCATAAGGCGCTGTGTGAGTTTTACCTTGAATTTGAACAAACATGATGAATAGACAACCTTTTACATAACACCTTATATCTTGAAAATTTGAACATTTCATTGTTTTCATCCTTTCATACAAGCTGCTCAATGTGTGCCTGCTGGAGCTGTTGCTTGGATGTCTTGTGTTAAATGAATGAGACACTATAACAGAACACCCAAACAAGAGAACTTTTTTCTGTGTTTTTTCTTTTTTTCTCATCACATCCTCATGCCATCTGAAAGCACAGACTGGGACAACTGTATGCTTTTTGTTCTTCAGTATGAAAAAGTAAGACAAGCAAATAGAAAGCATACAGAAGGGTTCTTCTTACTAAGATTATAGCGCAACCCCTGTGTTAAAGAGACTCCTATCTTACTTATGCCTTTTCTTGTGCACCTCTGTATTTCTGGGTTCATGCTATTTCTGTTTTAAAAAATCCACAGAAATACTTTTGATGTGAAATTTGTAAAAATTCAAGCTAAAACAAACTGAAACAGAAAGGAGAAAATGCAATAACATGATTGCACAATGAATTACCCCAGAATGGGTGGTATAAAATCATTTTCCGCAAACTGCAAAAAAAATATATATATATCTGCTGAAATACAATTCTGAGTGGTGAATTTTACCTCTTGACTTTTTGCCAACCAGTACTAATGGCCCTTGTTTTCAGCTTCATACTGACAGAGACGTAAGTGGTATTAAAAGTATAATCTAACACTCAGAAAGCAATCATACATTTTCAAAAGACTGCTAAATTGTTCACTTATCAAAGTCTAATGCACGAGTTTTATGATGATGAGTAAACGTGCGGGTCTCTTCTCTTCTTCATGTGTACAGAATTTGTAGTGGAGTATGAGGAGAGTCAGTGGGAGCCCGGAAGGTGGAAGGAGCTACAGAAAGTCAACGGTAACCTGGCAACAGCAAAGCTGGCTCTACATGGACATCTTAACTATCAATTCAGAGTCTATGCTGTTAATACTGTTGGACCTGGACCCCCTAGTGAGCCCACTAAAAGATACAAAACACTCCCTGCTGGTGAGACTTGCTCAGTTTTATTAGCACATTCTACTAAGGTTATCATGAAGTTATGAAAGCATCCGTCTTTGAAAGGTGCCTGTCTAAGAGACAGAGAAGAGTCTTTGGCCTTGAGACTTTGTAGCAGTCGAGGGGTGTGAATGTTATCTGCAACCAGGTTGCTGCTTATTAGAATATGTGCATCATGAAATATTAATACTTGCACCACAACTACGAAAGTGATTTTGCTCAACAGCAATGCAGGGTGTTTGCAGCATTGCAGTAAGTTACAGGAGGCAGCAAAAAATAATGTCGATGCTTTCTTTTGTAATGATATGATTCTGTAACCACACATCTTCCCAAAGCCCCTGACAGAAACCCAGAAAACATCAAAATTCAAGGCCATCTACCTCATCAAATGGACATCAGCTGGGATGTAAGAGTTCTTCTTTCTTTTTTTTTTTTTCTAAAATTCATCCCATCCAAGATTAACACTGCAGATCTATAGAAAAGCTTCTCACCAATCTCTAAGTCCTCTGTGCACTTCTATTTTCTAGCCGCTGTTGCCTACTGAAAGCAACGGCCCTGGTCTTGAGTACAAGGTGAGCTACCGCAAACTGGGGGTGGAAGATGTCTGGACGGAGGAACTGGTCAGTAGACCCTCCTTTGTTGTGAGGAACACATCCACTTTCATCCCATATGAGATCCGAGTTCAGAGCAGGAACAGTCACGGCTGGGGCCCAGTACCTAAAGTTGTCACAGGTTACTCTGGAGAAGATGGTGAGCTGGGTGTAATCATGCCATTGATATATTTAGTTAATATTTTCAGTGTTTCACTACTCAGCTCTGTTCCGCTTGTCTAACTTGCACATCTGGCTGTTCTTTTAACTCGCTTTGAACTTCTTGTGTGATTGTTTCCAATTGTGTCCTCAGTTGTCTTTTGGCATTGTCTGCGGGAAAATGTGTCAGGTTAAGTTCTTTTCTTTTTTCCTCTTTCTCAAGGTTTTAACCCTGTGCAGGTGTGCAGTAGTGACTTTTCCTCTCCAACGACAAAGAATAAAAGACAAATACCATTGCTATATCTAGCAGGTGGCAGATAACCTTTGAATAGGAGAGGGATGTCAAATTCCCACCTTTGTGTCAGAAGCTGTTGGAGATTTGACAGATCACAAGACACCATACGCTGTAGGCCTATTGAGGCACAATAGCTGCTCCTCTGTCTCTGACATTTGCTGTGCTTTTATCTTTCCCTGCTACCATTACAGTAACATGTAGAAAGAAAGGACAGTTACAGGATTTTAATTTCATGTTTGGTGTTGTATTTCCCTAGCTCTGAATAGTAAATCATCATCAGTGGATTCCAAGCTGTACATAGTTTACTTTGCAGTTTTACGCCATGTCCATGTTTTATTTTTTAGACTTTTTTCAGTAAAAGTTCATGACTACACAACTTAAACTAAATAACTCTTTTTTTCTTTAGTAAAACTTATTGGAAAAACTTTATTTCCTTTCACATGTTTCACATTTCAAATCTATGTCATGGGTGATAGATTTGAAATGCCTTGACAAAGGTGTTCTGTTGTTCTCTGTATGTCTGTATTTCTGACCTTCCTCTTCCGTTTTAAGTTCCGGCTGCAGCACCACAGGACATAGCGGTGGAAGTGATCAACACCACCGTTCTGAGAGTGAGCTGGACCCCAGTTCCACCTGCCACAGTGCGAGGTCATCTGGAGGGCTATAATGTAAGATTTCCCATTCTGGAAACATGTTTGTCTTTCAGACAGTCTTGAATAGCTTGAGACTCTCAATGAAAAGGAAGAAGCTGCACAGAATTGCCTGTAATTGTATATCTAATCATTTTTAAGCAGGGAAAATTTCTTCGAGATCAAAGATCTCTAGCAAGAGTGTCCACGCCTTTACATTAAAGTAAATAATATGTAGTAGTTACACGTGGAGTAGTTTTACAGAAGTTCATGATGCAATGATACCTGCCATTTGTGACTACATAAAGAATTGCAGATGGCAGCTAAATATGTCCTGTGAGATCATCTAAAGCACAGATTGGACATAGTTATAAATGGTGTTATCATTATGGTGTTATCAGTATCCTGGGAACACACAATAGTTGGTTCAATTTGAGAAGCTGACTGTCAAAATATTGTAGATTTGTTACCTTTTGTGGTTCGTTCTTAATACTTGCATATTTCCAACTCACATTGTTTCATCACATGTGATCAGTGTTTAACTCTAACCTGGTAGGGTTAGGGTTTCATCTCCTAACTCGATAACAAACAACAAAGTAAAAACCTCAATTCCAAAAAAAGTTGGGATGGTGTGTCAGATGTAAGTAAAAGAAATTACAATGATTAGCAAATCTCATGAACCAATATTTCAACACCAATAGAACATAGAAAACATATCAAATGTTGAATATGAGACATTTTACGATTTCAATATTAGCGCATCTTAAATTTGGTGGTAGCAACAGATTTAAGAAAGTTGGAACAGGGTCGTTTTTAGCACTATGTAAACACCCTCTTCTTTTAACAACTGTCTGTAAATGTCTGGGAACTGAGAAGACTAGCTGATGGAGCTTTGGGAGGAATGAGGAATGTTGTCCCATTCTGATAATGGATTCTAGCTGCTCAGCTGGGTCTTCCTTGTTTTCCAGAAAGATCTAGACCAAAGGCAGGCCAGTCCAGCACTCAGACTTTTCTTATGAAATATGCTAGGCCCTTACTCAAAAAGTTGTCGTTTGGATGAGACCGTATGTTCCTCTAAAACCCTTTTATACCTTTTGGCATAGATGATGCCTTTCCAGATGCGCCAGATGCCAGTTTCACAGGCACCAATGTATCCCATTACCATCAGAGATGAAGCTTTTGATCAGAGCGTTGATAACAAGCGGGATGGTCCCTCTCCTCTTTTGTCTAGGGTTTGCAGCATCATTGATCTCCAATCAAATGGATTGGAGTAAATGGATAGATCAATAAATACATTAAAGTGAGATTCCTTTATTACAGAACTTTTGTTTTCCACTTTGCTTCGGTTAATTTCAAATGAGCTTTGACAGGAGAAAGGAGACTGCAACGTTTTTAAATCATGTTGACATATGCTTTCTAATTTTCATAACCTGCAAGGCCACGCAGTGATTACCAGGAGAGAATAGCTCAGCTATTTTTAATGCAATGCTGCCTGTTGGTCCAAAGAACACAGGCATATAACATAGATTTCTTTTTGCCGAGTCCCTTGCACAGAGGTGTCGACAGATTCCTCTGAATCTTTGGATCAAATCGAATCAAATTTATTTATATAGCACATTTCATGTACAAACAATTCAAAGTGCTTTCATAAAATAAAAGCATTGCAGCAGGGAGGATGACGGTTATCTTCTGTAGATGATGGAATATTCTTTAACTCTTTGCAATTTTACATTGAACAACATTATTCTGGCATTTCTTCACAATTTGCAAATGCAGTTTTTGTGCAGATTGCTGAACCATCTTAAATATTAATATTTAATGTATTAATATTAATGCTAAATAATGCATCACAAATTGAAGGAAAATACAGCAGCAAACAAATATGTTTGAAAATATGGTGATGTATGGTGCTACTGATCGTATGTATACATTTAAGCTCTACTACTCAGTGTTGAGGCCGCCAGTCCTCCTGCATATGAACTTCAGTACTTTTGAGTTCCTGCTGCTCATGCAGTCCGGAAAAGGCAAACTTCTGTGTTCCCCCTCTGAATAAACCTCATTCTACTGTAAGTAGACTGTGAGTCTGACTTTAAGTCTGCCACTAAGAGAGGGCTATGACCAAAGGCCACCAAACTCGTTGTGTTTTAGGATTTTGTTCTGTTCCCTTTGGACTGAGATTCTGCAACTCCACAGTTGTCATTTGGAGTATGTAGGTATTGTCATTTAAAGCATGTAGCCAGCACAGAGGAACAGGTTGAAACTGATGGTGATGAAGAGGTGCATAAAGTAGGATATTTTTATAAATTTTATTCTATGTCTCTGACTTCGTTTCTCTTTTTACCTCTCGCTACTTTCTTACAGGTTCACTGGATAAGGAGAAAAAGTCTCCTGAATCCAGAGAAGACTTTACGTGAGCACCAGTCTATGTCTTTTCCTGGAAAGAGAAGTCATGCCATTGTGCCAGGGCTCGAACCTTTCTCAGAGTACAAGCTCACCGTTAATGTTTTTAACAAGAAGGGAAATGGACCCAGGAGTGATCCAGTCACCTTCAGTACTCCAGAAGGAGGTGAGGTGACACAAACCATACATTAAACAACCCATGAATGCTCCTTGTACACAAATAGTGCACAACAAAACCACAAAAAAGGTCAAAGATATACACGCTTAACCATTGTCAAATACATAGCTACCAGAAACACATGTACTTAAATATGTGCTCACTTCTCTTCACTAAATGCCGGTTATTGAGTTTTGAGTCTTAACTCTTTAACTATAAAGCAGCTCATCCAGAACGCTGCTGCTGGAGATTTAACCAGGAGTAAGAGGTCTGAACACATCACACCAGTTTTAAAATCTTTACACTGGCTTCCAGTCAGTCAGAGAATAGTTTTTAAAAGTTTACTGATGGTTTAGGCCCAAAATACATCTGTGATATGTTCAGAGAATATAAACCTAGCAGAGCTCCTAGATCCAAGGATTCAGGTCAGCTAGCCAGTCCAGAGTCCAGACTAAACACAGACATCTCTGCATCTCTCTCTTCATGAAATTTTGTGTCTCATGAATTCCTGACTATTTAAAATGATTCCTTTGAAATCTGCATAACCTTGTCCTAATTTAAGCTGCCTTTCCTGCTCTCGTTATTTGTTTTTAAGTTAATTCTGATTTTACATTCAAATCCGGTTTTATTTATTTCTGTAGAGCACTTTGTAACATTATTGTTATGATTGTTATCATCATTATTATTATTACTGTTACATTTACAGTATATCTAGTTCAGGAAATGCATTAATATTACTGTCTGCTGCGTAGTTCCAGGGTTAGTGCCCATCCTGACTGCCTCCAACTCTCAGAAAGACTCCATTTTGCTGGTATGGGGACCACCGCTGGAGACAAATGGCATCCTCTCCGGTTATCTTCTGGATCTTCACCACTGTATGTACACATACCATTTTATAAGGCCAACTGTCTATTGATATACACTCTGTAGACCTTTGAACCTGTGTAGTCTTTTACCCTCATAGATTTCTTTTTGATTTAGTTCAGTGCTTTCTCTTGAGTGCGATCCATCGTGGCCAAAGCGAAAGGTGGTGGGTACTATGAGTAAAGGTTAAGAGTAGGTTAAGACAAACTTAAGATCAAAATCTGGAGGAGATGGATTTGTGACACCATACCATGTCTACACCTGTAGGAGATTTGATTCCTATTTTCTTCATCCCTTTTCTCTCCTTTTATGTCTTATCATACCAGACAGAAGGTGGCACTGTTCAACACTGAACACTCCACTACAGCCTGCAACAGCCTCGTTGTGCTTGCTTCTTTAGATTGCGGTTCAGCATTCATCTCATTGTTTCTCATCACATTGCTGGATGGACTGCTGGTCTTTCTCCCAAAAATAAAAATGAAAGCCAATGCTGGTTTTGCTCATTGTGTAGGTTTCATTGGCATTTATCTCTCCAAACCTTTTCATCATGCAAGAAAGCACCTTTATGTGTAAGAACATTTAAAGTGAAAAAGTGAGTTAGGGGCTTTCTTTACGACCTGTCTATTTCCAAAGCCTACACTCTTGTTGGCTGACATTTCTGAAGTCTTTTGTGCAAAATGGAAGGCAGAGACAGCCCTGTGCCGCCTCCACCTGCACCCACGGAGTCTGGCCAGCTCTTCAATACACTCTGTCACCCCTCTCCTCTTTGCTTTTTTTCTCATATCAGATGTCAGACTTTACACAGCTATTCCCACACAGTGCAATCTGTGGGTGTTGGAACGTTTTTGGTCGAACTGATTCACCATGCACCTCAAGAGTATTTCAAATTCTGTTTATTGTTAATACCAATGAATAAAATATATGTTGTGCTGTATTTGCAGTCTGCATGTCCAGGTGGTTCATGAAACTGCCTTGTGATTACCAAATGAGTAAGCTGCTGTCAGTAGAAATGTAAAATATGCAGTGTTTTGTGCTGCACACAAACATCAGTTTTACAAAGCTGCACAAAAGACTTGGCACCTCAGTTCTCGCCTGCAGTTCCAACATTTTCACCGTATGACATCACTGAGCAAGCTTTCAGGTTAAGTGTGTCGCTTTTAGCAGTCTGCACACATACTGTACTTTGATATATAATGCATGGCTGGTGATATGCTCTACTACAGTACTTGTAATTGCAACTGTTCTTATTTCTATTACTTCTTTGTGTTTTCTCTTACCTCTTTGTCTTCTTTCTTCGTGCCTGTTTGTGTTTTTCTCTTACTTTTATATTGTTCTTTCAGCAACTTCATAATGCCTCATCATTTCCATTTTCTGAAGCTTTTCTTTTTTCTTATCTTCTCCTCCTTCTCTTTACATCCTTTGCTGCTTGTTTACACCCCCACCCTCTTGAGCTCTCTATTCCCCCCTTTCATCTTCTTGCCTTTCTTCATAATGTATTCCTCTTCAGCTTACCTGTCACAACGTGCACCTCCTATATACAGTTTCCGCATGAGCTGGCGTGACATCTCTTCCCCTTCCTTCCCTCTCCATTATTGACCCCCATTATCGTTGTGTCCCATTAACATACAACATGACCCAACAGGGATGACCTTTTCAGCGCTGATTCGTTGTAAGCTCATCGTGAACTCAACTGACCCGACATCTTTCTCTCTCGTCTGTAGTAAATGAGACTTCACTGGAGGTGATTGATTCTCAAGAGATGAACATCACAGGGGCTGACATCACCCAGTGGCAAATCTGGGGATTGAAAGAGGACAGCCTCTATCGCTTCCACCTCAGTGCCTGCACTAAAGTAGGGTGTGGTCCTCCACTGGCCCAGGAGAGCAGGACTGTGGCTGCAGCAGGTGAGCAAATGTAATAAGGGCTGGTAGTGCCCGTACATTGGTCAGCAAATGCCAACTGGTGATATTAAAATGGCAAACATTTGTAAAATAAATTGTTTTTGCATTGGAGTGGATTTAATTTTAAACATAAATATACAGTTTTCCTAAAAAAAATCCCAGTTCAGTTCACGGAACCACTATCAGCTGACACCACAGTTACTTTAGACTCTCTTTCTTTCCTCTCTGAAAGTCATAAAGACAACATTAGTCATTAAGTCATTGACATTTCTCCCCATGTTGTTACTGACACTATAATAAATTGGGGAAATGATAGAACTAAAATCTATATAGAATTATTGAATAGGGATGAACATAAAAGCAAATAAATTACATTTCCTCGTATTTTACCTTTACATTTGTAAAATTCTAATGTCGAGCATTTAACTCAACTCAACTCAACTCAAACTTTATTTAAAGAGCACATTTAAAAAACAACTGAGGTTGACCAAAGTGCTGTACAGGATAAAAGCTGCATTAAAGGTAAAAGTGACTCAGATAATGCTACCGTTCCAAGCAGTTAAAATCAATAGATACTAAAACACAGTGCAATAAAATAGAATAAAATAAGTTCAAATAAAATACATTAGAATAAATAAAATAAAGATATAAAAGTTTGATTCAAAATATCCCTAAAATATTATTATTTATTTGACATGTAATTTGACATGCAAACAACTTCAGGTGAATGGACGTTCTACTTGGCCACTCTAGGAATGGAGCGGAGAGATAATACCATCTTTTGTCTGGGTCAAGTTGACTTTTTTCTGTTGTTGTATTTGAATGGATTTTCTACAAATTAATCAGCAAAAATGGTCAAATATGAATATTTCTGTGCACACCCCTGCCATTATTTCACAAATAGAGAAAATAATGTAATGAGAAAAATATCTGTGCAATATCTCAGCAGACCTTTAGAATGCTAAATCTGGCTCAGCTTTTATGTACATCAACAAATGCAAAGCCTTGTCTGCATCTGTGAATGTCCAGCCTGAGAGCCATTATATGCATTATTTGTAAATGCGGTTGAGCAGAGCCTCGATGGGGAGATAAAATAGTTCTGTTTCAAAGAGCTGTCCTCGGGGCATGTTAGTCACAACGCGAGCGGGGAGATTTATGGTTGCCAGTAGCACAGAGCAGGGCTTCCATGAATCTAAGGACATAAACGGGTAGGCATGCAGTGACACTGATACAAAATGAATGCATATGAATTAGTGAGCTCTGGCTCCATTGAGTTCCTTTTAGATTTCACCTTTGTGACGGAGCTTTTAATGGTTGGGTGGCTTGACTGAATATTTGCCGAGTTTAGAAATAATCTGGACAAATAACAGACTAACGTGCCTGAACCAAAACAACTAAATATATTTCCGAAGAGGTTTATTTGTGTCCTGACGTCTTTATTTGAAAAGTGAGTGGCTCAAATGTGAGAAGACAGAAGCACTGGTTGAAACGTGAAAAACAAGAAAAGGAAAAGCAGAGAGAATTGCTGACAGCAATAGCAAAACAGAGAGCAAAATATTTATTTTTTACCATCAGATCTCTGGAGATAGCAGAGCAACAGAGGTACAACAGGTTGCACACTAGACAAAAAGCACAAAGGAGCATATACCTTGAAAGGCAGAAAATAACCAGCCTCCAGAGATGAAATTACTTTCTTCCAGGTACAACATTTTGAGCAGTTGTTTATCACCAATACATTTGTAACCAGATTGAATTCAATGTTAAACTTGAACATTTAAAATAGAGCCACAATAATCAAGGTCTCATCTTCTGGGTAATCAGCGACTAATTTAGGAATCACATGAGAACATGCTGTACACTGAGGTGGAGCAGTTATCCAACATAATGACAAGTAGAAAAAACAAGGCTTTACGTCTGAGAAAGTTTCCTCAATCTAATCTAAAACTACCATAAGCCATTAACCTATAACAAATCCTATTCTACTGTTTGACATTTTATGCAAGAAAAATATGAGGCATTTGTGGACCTGTGTATTTAATTGGACTGAGAAAACTCAGATTATGCAATGCAATTATTGGTTTAGCGTCACAAATATTCGCTGATCTCCTCTTTGTTGCCATAGCCAGAATAGTGACGGTGCAAAGCTTGCCAAGGGGACATTTTACATGTTTGTACATAATTGCACAGTTAAGAGATTACTATAATAAGGAATAGAGGTGTCAGAATGCGTTATGGGATACACAGCCACATAAGTCTACACTACACGTTGTGGTTTAGGACCAGACCTGGTCAGACCTCGAGTCGATGCAACGACTTTGAGAACGAGGTGGTTTTCAAAGTCCAAAGATAGAGAATTTTCTTGTGTTCAGGGCATTGTTGTTGCCTTTGACTGAGCTACTTTGACATTGAAATTGAGAATGCATTGAAATGCAGAAAACTGTTTTGAGACCCCTGTCTGGGATTCAATGTCTTTCATAGATATAGTACTACAAAAAAACATTATTATTGTCCTTTAGATAAACATAATTTCATTATTTCAATACATTCTTAAATTCTGGTTGGAAATAGAATAAGAATGTAGTATTTGTTTTATGAGGGAAAGCTAAGGTGTTTTTGCAGGACAGTGTCCTCTAGTGGTGCTCTATTAGAGGTCACTCCACCAGCTTCCAAATCCACAGTGTACCTAACAGATTACTCATGCATGAATCTACAAGCATGCTTGGGTTTGAAAGGATGAGCTGCATCCCTTTAAATGTGTGTCAGTCAGTGTGTGTGTGCGTGCGTGCATCTGCCTGGCCTATAAACCTTGAAGCTGGCTTTCCACATATCTGTAATCTTCTGCTGTATTTCATTTTCTTTTCCTCCCTCTGAAGATTTGTCCCAGTCTCCAGCTGTGGCCCCTGTTCAGAACAGTATGTATCAGCCTGCAGCTGATGTAACTAGTCAGCATAGATGTGTCGGTAGAGATAGACAAAGTTGTGGGCGTGTTGGTGTAGTTGGTCGTAGCCTCAGCAAAAGTTTGTCCTCTGTGATTGTGCAAATGTAATCTGGGTGAATCCTGAATAGCAGTTCAGGAAAAACAGAAACATTTTTTTGTGAGTGAAACAGTGATGAATGTGGTTTGAATTTGCAATCTAGATTTTGTTTTGTTTGATATAAACTTCAAGTACAGTATTTTTACTTTTGTTTAATTTTATCTGAACACCTGTTGCCATAGAAATGGGTTTCCCTCTTGCTTTAACATCCCTCCCTTTTTGTAGTCTACAGAGCTTGCTTGTTGCACTGTACTGAGTATTAGACCTGACAGCATTGCAGCAGAAATCTAACAACTGAGACTTCTCTCTCTCATTCCAGACTTCTACTCCTCTCTATCTGTTCCCAGCTCTATCCCGGGCAATTCGACTCATCCTCCTTTAGGTATATAGCTCACATTCACATGTACACAGCAAGTGATACCCGTGCTGTGTCATCTTTATATATGTGAACATTCAATAGTCACAATAGGATTTGAGACATGGAGTTTCAATCTGTTGTTGTATCTGCTCTTGGTAGGGGGGTTGTGAGGAAATGCCAGCTTTGCTTAATACAGAGAGAAGTCTAGATGTCATTCCCTCCTAAAATCTATATATCTATCCTTTATGAGCCAAAATCCAGCTCCACCCAATTAAGTTTGGGGCCCGGAATTGCCTTTTGAACTGTCGTCTTAAAGGGTTTCTGCAAGATGCACTGTTCTCAAGCTGCGGGGGATCCTATTTGCCTCTACTAATCCTCTTTCCCTTCCCTGTCTTTCCTTTTGTCTGTGGCTGTCTATGTGGTTTCCTTTCCTCCTTTTTCCCCTTCTCCTTTTTCTTCTCTTTAACAGTTCCCACCTTGTTGAACATAAGCTCTTATGTGAGTGATACCTTTGCCAGAATCAGCTGGACTGCCACAGAG
Source organism: Odontesthes bonariensis (assembly GCF_027942865.1). NCBI lineage: Eukaryota > Metazoa > Chordata > Actinopteri > Atheriniformes > Atherinopsidae > Odontesthes > Odontesthes bonariensis. The sequence goes on along the minus strand of NC_134515.1, from coordinate 16,616,748 downwards.
GAGCAGGGGCACTCGCAGCTTTTTGTGGCTTATATGAATAATCGTAAGCTACTCTTCCTGTCCCCGTCGTGCTAAATATTGATTTAGCTATAGTTTTAGGTGGCATCATATTTAGGCACTTGAGAATGTTTAATATTAACAACTAAAATGTATATTTTAAATTCTATGATCACTTATATCATTATTCCAATTACCTATAATTTCACAAGATCTATTTCATGATCCATTTATAAATAGTGCAACAGATATTTATGATAACTAAAGAAGAATTAATTTCATGGCAAAAGTTCATCATCCTCTTCTTTGATATCATCCTCCTTGTGGTGTCTGTATCGTTTGGTGTTATAGATCACACAATATCAATATTTTGTTGATAAACTGTGATTTATTCACCGTAGTGCATATGCGAATTTGTTCGTTTTTCTGGAATCTATGTTCATATTTGTTTTCTTCCTACCTAATATTATCAGAAAAACAGAGTATTGCAGCTGAAGGGAAAGTGAGTTGAACACATTGTGAAAACATCCTCTCAAGCCTCAGTCAGATCAGCAAAAAAAACTGTTCAGCTTTCACTGAAAGATCCATTTGTATAGGGCATGCTTGAGGTGACTGTCACACTTAAATGGATCAGTGTGTAAATCTGATTGTTAAACTCTGTGTTTCTCTTTTTGTTCTCAGGCATGGCGAGTAAGGCGAGCGACTTTTCCACTCAGCGCTGGTTCATTGGGACCATGTGTGCTGTGGCAGTACTCACCCTTGTGGCGCTCATTGTCTGCTTTGTGCGGAAAAACACAGGTGGCAAGTATGCAGGTACGCTACCACCGCAGCAACAAGCCATGTTCTCCATGGAAAAAGGTCAGTTAGCTTTGAGAAGGGATGTGTTTGCTTTTTGGCTGTTGTTTTTTTCAGCTCAGATAATACGCAGTGCATGGACAAGATATAATTCAGTCTTGGGAATGTGATGAAGTTATCTTTGACCTATTGACACCAGATTATATGCTCAAGTCTGAAGCATGTAGGACACTATGCATCCCAACTGTTCCAAGCCAAGGATCATCCATGCCACGCTTGCAGCGACAGTAGTTTCACTGCATATCCTGTTAGTTCTGCTTGGCACAACTAATTGCACGCCTTGGCCAGCCAGACAAATGTCAGATGGCTTTGTTCACTCCTCCCTACCTCTAACCAGTGGAAACCTTTCAGGTTCTTCCCTTACCTTTGTGCTGCCCTGCATCAGAGCCAGCTTCAGTCTCATAATGGTCTGTACCTGCAAAGAGTCTCTTTACTCACTTTTTCTTTTTTTTTTTCCTCTCAAGTTGCTTTTCTATCTTCTTCCCACCATCGCTACTCGACTTCTTTGCCTGCAGTAGCTTTTGACATGAAGCACTGAATATTTCATCAGCTTCTTTGGATCCCCCTTTTTCCGCATCCAGTGCTTTTCATGAAACCCCTCTTTTGTCTCTCTCAAAAGCAACTGGTATTTTTAAAGCATATTTACACGAGGACCTGACAGCACTTTGTGTAGACACGCAGTGGAGAGGCTCTCCGTGTAAAAACTTAATGCAATGTTTTCACAGTCAGGTTTAGCTGTTCTCAAAGGCTTTTTTGTTAGGAGCTTTTAATTTAAAGCATAATAATTGGGAAAAATTCAATTTAATTTACGTACTTAGCTTGAATGTTAAGCTGTGGCTTGGTTGGTTTTCAAAAGGAAATCAGTGAAATAGTTGAAAAGAGTTAGAAGGGCCGATTGTGTGCTTTGATATATTTCCTGCAGTGAAATGTCAAAGACTGAAACTGTCAGAGCATTATAGATATGTACAGCAGTAATATCTAATTACATCTACTATAAGGATGAAAGTGCTGCTGTTTAACACTGGTGCTGAACCATCTGTCCTGCCCTTCCTGCAGTGAAAGAGAAGGAGGATCTCCACCCTGAATCCGAGTCACGAGGAATGAATGATGACACCTACTATGAATACAGGTGAGCCATATGCTTCCACTGCACCTTAGAGCTGCAATGCACATGTCTGATAATGAAATGTAGTTTCTGTTTGTATATGTTTTATCTCCTTAACCTTAACATGCATAATGTTGGAGCAATATTAAATATTTTCTGGTTAAGACACATTTTTGTCAAATGTCACAGTAATGCTCTTCCTTCCCATCTTAAAAGCAAACCAGACATTCATGAGTTTTACCAGGATCAACGTGAAAGCCAGTGTTCTCATCATTTAATGGGCTAGGTAATCACATGATAGAGTTAAGAGTAGTGTCTAACTCTCATCTTTAGCTTTGTCCCCTTTTAGTTTGGAATGATGTGCTTTTACTCTGTGATGTGTATGTTTCTGCACTGCAGAGTGCGTGAGCAACCTTGTTCCTGTAGGCACCAGTAGGCCTTTTTGGTGTTAATATGTGTGTCTGTCAGCCATAGTACAAACGTTGTTTTAAATCAAATATGTGGGTTGGATAGCTGGATAGCTTTAATCATAAAGTCTAGTCATCCCTATTTTCTTGTAACGACATCTCATTTGCCAACACTTTTTCTGCTGTCGCCACATGCCTCCATGCTGGTGAAAACCTACCAAGCACCTCTTACTGTAGATTTCCTGGAGTGGGCTGGAGCTCCCAGCAACACGAGAAAAACATTTGATTATTTGGCAATTGTGCTTTCAATGAAGTAAGTAAGTGACAGATGCAGGGTTAATTAGACTTTATAAAAAAGATGACTGCTTTCAGTTTCAATAAAACACTATAATTGTTGGCACATGATTTTGTCCAAAATTTTTGTGGCACATTACTGAGTTTAGCGTAACATACTTTTGTATTACCAATGAACCTCTGAACATTTTTGTTCCCCTTTCAATCAAGCTTATATAGCTTAAAATTTATTTCCCTTCACAAAATCATTTATATTGGCAGAAACGGTATACTATTATGTTTCTAGTGCAAGTTAGAAAACATACCTCAGTAATGTGACAATTCCGTAACTGATTCCCATATGATCCTACATTTTGTGTATAATATTTCAACATATCTTTAACAGTTAATTTATTATAGGTGCCACTTGACAACAAAGGCTATTTCAGGGGAAGTAAACAAGTTAATTAAGTCCAATAAAATTCAGCCCATTTCAATATGATTGAGTACAAACCAATTCATTACAGTCCAATTAAACCTAGCATAGTTCAGTCCATTTTAATACAGTCCAGTTCAGCATATTAGTACTTAATAAATACCAATATGTAAAAAGTTTATATGGCTTGCAGTTCAGTTATAATTACTATATTAGGAGCTAAGCAGTCAGTCCAGCTAGTTTTCTTCCAATTAGAGAGGGTTAAACACAATGTTAAGCCCATCACTGTTTATCTATGTGGAAAATTCATGAGTTGTAGTTTCACTACTGGGATTATTTTCATCCATGGAGACACTGAGATACCTGACAGCTGAAGATTTACCTTAAAATGTATTTGCATGATCTCATGGCACTGCATATAAATATTGCACCACTTCAGGCACTTTAAATGTTACATTGAAATGCATTTCAAGCTTTTGGCTTGTAATTATTTATTTTTTATTTTTTATTAAAATGGTTATGGTTAGGTAACAGTGCAGGGCTCGGTGTCATCCTTTCACATGACACATAGTGAAATGACAAGCAAAAGTAGAAATTAAATACTAATATTGCATTTTTTTAATCTGACTTTTTTTAAATGCAGATGAAACTGCAGTTAAAAACTAATTAAATGAATTCCAAAAGGTTTAGTTTTGAAAGTATTAGGAAAAAACAAAATGAAGTGATGAGAAGAGGAAAACACTGATAATGTCATACTGCATTTTGCTCCGATACAAAGGACAGAAGATCTCATCAGGCAGGAGAAGTCATGGAGTGTTTTTGTGAGCCAGTGCAGTTTTTTTTACTCCAGCTATCTGCTTAGAATGCTTCTCATGACTGGCTTCATGAGGATGTTCACAGTACTGTCCCCCCAGAGTGCCCTTAGCCTTACTATGATGTTGTTTTTCTGGCTTTAGAGCTGGATTCAGGGCTCTCTTGTGCCCTTTGAATCTCTGAAGGCTATAGACCACCCACTGGTATGCCATGTGTCTGGGGAGCTGACAAATGGTAATTACGCTTCAGATGATTTCTCTTCAGAGACGGCAATCTACAGTTTTCCCCCACTGTCCACTGCTAGAACAGCAGGTCTCATAGCTGGAGCAGGTTGTTAGCGATCAGTGTTTTCTTGGCTCGTGTATGTGGTTTTTTAATATCCATGCCTCCTTTTTCCTTCTCTTAACACCTCATTGTTTCATATTTTATGTGCAATTTGGGATAAAGCAACAGATGTTATCAAGTTTTCCTTTAGACACCTTTAAACAAGAATAAATACAACTTTAGATACAAGGTGGAGAAACAGCCAGCTTGCACCTGAAGTTTCTATCTTGACCCCAAGCCAAATCAGCTTGGGTCTATGACAAGACAAATGTAATCACTTTGTGTGTCTGGTGATGTGCCCCATCACCACCCCTTAAATCTTTGCAAAACTGAAGGAAAGTCTTTTCACAGAAACAGGTGAAACTGAGTTAAATACCGACCACGGTCTCAAGTGGGTTGGGGCTCAGTCTCAGTCCCATTTTATCGCTTTATTCAAAGTCACTGTGGGCGGGCGGCGGCTGTGGCATTCCACTGCTCTTAGATAACAGCCACTTATCTTCCGTGCTCTAGAGTCATCAGAAAAAAGAAGGTTTGATAAGAGCTGAAATGCAGACCTTATGTGGCTTGCATCTCAAACTGCCTCCTGAAACGGGATAGATAAGATTGGTTATTAAAAATGCATGTGAAGCAGACCCAATTTGTAATCTTACTTTGTACCATGGCTCTGCGCTAATATCTTGCTCAAAAATGTTGTGCTTGTAGTTGACACAGATGTCAACACTCTCATGCATGTATGAGCCACCTGAATGTTAGTGAGCGTTGGTGCTTTGTGTTATGAATACAAAACAAAAGGGGGAAAGAGGTGTTAGCAAAATCCATAGTTAAGAGAATAAGAAAAAACAGGACAGGGATAAAAAATTTCAGTGCTTTGAGGTGACCCCACGTCTTATAGAGAGACACCTGCGAGTTGGCCAGTTGCCCAGCATGAAATTGGCATCTAATCTCCTCGGCCTGTGTGTGGGCCTCTGGGAATACCAGGAATGACAGGCTGTTTGTCTGGAATTGCATACATCCCACTTCTTCTCCAACCTTCCTTCTCCCAATTTCAGCCTTCTAACCGAATCCACCCCACCCCAACACACATGCACACACACACACACGTCCCCTAGTTGTCTTTCTTACTCTCTGCACTCTGGCAATTTTCATCGCTGGCTCTAAAGAGATTTGAAATTGCCTTTGGTCCTGGAGCCTTGGCAATTAGCAATTAGTGAAGTGATTGTAGAAAGGCCTCCCCGCCTCCCTTGTGTTCCCTTTCCTGCTGTGCAGCCGCTGCATCCACCCCTGTCTACTGCCTGTAGTGATGTATTGAAAATGTAAGAAGCTGCTTTGTGAGTGGGAGCCTGTGCATCTATTAGTGTAGCCAAGCATTTAATAGTCTATATGTACTGAACAGTCTACATTAGCTGGTCTGTCTGTGTAGCTTTTGATTATACTGTGTAAAGTATATATGTTTGCATGTGATTTCTTTATGCACTGCATCACTGACCTCAGTTATCCTTCTCTGTTGTTAACGGCAGTGACAGCGATGAAAAGCCACTGAAGGGCAGTAGCTTGTGTTCCAGAGATGACGCAGTCGAGGACAGTGTCAGCAGAGACAGCCTGGTTGACTATGCAGACGGACCAAGAGAATTCAATGAGGACGGTTCATTTATTGGAGAATATTCTGGACTTAAGCACAGGGGCTCTGTTAGCGAACCCAGCCAACCCATCACTGTAACTACATAAGAGCCTGACTAAGACTGAAACAATCTTTTTATCCTCTTAAAATACATTTTGAGTTCTGCTTTCCCAACATGAAACTTTGTTTGAAATTGAGGAAGATTTTGCAGCTCGCAGAAATTTTGCAGCTCGCAGAAATTTTGCCTTGGGCCCATTGAGGACATCTGTTGTACACGTACATGGGACAAACGTGTAAATCATTGTAAGTCCAGTAATACAACAATCTATATCTTGTTAGAGTTTTGTGGTTTTATTAATGAAAGCAAAATGTTTTTGTACCTATCAGACATGATCACCAGCAATCTACACTCACTTTATACAGTAACAACTAAGAATCAAAAATGAGTTTTCATAAAGTAATAAAAAATGCTAAAATGGTTATATATGTGTATTTTTTAAACATGTGAAAATAGCACATACCAGTGCATACCATATACAGTGCAGAGTGTAGTATTTATTTATAACAGATACACCCTTCACGGATTACCAATATCAAGATGAATAAGCCTGTATCAAGTAGTTAATACTTTCCTATCTTATATTGTACATTTTCAAATGTTTTTGTTTATATGGAAATGTGTGAACATTGATGATTTGCCATTTTATTATCAATCATGTTGTTTTATATGGATGTTTTTATAGCAATCAAACGACAACTACAACAATTTAAGGGGGAATGTGAAAACTAAATCGTGATGTAAATGTTGCAAGACTGTTCAGCTGAGATATCCATTTGTCACCAAGAGGGATGAAGTCAAGTATATTCCTGTATTTATCTCTGGAGTGCAACCTTGAATATGTTGATTCAGGGAATTTTCCAAAACTAATTGGTGAATAAAGCTTTTTTCACCTTTGGTTCTCACCTTTTCTGGAGGGACAGTATAGCAGTTTGCCACACTGATACTCCTACTTAAAAAGTTTTAGGATTTAATTAGGTAGCTATTGTGCAGGAGAAGTCACTCCACATTCTTTTATATCAGTGAAAAAAAACTAAGGAGTAGCTGGCAGGCCTGGCTCATAGAACATCTTATGTGGTGTGCACATATAACACAGGATTCAGGAATGCGTTCACCAATTTATTTGTTGCAGACTGGTAGGTCAATGGTTTATTGGTTGGTGAATGATTTTAATCTAAACATGAAAAGGAATACCATGATACATCTTGACAAAAGTAAGTACAATTGCAGCTCAACTTAAATGTTGGCATTGGCGAGTTATTGACAAATTAAGTGAATTTAGTGAAAAAACTACATCATTGACGCATCCACTGCTCTAACTTTCCCATTTTCTCCAGATGAAGAAACATGAAATTAAATCTAGACACGTATCACAAATAAGACATGAAATCATTCATCACTATTGCATGTTTATCAAAGAGGGAAAGAAAGTTTTGTTAGAAAGTCAATTTTCTGACGTTATGGTATGTCACTTTGCTATGGTTGCAATGTTTTGGAGGGAAACGCATGTGCAGGCCTAAAGGGTAGCTGGTGGGAGCAGGGATTTTAGGTTAGATGATGCATTACAACTTGTGATTTAACCATCAGGTACTTTAACTTTTAGTTATCTTGAATTGATAACTGATAACAGACCTGTATGTCTGTGATACATGATGCAAAGCTTGCATAATGCATAGTGCTAAATTATTCATCAAGAATATAACTTAAATGGAACTGAGATAGTTCCCATTCAACAAGATTATTTAACTGATATAATTAAACAGGACACCAATGATTCCAACTACAAAGTTCTATACATTTCACTGCTGAGATGCTGATTTCTTTTTAATATTTATGATTCACCAGTGGGATCCTTTAAGATGCAATGACCGCCTTCAAAGTGAGGATGACTCTTGTGGAAATCACTGCATAACCTATTCAGTACTTGAGGATGAGAGTACTTTGCCTTTAGAAATGCAAACCACTTGCATGAGGGAAACATCTGCATCCACCGTTGTTCAAGCTAATTTCCAACCGGCCTTGCACCAGTTAGGCTTATCACAACTATTTATCTAATTAAAACAAAACGCAGTGATTTTCCAATGATTTTAAACCCATTTGTTCAATTTGAAAATGAGTGATCAACTGACAAGACACAAATGAGCACATGATCATAAGGTCAGGAATCAGGACAAAGACAAGGAAGTAGAGCAATCAAAGACTCGCAAGGAAAGACGAAAAAACAAGAATCGATACAAATAATCAAAACACCAAGACACTCTTTGGAAATTTGCAACTGGTGACACCTACAGCTTATATGTGCCATTCACTTTTATAAACTTGGCTTGAATATAAATAGGCCTTAAGTGTTTCTCTTCAGATATTTGACCTCATACCCAAAGTTATGTGGTGCAAGAGTAGACCTTTGTGTGTGAATCTGGAGTGTGGTGGCAATTCAAGAGGAGCCATCTTCCAAGTTTCAAGTCTGCGTGCCATCTGGACAATTAATATTCCAAGGTAATGTAGTTGCAAAAATGTGACTTTAAGTCTCCTTATAATAGTAACCCCCTCTCTGGTTCACTTCAGTATCACAAATAAGCAGCTTGGAGCTTTTAAAGAATTTCTCCAAATTTCTAAAATGAACCAAAAAGATGTAAACTAAACTCTATTATACTTAAACGTATAATACATTCAAACACAGCAAATGCCCATAGTTACAGCCTGATCTAGGTCACAGTGTAAGCTTGTATCAAAGGGTATGCTATAACAAGCCTGGTGTGCGCCACTGGATTTGTTGCATATCTGCAAAACCTGTTTGAGCCAATTTTTTGTCATTTTAAAAGCAGAGATTCCTTGCAGCTGTATCCTGTCTATACCCTGGTGATCTAGTTATAATCAAACCAGACTTGGGATGGATTAGTTGAAAAGCACTCCATGCCTCATGGCAAGATAAAGGTCATTTAAAGAGATAATCCCTGTATTGTCAGGGATTACACCCTGATCCGTTTTAAAATTGCTTTCTCTGGGCAACGTCAAGACCTCTAAACAACAACAAATGATTACTCGAGTCAAAGCCGCTCTGAGTGTCACACAAGCAGCTTTATTTCTTTAGTAAATCTATTTTGAGGACTTGCAGGTGACCCTTAAGAAGTTACAACAGTAATATTTTCAAATGATCATCAGGATATTACTGAGGTGCCCTTGAGCAAGGCATCGTACCCCCAAGCTCCCCGGGCGCTGTGAATGGCTGCCCACCGCTCCAGGTTGGCATCTGTCTCTATGAGTGTGTGACCCTGTGCATGTGCATGTGTGTGTCAACAGGTGCCAACCTGGATGGGTTAAAAGCGGAGGACAAATTTCGAGTGTATGCATGTATGCATGACCAATCTGATCTTAATCTTAATCTTAATTAATCGCACCTAAATCCTTGTCAAAAGAAACAGCCCTGCTCGTTGCATCGTTTGGGCTCATGTTATCATGGTAGATGGTGCATCCTATTACACAACTTAGATCTGAGCTTCAAGTATATCAATCCCTCTCAGTTGATTTGATCGGTGCTGATTTTTAGGCCAAGTGCTCTGGAAATTGCCTGGTGGGCAGAAATCAATAGCATGCTCGTACGCTGTGAGTTGGAGTCAGACTTATATCAATTTTTAAAACAACCAAAGCCACAAGGACAGGACACCATCAAAAAGAGCAAGAAGGTTTAGAGTTTTCTCAGGGTGCTACATGGTGTGTTTACACTACAACTACCCAGAAAGGAGGACAGTAACAGGACGGCCATGAAGCTCTCATCAATATTGAACATTCTCGGGTTCATGGACAGGGTAATAGTGACAGGTGTGTCTTATGATGCTCTTAAGGAAGAATCCTTTTTGCCATCTTTTGAAGTAACCAAGGTAAACCACAACTTCAGGGAGAAATCAATAGAAGTTAAACCAACATCACAGCTTCTGTTTTTTAAAGATTTTTAGTGCAAAACACAAATGCTCATGGCCAGTCTGTGAGCATCCTGTAAGAAAAATAAGTAAATTGGTGAGAAAAAGAGGGCTGAGTTTTTGAGTATTGAAGATTATCAGACAGTCTACTGTGCAGTGAAACATGTCGCAGTTTATGACTCCAACACTAGATGTTATTTTCTAGGCAGATGAGAGAAAAAAATATTGTAATTCAAAGCACAATTGCAAGCAAAGTGGTGCATTGTAAGTGGGTGGTGTAAAGCATGAATGTCTGGAGATTATTTTTAGAATATTGTCGTTAGAATAGTCTAAAATGTCCATCCATCCATCCATCCATCCATTATCTATACCCGCTTAATCCGTCGCTCGGGCCGTGGAGGAGCTGGAGCCTATCCCAGCGGTCATCAGGCGAGAGGCGGGGTACACCCTGGACAGGTCGCCAGTCCATCACAGGGCCACACAGAGACAAACAAGACAAACAACTAGTCTAAAATGTGTTTACAATAAAACTTTGGAACCAGTTTCTTCTATAGATTCCATCTTTGAAAAAGAAAAAAGAAAAAAAAAAGTTTGATTCCATCTCCATCCATTTTCTACACCTGCTTAATCCAATTCAGGGTCTTGGGGGGGCAGGAGCCTATCCCAACTGCCATTGGGCGAGAGGTAGGGTACACCCTCGACGGGTCGCCAGTCCATCACAGGGACAGACCGAGACAAACGAGGCAAACGACCACACATACTCACTTCAAGGGTCAATTTAGAATCAGCACATTAACTATTTTTGGGTGGTTGGAGTAAGCTGAAGTACCTGGAGCGAACCCACACAAACACAGGGACAACATGCAAGCTCCATACAGAAAAGCCCCAGCTGGGATCTGAACCAGGAACCTTCTTGCTGTGAGTGCTACGCACCACACCACTGTGTAGCCCCACTGAGTCAAATTGTGTTGGGTGAAATCAGTTTCAGCACAGTAGCAACTGGAAGAACTGTCATCTAATTTAAGTGTTCCCCCACAGTGTTTGCTAATTTTTTTTGTCATCTCAACATGGTGCAATACTCACCTTCTAGAATTGAATTTGTCTCGCCAGAGATCAAATGGAAGTGGATGATTCTGCATACAGAGAATCCTTATAGAGGGCTATTATTTCCCCAGTAAACTGCTTTAGATGCAAGCCCAGTCACTCTGAAATGCCAGCCAGCAATTGAGTGGATGTTTGTGTGCGTGTGTGTCTTTTTCGGCGTGTGAGCAGGAAGAAGAAGGGACACTCAGCCGTGGCAGAAACTAATGAGACATGCCTTGGTAATATGATTACAAAGTCAGCATGGCTATGTCACTGACCAGAGGGGCACTTTGGTAGAGACACGAGCAGAACAAAGTGTGCACTCATATGTATACTTCTAAATGACATTGCGTATCTTGTAAGTGAGTGGCAACCAGTGCAGATGATGGAAATTAAGCTTGCATGCTCTGGTTTACGTACTGATACTTAGAGCAAAACTATAGAGCTTCATGAATGATGATTTCCAACTACTCAGGTGTGTGTTTCATTAAAGAATGTCATCTGGGCCCTTTTAAGGTCAACACTATCCGAGTTTGATCCAGAAAATGATTTCATCTTGGCTACTGCTGGAAGTTTAGATGAGAGACTTGTAAGTGCCGTGTGGGTGGAAAATAATTCTCACCTTCCTTCTAAGCTAAGGGCTGTCAAAGCAACATCTTGGCACAAGCCACAATAAATACACAAAAGTCTGCTCAAACTTGTGACAGTCATGTGAAAAAATGCCACTCTTAACTGTAGTCACATCTAAATCTGCTGTTTTTATTTCCTCTTGAACGTTCCACCTGCAGTGATATTTTAACGTTATTTTTAGTGCATTGACAAGCTCGTTCATTATGGTTCAATTGATTTTGCTTTTTGCTTTGTAGGCCGTAATCAAACTCAAGTATTGTACAAACAACAGCTACCTAAAAAGAAAAATCGAGCTTGAAACCCAAATCTTTGTGTTTGTTTTTTTTTTTTTATCAAAGTTCAAAAGGCTGCCAGAAGCATGAGAGAAGTTGATTGGACACAATGAGTGCACCTCCTGTTCATTACAAGCTAATTAAAAGCGCTGTTTCAGTTTGCTGACGTCTTTTAATTAGCAAGTGATGAGCAGTTCTGGATATCAAAGAGAAAGCAGAGACACTTCAACATGGGTTCTTGTTTTTTTTTTTTTTAAAGTAAATCTTTTTTCTGTGAATCCACTCTGTGGTGTGTCTGCTGTGGAACATCACTCCTGAATTATTCATGAAACCTTCATTAAAACACCTAAATTTGCATAACACACAGGGGCTGCATGGGATACATTAGAGCTTTTGATCCTAGTGTACATGTCAAATAATTTAACACAGAACTGGACCACCAAAGAGCAGGATCTTGGAAAGCTTGATACATGTTCAGAAACTGATGATAAACCTTACTCCGCTTTAAGTATAAAAATGAGGAATTATCATGCAGGGATGTAAGTGGGTCAGCATGGACCCCTTTGGTGCAGTAAGTAGATAAAGTAAAATAAAGGAGTTATGACTTGTGAGGACATTAGTGTTCCTCTGAATAAAACTGCTGTGTTGATTTATCATAATAATCCTTTTGATGGAAGCAGTGTCAGTTTGTCAAACACAACTTCCCAGACGGAAATATAATGATAGAACAAATTGTGTTTCTTTTCGATTTCAGTCACACCAGTTTTGCAGATCCACACCAATCCAACCCCACCCACACATGTTGGTGCACACTTCATATTATAAATCCTTTGCTAGGTGCTTCACATTGGCTACGGAAATCAGGCCAATGGGCACAAACGGTGTAAACACATGTGTGTTCATTTTGTGGGCTCCAACCAGGGAAACATGTATATAGTTGCCATCTACTACATATAGGTAGTAGCTATGCAGTATACAGTAGCATGACATACAGATTCTAAGACCTTGTATTTCTTCATGCAGGTGTTGCAGTTCATGTTCATACCTAGCTGCAGACATAATGCATTTAAAATGCTAATCTGTTGATATAGTAATCTGAAACAGTGTTTTTGGAACCAAAGTTTGGCATGATGAAGACATAATGTGTTGATCTTTTAGACATTAGAGTGGTATGACTGGTTACTGGTTAACACACAGATGCAATTGTATTTGTGCAGCAATATCAAAGACTAAGATCTTCCATGAAGATGTTAACAAAATTGATTGACATAATGCTGACAAAAGCCATCACAAATCCTGGCTCATTGTTCTCATTTGAAACACTGCACATGAACAGGTTCAGCTCATAAAAATGATTTGCTGGCTGCATCTGTCAGCCATATGTACGCTAAATGCCTTCAGCTCACAATCAACAAGAAAACGACTTAGGACATACACGCAAGGTTTCATAAAGAAACATTTCTCAACCCCATTTTTCTGTTTTATAGCATCTTCCCTCAGGCTTGCTCAAATTATGTAAGATTTGCTTTCTTGAAGACTGGAAGCCAATTGACATGCTAATCTGTTACTGTGACAGTATATTGAATACCTCATTGTGCGTGTTGTAGAAACAGCTCTTTATTTTAAATCGGTGGCCTCATAAGATTTTGAAGAGCTCACTGTAATAAAATTGAACAGTTGATAGTGACTTGACAATGGCAGACGATAAACAAAGAACTTTGTTTATCACCTTATTGAAACCCTGTATCCAAAGAAGATGGGAAATTGTTTAAAATGTCGATTAAAAAAAACTTAATGATTTGCATAACATTAAACTCCCTATTCAACTGTAAACAAATCAAAGACAGGACATAAAACTGAAAGTGAGAAATGTTTTTGAAAAAAAATAAATTGTACAGTCATTATGAATTCGATCACAGCAAAACATCTGAAATACATTAGGACACGGCAACAAAAGACTGGAAAAATTCATTAACGCAGAATGTAAAGTTCGCCATTCTGTAACAGACTGCATAAATAGCTCAACAATTTGAATATAATTTTTCTGTATCATCTACACTGCATAATGTAATCTCAAGTATCTAAGAGTCCATAGAAACCTGTGTAAGCCAGGCACATGGCTGTAAACCAATACGGAATCTTTAAACCTTAGGCCCTCAGATGCATTTAAGAGGCACGATTCTGTTGTGTAAATTATTGCAATGTCAAAGGAAAACTACAGAAAACTTCTGTTATTGACACTTCATCGCAGCATCCACAAATTGCAAGTTGAAAAACAAATATAAACAAGGTCCAGCAACGATGCTGCACTCTCTGGGTGGTGCTTTTCTAAGATGAGGTCAAGTGTACAACTGTGTTGAGGTTTGACTAATAAAAATGTGAAGTGAGAGAAAGCTTGTCACGGCCGGTTTCAGGCAAACGGCTCAAAAGGGAGCATCTTTGATGGTATGGATTTGCTTTAGTACACATGGCGTGGGCAACTGTCACATCAGTGAATAGACCATTAATGCCACCAAAAGCAATGTATTCTGGCCGGAGGAAAACAGTTCCATCGTCTGAATCAGACACCCCTAATAGACTTACTCCAAATTAAGACAGTCAGTGCATTAAATTTTCCTGCCTGCAGTTGAAATCAGTCACACTTTGAAAGTATTTGAAGCATTATGAAATAAAAGATACGACTAGAGAAGTACAGAACTTTAGAGCATCTCAAACCACTTATGATACAAGAGTAGGGGTATCACTTTTGAGGCAGTTATTTTGAAACAGGTTGCTGGTTTCAAATTCATGGAGGCATGGTCATAAAGATCCAAAACAATTTAGAAACCACTATATTTTACAAAACACAATAGAAAACAGAAAATACGACATTTCACAAAACTCATCCACAAAACCAAAAACACATTGTCTTAACGGTGGTTGTGGCATGGAAAAAGGAGGACCCAAAATGCAGACTAAAAGCAAAACTGGATTTATTCCACAGACAAAACTAACAATTCAAACTAAATCTGACCAGAACTTTGGAAACTTGACTTTGGACAAACATGACTTGCACAAACCTGACTTGCCATGACTAGCTGTGACAAGGAATCATGAATGACGGTGAGGATCTGGCAATGTGCATTATAAAACCTGGAAACTAAATACTGAGGAGGGTGATTGGTGATGGAGTGCAGCTGAGGGGAGAAACACAGGTGACGTGAGTGAAGCTGATGGCCGATAAACTAATGAAAACATGGCAAAAACTAAAGACTAAGCAGGAACTTAAAACCTAACAAAGCTAACAGACATGAGACACATCAAATTTGCATTAAATGCAGCACAGTATGTGGTGTTGTTTTTTAAAACTGTATTATGTTTTCTGCTGTGGAAGCGCCACAGGTGACACATCATAGGACCAAAAAAAAGATCGGATGCCTCAACTCTTTAAGTTTTCTGTTTTGTTGTGATTTACTTTTTATTCACCGAATATTATTAAATTTCTTTGATCCTTACCCCAGTCCTAAGGAAACTTGAAAAATAAATGTATAATATCCAGCATCTGTCAGCAATCTAATTCCAATTGACATAAATTCCAGTTCTGAGAATCTGACATTTTGGGCATAAACATTAAAGTTGGCTAAAAGTTAAGGAAAAAAGTCAAATATCTTTACATTCACCTGCTGTGTGCTCTTATTTGACAGGGACTTATCTGATACCTGTCAATGAACTTTTCACTTTTGTCAATTTCATTTGAGGAGACAAGAGGATAATCAATAAAAATGCTAGCTAAAACTCATGCAAAAGGCATCATTTGGCCACATATTATCACACAATCGACTCTTACGTCCTGGTGGAATGCCATTGTGAAAGCCTGCATATTTTTTTTTCTGTTTAACACAGACTGATTACTGTAATGGCTTTCTCCTGCTCCACACCATGAAAAGCTGATCCTTGTGCATGCTGTGTACCATCAGTAATGCTGAACGTTTAAACACACGGTCATTTATTCGGCTTTTTTTTCAGTGATGTAATTTCCCTTTAAGACATAAACACATTTGTCTGATACAAGCTCAGCTTAATACTGGCAGCTGCAGATAGTGTTATGATGTGTACAAAAGCATGAATATTACTGCCCGATCAAACTTATATCTTTATCTGAGATTTGGAATCAAATAGCTAACAATGCTAAAATTACGCAAAAGCTTTCTTGGAGTTAGAGCAAAGAAACCGTCTGCTGTCTCCACTGATTCAGAGAGGAGTTATTTCTTAGAAAAACAGCTTATAAACTGTAGGATTAAGTCAATATATTACGTCACACTCATGGATCATGTATACATTTCAAATAAGCCCATATCTGTCAGAAAAGCATTAAAAACTTTCCATACTGCACTGCAAATGAAATAGACTCTCAAATAAAATTCTAAATCAAAGCTTAGAAATATATAGAATGCTTGAGACTCAAAGTATAAAAACACTATACTGATATATACCGTAGGGACCAGATGGGTCTTCTATACTGGTAGGGTTCCCTCCTCCTTGTGAAGTGCTTTCAGACTGTTCTATTTATATAGCACCAGTTAACAAAAACAAAGTTATCTCAGAGCAGAAAATCAACAATTCCTTTTTCCTGAGGAAGTACTTGTTCTACTACATCCATTGTTGTACCGCACCTTTAGTGTGTTGAGAATTACCGCTTAGTTGCAACTTGGCAAACTAGTAAAAACATCAGTGAGTTGAGAGGACATGAGGACAATTGATAATTGTTTATCCAATGCGGCTCTTGCTCTCTTTTTCTGTTTGTTTTGGGACTGTTAACCATCCAACACTGAAACATTGGTTGGGTGGTTTGGGTTTATAACGGATTGTTGAATGGACTGGAGCGAATAGAGATCTCTGAAGACAGATCTCACTCCTGGCAAGGCAAACGTCATGGTTGAGAGGGTTATCCTGCTCCTCCAAAGGACCGATGAACTCGTAAAGTAACTCTAGACATGTGAATTTGCTCAGGTTTTTTTTTTGTTAATGTTGTTATGCCAAGTAAAATATGCATTAATTATAAAGTAAAAAAAAAAAAGAAGAGTGAGCTGAATCTCTTTGAGATTACTGGAGAAATCTTATGGACACGATTGCAGGTTAAGGATTGTACAGCCATATTAAACGTTTATTGCAGTACTTGAACTCTATCACATCTTTCAGCGCCTAACTGATTAACTGGGGCAACAATATTTTGAAAATTGCCCGGTCCTGTGGAAGAATGTTGTAACTGGCAACCATGAAACATTGCAATGTAAGCCAAAAGATAACTGTCCATTTTAAAGCAAAAAGCATCTATTTCTGCAATTATCCTACAACGCTTTTGTATGCATAGCTCTATCTCCTCTAAGAGGAGTGCTTTTCTTCAAGAATAGAAGCTTTTGGTGTGGGATGTCTTCTCTTTTTTTGAACAGCAGTAATCTTCTTGGTCAAAATAATGCTTGCAAACATGATATTCCGCAAAGTACAGTGTAGTAGCAGGAATATTTGTCACTTTGTAAGATAACCATTAGTATTTTCCAGTTCCCTAATAGGAGTGATATCACAATCAAGTGTCACTCCAGAACGTGTTGTATCTATGTTGGTATGTGGCATAAAATGTACAGGTTTCATAATAAACCTGTCCCAGCTGCCATTGGGCAAGAGGTGGGGTACACCCGGGATGGGTCGCCAGTCAATCACAGGGCAACCACCCAATCTCACACTCACTCCTGGGGTCAGTTTAGAATCACTAATTACACTAACATGCATACCTTTGGACGGTGGGAGAAAGCAGGGAGAACCCAGAGAGAACCCATGCACCCACCCATGGGAGAACATGCAAACTCTACACAGAAAGGGCACAGCTGGGATTTAAACCAGGAGCCCTCTTGCTGTGAGATGGTGCTAACAACCGCAACACTATGCACCCATTAGAACAGCATTATTCAATTTTTTGGGGAAAAAAAGGCTACTACAGCTTTGTGAATCAGAGGTATAGGCAAGGCAAGGTAAGGTAATTTTATTTGTAGAGCACAATTCGTACACAAGGCAATTCAAAGTGCTTTGCAGCTACATAAAAGCACAAGAAGGCAATAAAATCATTAAAAACAAACAAAAAAAACCAAAACGTTTTAATTGTAATTTTTTTTTTAAAACATGAAAAATAATAATTAATTAATTAATTTAAAGGCACAATGTGCGATTTTTATGTCATGAGGTGGCGATATAGAGTAAAATCAACCCCCGTTCAACCCCAGGCAGTAGAAGAAATCGCTGGTCTGGCGCTGGCCCCGCCCCCGCCGGCCCACCCCACTCACTCCTCCCAGAGAGTCTCCTCCTCAGAGCAGGTGCCAGTGGCTTCAGAGAGGCTAACGAGATAGCAGATGCTAGCGGAAAATCCGAAAGAAGTTTGTCTAAAAGAATATCAGACAAAAAAAGGGGGCAAGCCCGCGTTAATATAGGGAATGCTTTCATCAGATGGAGGCAACTAATGGAGACCATGGAAATGCGCTTTGACCAGCGATTTCTTCTACTGCCTGGGGTTGATTTTACTCTATATCGCCACCTCCTGGCCAGAAAAACTGCCGGTCCGGCGCTATCAGTTTAGCCTGCTAATTCTGCAGTAATTCAGCTATGCTGCGTATAAACTTTGGTTAGGACATGCCAGTAGGATTATTTCTGCACACTCTAATGGTATGTATAGGTGTTTTTTGTATGCAATACACTTCAAAATGACATAAAAATCGCACATTGTGCCTTTAAAAGTGAAGAGTGCAGATAAAATACTTTCAGGTGTCATATGCACAGCTAAACAGAACTGTTTTCAGCCTGGATTTAAACATTGTCAGAGTTGAGGCCTGTCTCACATCTTCTGGAAGGCTGTTCCAGATGTTAGGAGCATAAAACTGAAACACAGCCTCACCTTGTTTAGTCCTGACTCTGGGCACCAGCAGGAGACCCCTCCCTGAGGTTCTCAGAGCCCGAGTTGGTTCATATAGCTCTAATTATATTTATAAAAACAGGGGTCAGACACTGGAGTTGCCGCCTACATCTATACAACACTACATATTCAACAGAGATGATGTGTCATAATTGCAAAAGCTTAGAAAGGCCTCGACAAATTATGCTGCACCTTACTGATTCATTTAGAGAAAGTTCACCTCGTCACATTCTTCCAAAAGTTTCCTTCTTCACGGATGCTGCCTCCACATCCACACTTCCTGCCACCTTTGAAGGTCTGTTTTTGAACTCTTTACCCAGAGGTTTCCTCATTTTTCTCTCTGTGTTTGTGTTGAGTTTTGTCATATGTGAATCAGGATATACTCCTTTTTAACCCACCGATACATTTTTTGGATACTATTGTAAACTCAATTTGACTTTACCATTTTCTGCACATAAACACACACACACATTCAGCGACATCTTCAGGACTCACCCTCAAATGTTCACAGGGCATGAGCAGGGTGGAACAGGCCTCCACGTCAAACTTTACCTGCAGTGTTGGATTTGACATCTCTACTGTTGATGATAGGAAGTTAGGGACATAGAGTTTGACTTGTGTGGGCTCATAATGCCTAAGTTCTTATAACTTTTCACACTCCAGTGATTGTAAGCTCCCCTAAGGAGACGTGTCCTCTGCATCTTTCAGTCTAAATCACCTCATCTCATTTGCTCCCATTATACTCCATCACGCTTTATATCTCCTGTATGACTTCGAGAAACCAGAATTGCCCTCCATTTTCTCTGCGACATGCAGTAAGACACAACAGGGGCACCTCTTCCTCAATTAGTGGTCAGTCATCCTCCTCTGGAATCCATCAAGCTCTGCCTACCTCGTTTATACGCACTTCACTCCTCTTCCTAACTCCACATTTTCCGCCTGAGAGAAATCTCTCCTGACATGCACGATTACAAGAAAGCCTCTCACTGTCCTTTCCCATTATACTTACTCAGCTGTGATGGAGCCTAATTTAGCTATACAGAAGGTATACTGTCAAATTCTAGCTTATGTCATTTGCTATATATGAAGGAATATCTGCCCGTTCAGACAGTATCTTTTTTCAATCATTCCGTGATTCAGTCAGTTTTTTTTTTCTCTCCTCATTTGTTGAATACAGGAAAAAAAGGATGCTGATGTAAAATATGCCCAAACATTTAATGAATTGGGTGAGCAGAAATTATAGAGAGGCTGTAGCATGAAAATTAGGGAATTATCATGATGGATCCATACAGTTACATTGACCCTTTTGCCCTTTAAGCTCTTCTTGTAAAGGGCTCCACTGTTACACAGAGGTGGTGTAATCATTCATTTCTGATGAGTCCTGCATGGATGTAGGATATTCAAGCATCCTTAAGATTTTCAGGAAACAGCACTTACTTGACATTTGTGAAGCTACTAGCACCTCAGCAAGGTCATGTCCTCATTATATTCTAGAGCTTTTTTTCTTCTTTACTTTATAGTACTTGAGTACCTATGACTAATTTTCTTCTATGCTGCTGTGTATTATATGAGAGAGGCAGGTCCATTGTGGTTTCGCAGTTCTCCATGCACCATGGCACCATGCAGAGATAGTAAAATAAGCTCTGTTTTCCAGAACGCCAGGCGGTGTCATGGGGAGCATTTCTGTTTATTCAATTGGGCAAGCATGCACTATTTTAAGATTTATTTGTTTGTTTCGGGAGGGCTCTTCAGAAACTATACTTTGAGATTTTTCTACATAAGGAGTTCATTTTATTACTCTTAAAAACTGAATAGCAGTAACCATGAGGCACGACTGCTGTTCAGCATCCAATGAAATGTAATGAATTACCAGCTGCCTTGCATCAGCAGAATTTGGAGTCTTGTGAGTTGGCCTTCTCCCAGTATCTTGAAGATGGTAATGAATAAGATTAATGAAGATGGTAAATCTTATTGTCATTTCTATTATCTTTTCTTGAAGAACCATGTGTTTTCCTCTTCCCAGACAGTAGGTAGCCCAGCAGTAGTTTTTGGAAAGCATCCATGCCATGGAGTGGAGTATAATCAGAAAACAACACAGCAGATCATAAAACCACATAAATTTGCTGTCTTTACTGTGGTGCTCACATCTGCTCTGCAGAGTGAAAAGAAGGTTTTTCATAGCCTTAGACACAAAAACAAATTGCGATCCCTACTTTGGTGGAGGGCTGTCATGAACAAAGCATGCTGACAGCTGAATTAGAAATAA
The DNA here is from genome assembly GCF_027942865.1 of Odontesthes bonariensis. Lineage (NCBI taxonomy): Eukaryota > Metazoa > Chordata > Actinopteri > Atheriniformes > Atherinopsidae > Odontesthes > Odontesthes bonariensis. Next base: position 16,595,757 of record NC_134515.1, on the reverse strand, counting down.
TTTACCATAGTCATATTAACAAAGCAGAGCAAAATGTTTCAAAATCATTGACTTGAATGATCGGCGGCTGAAAATAAAAGCATTTGCTGTAAAACTTCTTTCTTATGTAAAATGACAGGCGCAAAATGAAGTTTCCTGAATTAGTATTTTGTATTGAAGATAATCTTTGAGAAAGAGGATTATGACGCTGTTGTCTGTGGTTGAAATTTTATTCTTGAGATTTCATCACACCAGTGATTTGACAACACAAGCTGTAACTGGTAGTTACAGCAGTAACAATCAAAGCCATTGCAGTGGCCTTATGACACATCTGGAGCAATTTCATCCCACAGCGTCCAGTATTCTGGGAGCAGCTACCTCTTGAGTGACTACTAACACTCATTGTATCTGTTCATAATTTCACAATAAAACGTCAAAATACAGTATCTACATTTTGCTTCCACAGTTGTGGTACAGCTGTGATACAGCTCTGATGACGTTTCCTCCGCTTCTCATTTATAACACCATGATTTCAACAATTGCCCCTGTTGAGTAGGACAAAAAAATGCCTTATTAGATTGAAACTCCTGAACTTCAAGTGACAGATTGCTTATAAAATAATATTCTAATAAGACTAACTGTCATGTTTCTTCCATCAAGAGATTTTTTTGTCGTATTTTTTTCCCCTTATGGCATATTTCAAGATGGCCAGGATCCATCAGGCTTAACTGATTGATTACACACAGCGTCCAGACCTTTAACGCAATTGAAAATATTTGGGATGTGATGGAGAAGACTTTAGCCTCAGCAGCCTGCATCTATCATTTTATCATTAATACAAGATCTACATGAAAAATTGATCGAACAGAGGTTAGATGTATCAGAGTGTATAACTTTGTGATGCTAATAGTATTTGTTCTTTTCTTGTCTGACATAAAGGAACTACTTTTCGTGTGTATTTAGACTGGGCGGGATATCCAACTGTAGCTACCTATGATTTTTACAAGATTAAATTAAATCTTCTTGAATGTAACAAAAAAAACACTTTATACATTAAATTTCATAGGTGTGTATCTAAAGTTAATACTACTTTGGATCAATGGCTACAGTAAAGTTAGTAAGATTTGTAGATCAAAGCGGCAAAATTGCAGTAGTCTTCCACTTCTTCCTTTTCTTCTTTGGGGGTTGAAACAGCAACTCTGTTGAACCACTTTGCAGTCAAATGTAGTCATTATCAGTAACTGCTTGACCAGTTGTCTAGAAAATGCCCCAGTATCATTCAGAGATGTGGTTGATCTTAAGGTCTTATGGATATTCAATGTCATTCGATTAACATTTTATTATCCAACTGATGTTCAATAACTCCATAAAGATATTAACCTCAAACCACCTTTTTTAAAACTTTTGTATGATTGTATTAAGTATAATTACTGTATGGACTATTGTATTGCTTTAGAGTCTAGGGATGACACAAATAATCAATGTTTATTTCTAAAAAAGTAGTCAGTCACGTTCAGTTGATCTATACAAGTATCTAATATTGGTTAACATAAAAGAAAATCTATGTGTGTCGTACAATGTTGAAAAATGTGAAGGACATGGGACAAAGGGTTAACAAAAGTTTGCCTGGAACATCAATTGGAACTTGAATTCAGTGAGCCAAGCAAATTAGCAAATTAACTCGCAGTTGAGCAAACGTTCTGATAAGTGTCTCTCACCATGTCCACAGCTTTCGGGTGCTAATTTATAAATGAGTTTCTTGAGTAGATCCTGAATTAAGGACAAAATACGGGTTGCTCCCTGTGCAAACTGTAAGTAAATCTGGCCTCAAATCAATTTCTCCGGTTTATATAGATTTCTTTTTTTCCAATTTTCATCATGACTCTTTTTGTGAAACCAAGAGACTGCTATTTAAATTCCTTGGGAAATTTTACTAAATGTTTTTAGTTTGTGGCCATTTTTTGTCTTTTTCTTTTTTCCTTTAGTCCTCTTACACAAATTGAGGCTCAACCAAAGCTGACTTTCAGCCCCTCCTTCGTTTTAACTGGTTATTAGCTGTTCTCAAACATAAATGATAGTTTGCGTATGGACTACATTCATCAGAAAGTTGTGGAATCACCTGGAGAAAAGTCTCTCGTTATGGAAGGTAAACAAGAAACAGGCCTGGCCAAATAGAAAGGAAATTACTCGCAGCAACAGTATCTATCTAGAACAAGTGGCTATTTGCAGGATTTTCTAAAGCCATTATTACCATAGATGGACTGTTTGATGGACTGAGCAATTTTCGCTTGCAGTCCCGCCACAGTTAGAGGGACCGTTTTATAAGAATGAAAAAGCAGAATATTCTACCGAAGTCTTCAAGTGGTATCATATTTTGTCGACAGAATAACTTATAGATTGTGATAAATATTAAAGAGAAAGGGGGAACTAAAAATATCAGAGGCAGCTATCTCAACAATTGTAATTTGAAGCATAAATTATTCAACAGAACTGCAAAATCTGTGTTTATTTACACTTTGCACAGCACAGAGGTAATATCAGAGCATTTGATAAAACGTGCAAATTAGCAAATTTAAGTCAGCAGAATGTTTACTCCATTGTCACTGAAATTGAAATACATCCCTGCATACCACAGATTTTGAGAAGGGATCTTCCAATGTCATATAATTAGTTATATTTTCTAATGTTTATTTCAAGTGGTCCTTATTGTTGTATTGCACATGCGTAGTCTATTTTTTGCAGTAGTGTATGTATGTGTGGACTTTTGCATTCATTACGGTAATTATCCATGGCAGCCAGCCATGACTCCTGCATGCCATGTGTCCACTGAGCTGGCGTAACAGGACATGGGCATGGACTTTGCACTGTAGCCTGCATTACTGCACGCTGTGTTCTTCTCATGTGAGTGTGTTTGTGTCTGAGTGCCCATGCTACAGGCATTCACTACAAATATAACTCTGGCTCTTTGTCCTTCTTTCAGTATGCTTTTCTCCTGCCCCCTTTATCCTTTCTTCCTCCGTCTGTGTCGGAGTGCTGAGTACAATGCTAAGGCTGTGTAGACAAAAATAGGGACATTATCAGGCTGAGGGGATAGACTGCGCAAAAGTTCAATCTTCAACCATAAATAACTTTCTTCCACAATATCATTGACATTCATAAAGGGACATAGCAGGCTGGAAAAGTATAGACGCTCTGTTTGAGGACTTTTTCCATCTTGTTTATTTAATCAAACACCACTGCATCAAAATCAGAACATCCTTGCTATTCCTCTTGTTCTGTGGTATATGAGCTAGTACACATGGGACTATTCTTACAGCACACATATATATCTTCCCCTTGTTTTCCAGTCAGTTCAATATCAGCCAATATTATGCTTATTCATAAGTTTAGAATCTTATTTTGAGGTCTACTAGATTATAATTACAAACTAGAGAAGTTTATGAACCGTAAAACTATGCTTCTGACTTATTTTGAAGTACATTCACTTTATTTATGCACATTCCTGGACCTGAAACTGTGATAACTTAGCCCCCTGCCCACCTCACAGTTCACAACTTTGGTTTCCAGTCTTGCCCATTGTTTTGCTTTACAGTCCCTTGGCATTTTTGTGGACTTTTGCTGGTGTCTTTGTGGCCTCTTCAAAACGACACCAAAGTCACAAGTACGGCTGTACATTTGCAGGACAATGACCCGAAGCATACTACTAAAGCAACACTCTAGTGGTTTAAGGTGTAACATTTAAATGTGTAGGAATGGCCCAGTCAAAGTCCAGACCTCAATCCATTTGAGATTCTGTGGTTAGACTTGAAGATTGCGGTTCACAAGCAAAAACCATCCAACATGAAGGAGCTGGAAAAAGGTGGCTCTACAAAGTACTGACACGCTGAAGTTTTCTGTGATTTTGTCCTATTTGTTGTTTGGTTCACAATAAATAAAAAAAAGAACACATCTTCAAACTTGAAGGCATGTTGTGTATGAAATGGTGCAAACTCTCAAACAATCAATTTTAATTCCAGGTTGTGAGGCAACAAAACATGAAAAATGCCAAGGGGGTGAATACTTTTACAAGGCACTATAGAAAGCAACTGCTTGGACAATTTAAACATACTACCGTACATAACTCTTTCATAAACTCAAATTGCATGACACAAATTTCACGTCACTCATTTGCACCAAAAACAAACAAACCCAACAACTCCAGAGCCGCAGGGGGACAGGAACACATTTTGGAAATTGATCTGAAGTTAGTTGGTTCCTGCTTCATTCCCTCTTCAACATTCACAGATACAACAATAACAGTTCAGTAGTCCCTTGTGTTGACTGAAAGTTGACACTTCATATATTTTAACCACAAAATAAATTGAAGATGTGTTGCGTGGAAACTGTGAATATCAGTGTGTGTGACTAAAAGACCATTTTGGAGGCACAAGTTTGAAACATTATTCAGGAGTCACATCTTCACATTATCACTCTTCTCTTGATAAACGTTTATTCCACCTCTGTGTGATTTTCCTTCTTCTTCTTCTGCTGCTGGTGAGAGGAGTGTGAGTGGAAGAGCTGAGAGAAAGGCTAAGTGTAAAAGTGGTTTTTCTACCCTTTATTCGCTATCCTTGTTTTCTCTGGTAAATGTTTCGTTAGTTGTGTTAGTTCTGCATACTTTGTGTAGTGTTGTGAGGTTATTTTCGGGGGGTTTTTTTGCGTTTGTTTAGTGCGCTTCCCGGCCGCAATGGCGTCTGGCGGCTTCTCCATGCTGTCCCGGAAGTACGGCATCAGGGTTGGTGCCGGCTCTCCGTGCAGTGTGGAGGAGGTGGCGCTGGCCGTGGGGCAGGTTATCGGGCACGGGTCGGTAAAGTCCACTGTCCGTATGAACAGTGCGGTGGTTTTGTTTGTGGCGAAGGTGGAGGTGCACAGCCTGGTAGAAGCGGGCATTACGGTAAACGGGAGGTTTGAGCCGGTCATGCCGCTAACGCAGCCGGCTACAAAAGTTACCCTGTCCAGTGTTGCCAGACAGGAAATCCGGAAGTATCGTACCAAAACCTCCAAATTATCGTATTTTGAGAGAAATTATCGTACACAAACAAAATATTAATAAGGAACATCTCATTCTCGTGAGGTCCTCCCCCAGAAGATGTTGTGTTTCTTAGATGCAATTTCCAGCCTTTTAACGAAATTGCGTCTCGTTTCAGCTCAATACGGAACCGCACTTTTGTTTCTAAATACAGGCGGCAGACCCGGCAACCTGTCTTTACAGAGGTTTACAATTCCGTATTTCAAGAGTTGGTGGTTGGCAAGGCAACCCTAAATGTGGTAACTATAGCTCTATGGCAAAAAAAACAACGCAAATGCAAAAGCAAATACACAGACTAAAATGATTTCTTCTCTGTGAAGGGACACAAACACTGTAAAAAGAGTAGGACTTGGTACTGATGAGAAGTGTCTGAACTAAATGTAACACTTCATTAAACTTAACGTCAAATCCATGTTAACCTAATAAAATGTATGATTGCTACTGTTATACTCGCTTTGGTTATTAACACAGGCGAGACAGTGACTGCCGCGAGTGGTCAGTAGATGACTCTGCACTGCAAATAACATGCGAAACTTAATCGAAATGTTTGGTCATTCAGACCAGCACAGCTCCTGTTCTCTGCACACAAAAAATGTTTGGTACACATGGGTCAGAACAAAAGGCGTGACACAGGTTTAAACAGCGCAAGTATTTAATAACGTTCACCGTAAACAACAGTATTGTAAAGATTCTTCAAGTGCGCACAGTTAACATCAGAATCCTATATAATAAAACAATTCAACAACATAACATAAAATTCATTGTTAATCAAAACTCACTGTAGTAATCAAAGCACATTAGTTTTACTATTAACCCATGTGATAACATGACTGAAATTCATTGTTACATTAATAGAACTCATTATATTACTCACTACTCATTGTAGTAGTCAACTTACACCATCTTCGCAGTTTTCAACGTACACCATCTTCACACTCCACAACCTTTTGTGTGTGTATGTGTGTGTGTGTGTGTGTGTGTGTGTGTGTGTGCGCGTGTGAGGGCATTTTAAAGGGCAGCGATCCGCCTACACCCTAGTAGAGCCCGTGAGTGTGTATGTGGGTCCCGCTACTAGAAAGACTCGGATTCAACCTCGAGGTCGCTGTCGTCATCCGATGCCATGGCCACTTGTGCAGATGTTTGTGCAGATGTTGGTGCCACTTGTGCAGATGTTGGTTGGGGAATCTTCCTGCCAGGGTAGAGATTGGATGCAGTCATGGACCGAAGCATAGTGTCTGTAGGTTTGAAGGCGTGACAGCCACCAGCCTTCCTCACGCACTCTGAACTGTGCACAAGTCCATTGAGAGTGTCTGTAATGAGCCGATTTCGTGGTTTTGTTTTGATGAGATTCACCTTGGAGAAAACTCGCTCGCACGATGCATTGGAGTGGGGAAAGACGAGCACATCCAGGACAAACTTTCCAAGTTCGCTGAATATGGCAACCCCCTTTAAATCCTCCACCTTAGAGACGTAATTCCAAAATTCATCCACATCCATTGCTTTCGAATCTTCTCTCAAACCAACAAGGGGCAATCTTCTCCATTGGTCATCAATGGCTTGAAGACGATCGACATCTGAAGTGTCAATCAAGCGTGGCACCTGCTGCATGAGGGGGAGCAGCGATGGATTTGCGTTTGCGTCATTTGCAGTGGCAGGAGACAGGCATGCAAGGTGGACTAACAGGGCATCATCAAAATCAAACCTTTTCTTGATTTCCCCGCAGGCAATCTGAAGGAAATTCTGGCAGCGCACAAAGAAGTCCGTCAGGCTGGCTGAGGAGACGGTTCCCTGCTGGATATGCTGCATCACTTTTATGCCCAAGTACATGGAGCTGAGTGGGACTTTGGGACCATCTTTGACATCGATGTCTTTAAGTGGAGTGCGCAACACATAGTCCCTGTCCATGTAAGTCAGCAACAGATCTTTGTGCGTCTCGCAGACTTTGCCCATCAAGGAAGTGATTATGACTTTTTCACTCTGAAAGTGCTGATTGAGGTCGGTGAATTTTGGCAGCACCCACTCAAGGAAGTAGTAGAAGAGGCGCAGAGACGGGTCATTAAGGGAATTGAAAACTCCCTCTGCAGAGGTAAGTCTGGCCTCAAGCCACTGATCTGTAAAGAACAGCCGCAGAGCATCCCATTGTGCAGACACGCGTTTCACGACGTCGTTCAGTGACAGCCATCGAGTCTGTGCGGGCTTGAGCATTTTGTGGGGTTGAACTTGACAGAACTCCTGGAACTCTCGGAGCTGCGCGATGCGTTTTGCGCTGTTTTTGAAGTATCCATAAATGTCTCTAGCTAAATCCTCACACCTGCGAGGGAGCTGTTTACATGCCTCACTTGCGCAAAGGTGTAGCGAATGGCACACACAACGCTCCACTGTGATGCCTGGAAACTCACTCCTGAGGCGGCTAGAGACCGAGTTATGTTTCCCCATCGTTGTGTTGCAGCCATCAGACCCGAAGCCCACAATGTTTTCGAGTGGTACACCTGCATCCGTGAATGTCTTGATCATCTCTGTGTACAGTCGTTCCGCAGTGGCTCCCTCTCTTGCAACTCTGTGGTCGTCTGTGTTGGGGAAGAGCTGTACCAGTTTCCAAAACCTTGTATGAATTCTCTGTGATCCCTCATCAAAAAAACGCACTACTACGCAAAGTGTTTTCACATTTCCATTACATTACATTACATTACATTACATTACAGTCATTTTGCTTTTAACCAAAGCGACTTACATTAAGTGCGTTCAACATCGGTAGGCAAAAGAACTTCAGGTCACAAGAAATCATAAGTGCATTTCCTTCCAATACCAAACAGCTAAGAGCAAAACTAGTGCTAGAGTAAGTGCGATAACCAACCAGCCTCTCACCAACTGCACACCAGTCACAGCGGGGTGGGGATGCAAACCCTGGTTCGGGTAGGGGAAGAAATAAAAGAGGTAAGAAAAGCAGGAATGGGATGCAAACCCTGGTTCGGGTAGGGGAAGACATAAAAGAGGTAAGAAAAGCAGGAATGGGATGCAAACCCTGGTTCGGGTAGGGGAAGAAATAAAAGAGGTAAGAAAAGCAGGACTGGGATTCAAACCCTGGTTCGGGTAGGGGGTAATGAAAATATAGAGGGTGCCAGTGGTGGAGGAAACAATAAGTGCGTAAGGAACTAGGACGGCGCAGGTGCTGTCCTAAGAGGGCGGATCAGGATAGTTTTTCTTGAAGAGGTGGGTTTTCAGCCTACGGCGAAAGATGGGCAGTGACTCAGCTGTCCTGATATCAGTCGGGAGATCGTTCCACCATCGGGGTGCCAGAACAGAGAAAAGCCGTGACCGTGTCGATCGTGCGCAGGGACCCCTGAGTGACGGGGCAGCCAGGCGCCTGGTGGCCGCAGAGCGAAGTGGTCGGGCGGGGGTGTAGGGCTGGACCATAGCCTGGAGGTATGAAGGAGCTGTTCCTTCCACTGCCCTGTAGGCTAGCACCAGAGTCTTAAACTGGATGCGAGCAGCTACAGGGAGCCAGTGTAGAGAGCGGAGAAGGGGAGTGGTGTGGGAGAACTTGGGGAGGTTGAACACCAGACGAGCAGCAGCTTTCTGAACCAGCTCCAGAGGTCTGATGGCAGAAGCCGGGGCGCCAGCAAGGAGGGAGTTGCAGTAGTCCAGGCGGGAGATGACAAGAGCCTGGATGAGCCTGGATTTCCAATGTCGGTAGACTCGTCGATCAAAACGCTAAATTTCTTCTGCTTCAGAGTTTCAGCAAGGCTCTCGGCATAACAATCGCCAATCACATGGTTAGTTATGGCAGTCGCTTTCGTGCGCCCAAGGGTCATGTTTTGAGCAATTTGTGAATCTTTGAAAATGTCCTTCAAGACCAAAACCAAATTATCTGAATTTTTCATAGCTACATTGTGCTCTGCCATGAAGCCTGCTAGCTTGATCTCGGCCCTCTTCACAGCCTCATCTAACTTTGGTTTAGCAGGTGGTTTTTGTAGGCATTGTGTTATCGACTTCTGAGACGGTGCAAGATGATTCTTTTTTTCGGAATGCTTCTTCGACTTTTCATGGTTTTTTAACACTGGGCGCTCTGCTACCATTTGGATGTTACAACAACGGCAATATGCCCTAGCATCGTTTCCCTCCACAGCTTTCAGCCATCCGGCGAATTTCGGCTCTTTCTCCCACTCTGACCGATATGACTGTGGTCTATGCTGCTTACTTTTATGTTGATCTCCCGAATCTTCCTTTCCCCTCTCCCCTCCACTTTCACCTCCATCTTCGTTTTCTGAATCCATCTAGGAACTTTTTTGTTTATGTTGTGTTGCTCTCTTCTTTAGCTGCTAGGCTCAAACTTTGTGTCAGTCAAAATGTTGTGATGATGGTGTCATGGTGACGGCGGTCACGGGGTCATACGTAGAACTATGTGCGCATGTGCAGCCGAAACAGGCAGAGCGGGAGGGAGGGAAGGGCAGGGCCGAGAATTGGGAACACATTACTTTGTATGGGAATTCACCATTGGGGAGGGGGTGGGCCTTCAAGTGACTTTGTCCTGGGCCGGGCAAAGTTAGCAGCAGGCAGCCCTGTGTGTGTATTGAATGCCACGCCACCTGAGTTCAAAGCCTGCTATTAATGATTCTTGGGTGTCAGAGAGAGATGCGTGTTTGGGGAACTAACTGAAATTATCGTACATTTTGGATTTTTCCCCATTATTGATCGTACATCGTACAGAGGGCAAAACTATCGTACAAATACGATAATTATCGTACATCTGGCAACACTGACCCTGTCCAACGTGCCTCCCTTCATCAGCGACGAGTTCCTGTTTAAAGCTGCAGTCGGCAGGTGTTATGTGCTTTGGGCACATTAGTAAGTATTTTGGTAATTAATTAGTTTACGTTCATTGGAGGCGCTGTTGGTCCGCCTATAAGTAGGCTGGGTTTCGACATGTCGGGGAATTCCACTTGCACCTTGCCGCTCGCTTCCGCTCGCTCCATTACCAACGGGAACGCGCCTTGAGGCGGTGCGCGCTCGTCCAGTCGCGGTAGGCCGCAGCTGACGTATCCAGCCTGTCATGCGGTATTTTTGGTTAGTCTTTGTTTGTTCGTTTTCTAGTTGGGATTTTGGCGTGGTGGGACCGGTTGTCCTGGTTTCGATCTTTCTTTTGCATTAGGTTCCTTTTTGCTTTAGTCCGGTACTAGTAGGGGCTTCGACGGCCCTGTATAGGGTTGGCCCCCTGCTGTACCGTTTTGTTATGTTTGATCGGCTCACCAGGTCCAACTTTTGTTAATACTTTTGGGGTTGTGTTTTTTCTTTCTTTTTTTGGGGCACGGGAAAACTGAGGGAAGTTAACTCTCTTTTTCTTCACAGAAAATCAAAAGCAGCTGAATCAAGAACTAAAAGTTCCAGAGAGTTTAATAATAAAATATATATTTTTGTACCCTCAATCTTGTCTCGTGTCCTCCAAATATGTTGTGCCTTGGTGGCCGTAACAGCAGGTTTTCAAAATTGCGAGTCTAAAGTCGGAAAATTCGAACTGATACAACTTTCAGGTCCCTCCCCCAACCTCTAACAAGCTCCGAATCGCCCCCCAAACCCCTCCCCCTCTGTGGACGAGGTTGTGCACGTGAGTTCACATCAGTGTGAGCGCACACAAGCTGGGGCAGACTCACGCTCAGCAGCGTGTGCACAAGCTGTGATTGACAGGTAGGATTCCTCCACCCTAACTTGATTGGTTAAAAACAGCCGGGAGCGCTCGATTTTTGCAAGCATGATTACAGGCTTCAGAGGGAGCTACAGATTTCGTTATTTTTCCTAAACAGCCTATTTAATATTCTACTTCCAGAATCCCATGACAGTTCAAGCTAATATGACTAAAAAAAAGTTGCCCACCGCAACTGTCCAGGCACGGACGGTAAGGTGGTGTCACCCATCAGGAAGGTGCTGTCGGGCTGTAAGTCCCCACTGCTGAGACACGTGGTGTCTCAACGCAGGCAGCTCTTTATGATTCTCAACAATAAGAACGTAGAGTTTGACTACCGCTTCCATGTCCGTGTGGATGAGTTTGAATATATTTTGTTTGCGACATCGTCCACTGTGAAGTGTTTCAGTTGTGGTGAGGAGGGCCATCACCGCCGCTGAGCCGGCTGCTCCCGCGGGGTCGTGGGCGGCCGTCGCTGCTGGCAGAGCCGGTGCAGCAGAGAAGGAGGGAGACACAGGAGCTACAGGGAAGTGGCAGGCTGATGAGGTGCTGAGCCAGGCTGCAGAGAGCACTGAGGTGACCGGTGAGAGGGAGGAGGTGGGAGGAGAAGCAGGGGAGGTGAGAGATAACACCTCAGGTAAGTCAGCAGGTAACCTGGTGGAGGATGTGGTTGTACCAGGTGCCAAGGGTGTGTCAGGTGAGGGTTCTGGAGAGGTGAGTGGAGCATATAAAGTGGGAAGTAAGTTAGGTGGGGCAGGTGGACCGGGTGAGGTGGAAGAGGCAGGTGAGCCTGTAGGTGTGCTGGATGGAGCAGGTAAGGCAGCGGGGGGGGGGCTCTGCAGAGGGTCTGAGGTCGCTGGGGGCCTGTGTGAAGTGGGTAAAGAGGGAGAGGCAAGTGAGGCGGGTGAGCTGTGTGAGAGGAGCAGAGCAGCTGAGGCTGAAGAGATGGAGGCCTGTGAGGCTGGTGAGATGGAGCCCTGTGAGGCTGTAGGTGGTTCTGCTCCTGGTAAACTGTGCTGTAAGAGGAGAAAGGTGACGACTGTGGTGGTTGGTGGCAAGGCTGGACGCCTGGCAGGCAGGCCGGGTGCTGCAGGGAGCAGAGCGGCTGTGTCTGACGGCAGTGACAGTGAGGGGTGTGTGTCTGACAGCAGTGTGATGTCCCACAGCCAGCAGGCTGCTCCAATATATCCTGCTGAAGACTTAAAGTCCTTTCTGCGGCAGACCAAAGGGATGAAGGGTCTGATGTTCGAACAGCACTTCCCTGACCTGCAGGGTTTCTATAGTTCTGCCAAGTATACTGTGAAGCACAGAGCCGAGTCAGACCTGACCGACCAGGAACTGTTCAGGCTGAAGAAACACATGAGCAAAGTCAGGAAACAACTCTGCTTTTAATGATGTTGTACTCACAGATTTTCTCATTGTCTGTTCTTGGTCTGTTTTTCCACTTCTCTTTCACCATGGCTGGGTTTAATATAGGCAGTCTTAATGTAAATGGTGCCAGAGAGATGACAAAAAGGGCTGTAGTATTTGAGATGGCCAGGATGAAACGCATTGATGTGTTGTTTTTTCAGGAAACTCACAGCGACGCTGGGAATGAGGCGGAGTGGAGCAGAGAGGGGGGAGGGGAGCTGGTGCTGAGCCACAACACCACCCGCAGTGGTGGAGTAGGTTTGCTGTTCTCCAGAAGCTTCACTCCTACTCATCTGGATGTTCAGCATGTTGTGGCGGGGAGGTGCCTCTTGGTCAAAGCTCACTTTGAGCATTTTAAGGTGGTTTTTATCAACATATACGCTCCGAACAACGGTGCAGAGAGAAAACTCTTCTTTGAAAACATGAAAGACATTTTAAATAGCTGCAGCGAGGAGGATTTTTTATTCGTGGGGGGGGATTTTAATTGTACTGTCAATGAAGTTTTAGACCGCAACCATGCAGAGCCTCATCCAGCATCCCAGCATGCCTTGAGGCAGCTGGTCTCCTCCCATGGCCTGGTGGACGTGTGGAAGAGGATGCACACGAGCTGCCGACAGTACACATGGTCCCACGTTTGTGAGAACAGGATCTCCTCAGCTAGACTCGATCGTTTTTATGTTTTTAAGCATAGAGTTGGTGTTTTAAAAATGTGTAAGATTTTACCAGTTGGTTTTACTGATCACTCTTTGGTTTTATGTCAGGTTTTCATAAAAAATATTTTACCAAAAATCACATATTGGCATTTTAACTCGGTTTTAGCTGTCGACAGATCTTTCAGGGAGGCTTTTAGTTTCTTCTGGAGTGATTTTAGACAGAGGAAAAGCGAGTTTGTCTGCTTGAGACAGTGGTGGGACCATGGTAAAGTTCAAATCAAACTCTTATGTCAACAGCACACGCTCAATGTCACACGTGACATCACCAGACCTCTCAGGGATCTGGAGACTGATATTGTGGATCTCGAGTGTGCCAGTGAGTCCACAGGAAATCGAGGATATATTGAAATCCTCAAGACTAAAAAGATGGCTTTGGCCAACCTGCTGGACACTAAAGTACAGGGTGCGCTGGTCCGGTCCCGGCTCCAGAACATCACGGAGATGGATGCTACGACGAGCTACTTCTTCGGGTTGGAGAAGACAAAAGGGCAGAGCAGACAGGTTCACTCACTGCTCTCTGAGACGGGGCAGGTGCTGACGGAGCCCGGCCAAATCAGAGAGAGGGCTGCTGGGTTTTATGCCTCACTGTTTACAAGTGATTTTAAAGAAAATGAAGAGCTGATGGAGGAAGTCTGTGCTGGACTTCCTCAGCTGTCTGAGGAGCTCAACTCCCTGCTGGACAGGCCTCTGGCTCCTCAGGAGCTGCAGGCTGCTCTGCAGAGTATGCAGGGGAGGAAAGCTCCGGGCATAGACGGGCTCACGGCCGAGTTTTACAAAGCTTTCTGGGACATCTTAGCCCACAATCTTTTAGATGTTTTTAATGAAAGCCTGATGTCTGGGTCACTGCCAGTATCGTGCCGGAGAGCCGTCATTACCCTCTTGCCTAAGAAAGGCAACTTGCAGGACGTAAGGAACTGGCGTCCTGTCTCTCTGCTCTGCACCGATTATAAAATACTGTCCAAGGTCTTAGCCAATATGCTGAGGGGAGCCATGGAGCAGGCTCTCCACCGGGACCAGACGTACTATGTGCCCGGCAGGTCTATGGTAGATAATATCTACCTCATTCGGGACGTTTTGGAGGTCTCCAGTTCATTAAGCTTGAACACTGGATTGATCTCATTGGATCAAGAAAAGGCTTTTGACCGCGTTGAACACGACTTTCTCTGAAAGGTCATGGAGAGGTTTGGGTTCAGCGCTGGTTTCATAGCCAAGATCAAGGTGTTGTACAGTGACATTGAGAGTGTGCTGAAGGTTAACGGTGGCCTGTGTGCTCCTTTTAGGGTACATAGAGGTGTCCGGCAGGGCTGTGCCCTGTCTGGGATGCTCTATGGACTCTCCCTGGAACCCCTCCTACACATGATATGTTCGTCTGTCCGAGGCCTGTTTTTACCTGGTTTTAACAGCAGTGTTGTTTTATCGGATTACGCCGACGATGTTGTTGTTTTCATTAAGGACCAACAGGATGTGTGTGTTTTAGACTCCATCACTAAGTTTTCTGTCTTCTGCGAGGGTGAACTGGAGGAAGAGCGAAGCCCTGGCTGTTGGCGAGTGGCGTGAGGGCCTCGCTGTTCTCCCCCAAAGCCTGACCTGGAAAAGGGACGGCTTGAAGTATCTGGGTGTTTATTTAGGGAGCAACGACATTGTACAAAAGAATTAAGATGCTGTTTTAGAACAAGTGGAAAACAAGCTAGTTAAGTGGCGGTGGCTCCGCTCACAAATGTCCTTCAGGGGGAGGGTCCTAGTTTTAAATAATCTGGTGGCCTCCTTACTGTGGCACCGGTTGGCCTGTCTGGACCCTCCACCTGGACTGCTATCCCAGATTCAGGCTAAGATGGTCAACTTTTTCTGGGATAAGTTTCATTGGGTGCCTCAGTCTGTGTTGTTAAGTAAGCCAGTAAGACAGCCACCTTCAGACTCCGGTTCTTTCAAAGGTATTTGACTGGACCGGAGGATCTGGTGTGGAAGGACATGGCCAGCTGCATACTCAGGCGTGTTAATAACCTGGGGCTGGATGCTGCTCTGTTTTTTACAGATTTTAATTCTCTAAAGTTAAGTGGGTTGCCTCCTTTTTATCGTGGTGCTTTGAAGTCCTGGGCGCTGTTCAAAACTCAAAGAAGAGAAAAGTGTGACTCTCTGCACTGGCTGTTACAGGAGCCTTTAATCTGTGGTGCCAGGCTGGACGTCTGCTGCAGTGCTGTGCCCGGTCTGCAGGGGGCGCTGTGCAGGTCAAAGGTCGTCTGCCTGCATCAGCTGGTGAGTGCTGCTGGACCGGCGCTCGCGGACAGCCAAGCTCTGGGCCCTGTTTTGGGGGTGCGCTCCCTCCACCTGATGGAGAGGTGCCTGGAGCTGTGGAGGGGGAGGCTGACGGAGAAAGAGAGGGGCCTTCTCCTCGAATACGGCAGGGGAGAGACGGAACCTGACCCCAGAGACCTGTACCCCGACATCCGCCTGCGACCTGGGTTGGCGGAGCTGAGTGGGCCTCTGCTAAAGTCCTGCAGTGCGGAGAAGCTGAGCCTGCACACGGCTGATAAGAAGGCACTGTACACACAATGCGTTAAAGCCATCCACCAGAAGGGCCTGTGCGACAGGCCGGAGTGTGTGTGGACCGGGAGGCTGGGTGGGCTGAGCCCACAATGGAGGGTTCTGTACAAGCCTCCTCTGAAGAAGAGAACAGGAGATCTCCAGTGGAGAATTTTACATGGCGCCATCGCGACCAACACCTTTTTGTCTGTGTTTAATCGAAGTGTTATTAATGTGTGTCCTTTCTGTAACCTGCCCGAAACCCTCTTCCACGTTTTCACTGAGTGCAGCAGATTAACAAGTTTCTTTAATGTTCTAACTCATGTTTTTGGTTTGTTTGGTGTTCTTTTTACTGCACCCATCTTCATTTGCAGAGTTAAGTATTGCAAGACACAAAGAGAAAAGTGTACACTCCTTAATTTTTTAGTTGGCGAAGCAAAATTGTCCATATATTTGACTCGCGGAGACAAGCTGCAGGGTGAGCCGACCCTTGCTGCAGAGACTCTGTGGAAGTACCAGTACCATGAAGGCCAGGTTGAAACTGGAGTTTTGTTTCCACAGGATCACCGGGAACCTAGCGTTTTTTGTGCAGCAGTGGGCTTTAAAGAGCTTTTGTGCCGAGTAGCTCACGGAGAATTATCATTTGCATCCTTTTTTAATTAATTTGTTGCCTGCGCTGTCGTTGAAACTGTTCTCTTCAGTAATTAAATGTAAATAAAGTTGTGTTTAAAAATAAAAAAAATCTTCTTCTTCTTCTTCTTCTTCTTCTTCTTCTACCTTTCCTCACTTCCAATCTTTATAATTGACATTTCTGTTTAGCTGTAAGTAGTTCCTGCACAGATGCTTTTTCTTGCTTTATCTCCAGGTCATGGTGTTGCTTTGCTATTGTAGATATCACCCTCTTATTTTTCTTACTTTCCTTTTTCTGGCTGATCATGCATAATTCTTGGTTCCATTCTGAGCAGCCTTTATATGCCTACATTTCAAACTGATATTCTATATGTCTCCAGATACCACAAACAATTGCAAACTTGTGATACCATCTCATTCTAATGTGGTACGGACAAAACTGAATATGTACAATGCTCAGAAGCATTCTGCTCTCTGAAAACATCACCAAAGAGGCATTGATTGTCAAAGATCTAAGATTTGTTTTACAAGAATCACACCAGCTGCATTGGAGTGAAAAATCATACAGAGGTCTAACATTATGCCAGTTTGTTGTCATCCCAGTTTAGTTTTTGTACATTGCATAGTCCTCAGTCACAGAGGAAATGTTGGTTTTATGCTACATAAATTGTTCAGCTTTTATTTTAGGATTCAGTTTAGTAGAGAGCACAAAATCTGACCCACAGAATCTGAGGGTTTGAGAATTTTTTGGACTTTGTTCTTGGGTTTCTGGGTTCATTGTTTCACTTTAGTTTGTGTTCCTGAGTTATTGGTTTGTTATCAGGTTTTTATTTATTTTGTATTTTAGTCTTTAGTTTGCTGTTTAACTACTCATGATTTGTCTTTATTAGTTTTTCTTGTCTTAGTGCTGTTTTGTTTCTGGTTCCCTATTTTGGCTCATTGTTTCCTCTGTCCCCACGTTCAGTTTATTAACTCATCTGCCACACCTGTAAAATTATCTAAGCTGCAATCATTCACTCATCAGTTCCCACAGTATTTAGGCTCTCTAGTTTCTCATAGTCATTGTCAGATCCTTGTCGCCGTAACTATCTGTGGTTTGTTCTTTGTTGCTATTTCTTAGGTGTTTTGTTTACTCACAGTTTAGTTCACGGTTTTCCAGATTTGTCACGCTCTTTCAACTCTTCTAACCTTAAATAAAGCAAGTTCAGTTCCTCCTCATCCTCCTGCCTATCTAAGTCTATATTTGGATCCTCTCACCACCTTGCACCCACCCTGACACAGTCATGAAAGCCCTGCATGTTTATCATAATTGACCTCAGTTTACACCAAGGGAGATCACATCTCTCCAGAGCTATTGTGTTTCAAGCTAACTCCTGCTGGAAACCCAATCTTTGCAATAATGAGCTGTGAAATTTGCAACCTGTGAATCCTTGGGCATGAAAAATTGAATAGGTGCATTGAGTATTGACCTAGGTAGCAGCTAACTTGGGAACATGAACAAATATTTCTGTATGTAAAGACATCTTCCTAACTATTTTATCATTAGTTTTTGCTAGGAAAGTCATACTTGCATGGTTATGACTTTGTGGGGGACAATCTTTGTCTTTGCTGTTTTCTAATTGAAACTGAAAATATGTACAATGCAATGTGTTCATTAATTATGCCCCTTTTTTCTGTGCACTTTTTAAATAGATTTATATATATTATATATTATTAAAAATATTATTGATATCTGAAAACAGACAAAACCCTTTCATGTCTGCTTTTAAATTCAAGTCATCCAAGCCTTTGTTTATTTTAGAGCCAAGGTCAGAATTGCTGATTTCAGTTTCCTCTGTTCATGCATTTGTACTTTTGTCAGGTCTTTGCGAGAGGATGACTAACGACAAAGAGGGATCGACAAGCTGCAGCCTCAAGCTCTGAGAGAGCTATGATTTATTCCTGTTATTAACCTGTACCATTTCCCTCAACACTTATTCACATTCATGGCGAAATCTATCTCTTTCTCCCTGCCATTTTTTCATCTGCATGCTTTTACATTCTTACTGTTTTGATCTATATTCCTGGATAATGATTTGCTGTTTAAACAAAGGAGCAATTTAGATAGTAGCTAGGAATGTGGAGAGGGAATGGATATGAATCTTACATGACAATGCATTTGATTGAAAGCAGCATGAGGCTTGTGCTCGAGAAATGGCTGCGGACAAAAAAAAGCAATACATGTGTGCATATAGAACATTTTAGTCTCCACTGTTAACTAACTGCAGAAAACCTGCAAGCCACACACACACACACACTATGAATTTGCTCCAGCAAAAGCCTACTGTTGTGTTTTAAATTAAGATGAATTTCTTTATTCATTCTATGCTAAAGTAGTCAGTGGATGTAAGAGCGGTGCTGTTTTGTCAGGCAGCAGGTCAAGATTTATTGGAGCTTTCACAGGGAGGAATATCAGTCGCTAACTGTCTGTCATTCCTGCCGCTGTTTTCCACACAGTATTTTCCCTTATTCCATGTGATAAACTATCAGCAAAGGCAAGGCAAGTGGATTTGTTGAGAGCCTTTCAAACACAGAGGCAATTTCAAATATATTACACAAGGAGAAGTGTAAGCAACCTTTCAAAGCTAAATTAAAAACAGCTATATCTCGCTTTGTATTTCTGAAAAATGTGAGTATAATAATAATTGAATGATTGAATACATTTATTTGAAAAAAAAACAATTTTGTTTTTCTAATTTGCTTAGAGCAACACGTCATATTAGTATGTTGGTGATAAGCCTTCATTAATAGGTATTAAAGCCTTTAAGTCAATGTAAAATACTTACTAATACTCTTTGTTTGTCAGACCTAATAATAGCATTATACACATTTACCTTATAAAACATTTTAGAATAAACAATTTTGGTAATCGTTAATAACATGAAGAATACAGTCATTATCTCTAACTAAGTTACTCATCTTATCATCTTTTTAATCACTTTAATAAGATGAATACATCCTTAAATATGCATTTATTAACAGTTCAATATGGTAATGTAGTGGGAAGCACTGTCGCTTCACAGCAAGAAGGTTCCCAGTTCCATATCTCGGCTGGGTCCTTTCTGTGTGTAAATAGTTGCTCCCACTGCGTCCATCACAGAACAACCGCACAGTGCCTGTCTGCGGTGCTTTCCAAAATATTCTGGGTGGCAACGCGGACTGTGTTACCTGCCTAACTATCTGATGCATTAGTAATATAGAACAAATACCCACAATACAGCTTTGCTTGAGCTGCTGTAAATTTTATTTTAGGTTAGAGTGTTTTTTAGATAGCTTTTCTGGTGGCCCCATTCTGGTTGTTTTTTAGGTCTAGCACACTCATTTGAAAAGCTTCTGAAACACAGAGCACTCTGACTGCTGGGTACTGTAGACAAGACATTGATGTCCTTCACACAACCCCACTTATTAAAAGAAATTATGTTAATAGAATGTAATAATATTAAAGATTAAAAAAAACTAAATATCCCTTTATCTCTACAGGTTTCACATTAGACGTTACAATGTGTATCTCATTCACAGAAAGACTCATGCATGCGCTAAAAGTGGTGTTTATAAGCAATAGGTAAAAGGAAAAAACACAGCAAGAAAAATGAACAGGCCCTCAGACATGCATAGAAGAGCAGGTATTATGTTCATCTTGATATAGAACGGAACAAAAGGTAGGCAACATCCAAAGAGCTTTGAGAGGCTGCTTAAGACTATTGAATATGTTTTGAAAAGAGTGATGGCTCAAAACTATTTCAAAACACTATATGCAGCTATAATCATGCACTCATAAGTATATTTTGGGCAGTGTGGGGGATCAGAATCCTGCCCAAGAACCCACACAGGACAGGCTGGAGACTGAATCACTGATGGTCGAACTGACTGAGCCTCACCAAATATATACAGCTCTCAATATCGCATGCCACTTTTAGTTATTTGTCTTACTTTTGTTCCCGTAATTTTTTTCAGTGTGTGTCTGTGCCAGTTTTTCTCATGTTTTGACTGTTGAGAGGACTTCGCATTTGCCCCCACCTTGCAATATTCAGCTCTTATTCAGCTCTCCTGCCCCTCTCTCTCCTTTAAAGCATAAAGGAGAAAGTTTGGTGGCAGCTAAACACACAAAAAGTGTATTTTGTCAGTTCTGAGCTATTTTAGAATCACAAGGTTGCAAAAAAAAAGAAAGAGAGGACCCACATAATTAGTATATCATTACACTTACGAACACAAGGTTTTAATTAATTTATTTATAATTGTTACACACAAGAAACTCTACTTTGTATACATGATTTTTTTTTTTTTTCGATGAACCGATAAGGAACCCACTGAAGTTACAGATACAGTAATGCACTGATACACAGCATAGTTGTAATCTGAGGAAGACTCTTTTACATATATATTGTGAGTCCTGTGGCCTGTAATGTGATTCTTCGCACTGCCTTTTGGAAGGACAGGTGAGAAAAATCATAAATCCAGCCATAAATACCAGTGGTGATATAAATAGTTGTTTTATGCTGTTATATGTTGTTTTATTGTAAGTCCAACCTTTTGGCAGTTGTGGTATGTTCTTAGTGACTGTAACAGCCAGAAAAATCCAGGACAAGCATGAACTGAAACCTAAAACAAGCATCCATTGTCTCTCAAAAATTTGGGAGGAACTTTATTCACACTATTTGACCATGGTGATTGTTTGCATCTCCACAGGCTCCAGTTCAGTGGATAAAAATGCACTTTGCAGAAGTCAAGTCATGATTTCAACTCTCACAGATGACCCAGTTGGAGACTGTTAATCCACCAACTGAAAGAAAAAAAAAACTGCTCAAAAACAAAAATAAACCACAAAGAAAACTTGTCCTTGACATAGTTATTTTTATAAATGATGCATTCTCTCTCTGGAAACCTTTTCTTTGTTTCTGAAGTCATTGAATACAGGCAGCATAAATCATAGTCAAGTGAAAAACAAAGCAAAACAGAAAAAAAAACAAAACTTTTACATATTTTTATCAAAAACAGGGAAATGAGGTAATTGCCATCCACCCTTCAATATAAGTGTCTTGAGACACAGTTGGACATCTGAGATACAGTCCCCAGAGAATAAGTTCGCTGCTGGAAAGGCTGCACAATGAGAGGCTGTTCACAGTAGGAGTTATTTCCAAATCCTTGTACACATCATACTATGAAGTTATGTCTGATATGCTTCACCAAACGCACAAAAAACACAAATGTGACTAATAAAGCTCTTCTTCTCAAGCTCTGTTTGGGAAGTGTGTTATATTTAAGGGAGTGATGAATTTTAAGACCATCGCTAAGACCATAAGCTGTGAATGATTGCTGGTCAATTTAAATAAGATTCCCAGTTTCCAAAAGGTGTGCTCATCCATTCATTTAATGAAGGAGACTGTTACTCTTTATTGGTCAAGAGATATGGTGGTGCTTGAGGCGTCTGTTGAAAAAAAAAAAAGAAAAAAAAAAGTTTTATCATATTACCGCATTATATATATATCAAATATCATTATAACGTAATCATTATTAATTTGTCATCATTTGTTAGACACAATCTGATTTTCATAACATAAGGAGATTTCTGAGGATGTTTGAAGGAAAGGAGGGAAAGAAAAATCAAAACTAACCAATCACTCTAAAGAGTTTGAATTCAACCAGTCTCTGAACAAATGTAGGAAATTCAGAACCACTGTTAGATAAGATTGACCGACAAAGATCAGTCTAAGAATGTAGATAGTAGTTCACGAGGACACAGAAAAAGAAGAAAAAAAAAATACTTCAAAGCAAGTAAAAGCCTCTCACATTAGCCTAAATCTTACGAGATAGAGACAACTTGGAACGACAATGTCATGCATGTCGGGGTGGGAAGAAGAAAGCCATTGCTCTCCAAAAAGAACACTGCGGCTGACAGATTGATAAAGATAACATGGACGAGGCATGTGATTGTGGTATGTTCCTGTTTGCAGCATTTAGAAGATGACTTTTTGAACGATCCCAGTAAATTCTGGGGATACATGTTTGGACACCTGTTACCGGTAAATTAATCTCAATTAAATTGAATTGAAACAGTTATGTAACAGGCCAACGAGCATGAGCACACATCTATCACAAAGAATTGAAAAGTATTGACTTCAGTCCAACAGCAACGTTGTGGAGGGACCTGAGGACCACTGTACACATCAAATACTAACAGCAAAGATTGTTGTTGCCACCCACTGACATTTCATGTTGGATTGTTTCTAACCAGTTCTAATATTCACTCAGTTTTGTATAAGTGGGTTCTATTTATCTTCTTACAAATCTGTGTAAAGCTGAGGTTCTGTCCTTATCATCCAGGAATGCAGACTTTACTAAAGGGTTCACAATCTTTCATGCACCACATTAAACCTACAACTATAAAGTTATCTATATTTTAAAATCAACCCAAGTGCGTGTTCTGAACTCTTTTTTGTTTGGAAGTTTGAAAGATGTTTTAACAGGTATTTGCTGAGGAGCCTAACCGACTTGCAGCGAATTAAATCAGAGGTTGTAATAACAGTGTAATGAGAGAAGGTAGTGTCAACACCAGTTGATAATAGTCCTGCTAAATATAGATGAGAAAATGTTCTACAGATTTTCTGTGAGGAACTGAGGTCCCAAAAGTGAAAGCAGATGGCGTTGATGCAATGCAACGTAAACCTGCCAGCTGTAGGTGTCACGCCCAGGGACTCGTTTTTAGTTTTCATGTTTAGGTTATGCTTTTGTTTTCAGTCCATGTTTAGTTTTGCCTTAGTTCCCCTGCACTCAGTTTATTAGTTCACTCACTTCACCTGTGTTTTTTCCCTCAGCTGCACTCACTCTCCAATCACTCTCACTCCCTATTTAGTTTCCAGCCTCCCCTCTTAGTTTGCTGGATCTTTGTTGTATGTCATGTTTGTAACCCATGCTATGATTCCTGTATCCCATGATTTCCACGTTTTGAAAGCTAAGTATTTATTCCATGCCATGTCCTTTTGTTTTGTTTATAGCTACGTTTTTCTCCGGCTCTGCCGCGTTTTTTGTTGATACTTTGTTTTTTGTTTAATAAATCTACCTTGTTTTTGGAAAGTCCGCATCCGTGTCCTCCCTCACACACCACTCTGACAGTAGGTGCACGACAGGACATAACATGTTGCAGTAGAGGCCTGAAATTCAAACTCATGGGACAGAATAGTGATAATGAGTGGTGGAAGAAATTACCTTGCGACATGTTGAAAGTGTTTTTTTTTATTCATTATTAATAAATTAGAATGAATCCACACATTAATCAAGAATACAATGATCTTCAGGTTGTAGCCTTTTCAGAAAATAAAAATAGACCATCATTTGAGCACATCTGCAAATAATTTCACAAAATCTTTGTAAGACAAAACAAAAGAAAAACCAGTACATTACAAAAGACACACTGTTTCTGCAGAGCTAACGTTTTCCCATCTCTCTGAAGTGACGGTACACTCTGACTTGAAATGCAGACGGTTGACGGTTGATGCAGCTCTAAAGTGTACATAAACTGTCAAAAGTGCTGCTGGGAGACTCTTACTGTTTATAGAGGTACCTGTACCTGAGAGGCAGTAAACCTTTTAACGAACATTTTCACTTCGATCTGGCTGGTAAATATTCTATTTGTATGAAAGAGTTAAGTCCAAGGAAATTCACAAAGTCAGACACTAAAGAAAAAAGAAATATAATTGGATTGAATTGGACTTTATCTAACTGATGTATTGAACTTTTTTAATTTCTTTTTAAAGTTATCTCTAAAATTAGAGATAACTTTGGTGGTGCTATGTTAATAAACTGAATTAGAATAAATTGAATTGCAAATTGGAAAACGTGAGACACTTCACTGAAGCTGGGCATTTTTCAGGCTGTATGAGCTGTCAAGACATCACTTGATATTTTGCTACATATTTGAACCAGACACATATTGTGGATACAAATGAATAGCTGCTTTTCATATTATGGTCAGAATCTTCCTAATAAAGATTGGTGGCTAAATAAATACAGTTTGACTATATAGAATATTTTGATCTAAGCCAAATTTAAGATGCCGAGGAGGTGATACTAGTGGTTAATATCCAACGTGGACCATAGCATTTGGAGCCTGAAAACAATGTACTGTTCAAGTCAATTGGTTTTTGTGCTCAGCCGAACAAGATTCAATCTATTTTAATAGGGACAGTTGGGGTCCATTGGGCATGTCAATGCTTGTTGTCACAAAAAACACAATTTGTCTCACTTTAAGCTCAGACAAAGCCCTAAGGTTATAAATATGTGCCATGTTTGTTTGTTTTTTAAATAAAGGAGGTTTATTGAAAAACCAACTAAAGGGATACACTATGAGCTCAAAATTAGCAATACAAAAGGAAAGAAAAACATTTGTCCTTGCATGTGACTTGGAAAATAAGTGATGCTGAAGACTTCAAGAGGCATTTTAGTTCAATCGTGTTTTCTTTGGCTTGAACATATTTTCTAATTATGCCCTGTCCCCTTTGGCTGACGGAAATGTTCTGAGAGCAATAAAGTTGTGACATTTTAAAATGAGGGATGCCAGACAATTAAGGCTTACAGTGGGATTACCTCCTCATGTGCGACCCTAAGTTGGATGGAAAGCTGTGTTCAGAGCAAGAATATGCTCTTTATTCTTGTTTCACATCCTTTCTTTTTTGTTTTCCTTTTTTTTTCTTGTCTAAATGTCAGATGGGGGATTATTATTAATATGTTTTTGTTGAGGAATGGCTTGGTTGAAAGTAGCATGTCACATGAGTGCACACTGAGGCCACTGACATCAGTTTAACCCAAGGGTCTGCCTGTAAAATGTCAAGTTTCTTAGCAATCTGAAGAAAAAACATGTATAAGAAACTGTGATAAAAATGACATCAGCTGAAAATTTCAGTCATTTTTCTAATTGCTATTGTTTTCCATAGTATCTATAATCTTATTGATCAGCACTTCCATCAAGCCAGTTTCTCTTAAAACATTTTGTGAGTGTAGACAAAAAAACAAAGACAATCTTGAGTCAGCATCAAAAAGTAACACCGATCCACTGCCACCTACACAGTGGCTGCATAAATAGCTGCAGAGATTGCTGATTGATAATCATCCTTATCTCCAAATGTCTCCTGTTACGAGGAAACAAATAAGGGAAGAGGGTAGCGGGAGCTGTCAGGCAGAGGTCAATGGGAGGACTTCTACATTTCATCCTGCAGACGTTGAGAGATGGAAGTGCCACAGTGTGACAGTCTCCGACCCCTAGGTGAGATCTGAATGGGATGATAAAGGCAACTGACGGGTTGAAAATTGGCAGATAATTACCAAGGCTAGAGGGGCACGTTTTGTCTACCCTTGTCTCTTTCTCTCTGTAATACAACACATGCATACACCAACACACATACGATCCGACTGTGACATGTCACGGTGTTCACTCTGCAACATACACAGATAGGCACCAAAATGACATGTAAGCCCAATTCCATCATTATCCCTGTCTGTTGTTGGCTGCTTTGGCTGTTTTTCTTGGAATTACTGGTAAAATATGTCATTTCATAGTGTCCAAGATACAAAATCTTACGTCGAAAGTTTACACTAATCTCTTTACATAGCGATACCCAACTGGTTGAAATTGTGTGTTTGAAGTTTCAGTTTATTTTTGTCTCAAAAAGTTTACAGTTTAGTTTTACTGAGGTAAATTGCAATTAGCAGATTACATCAGTAATCCTCTCCTGAATGAGGACCATGGGCTAGAGAAGAACTGTTTTCCTGTACAAATGGTCACTGTGTGTTGAAAGTATGATAAATCATCACGACAACGAAAAGACAGCAGTTTGGTTAAAGGTGGAGAAATTCTTTTTCTGATTACGATGGACATGTTGCTACAGTTGTTGTAGTGGACAGAGAGTCTCTCAACTGAGGAGGTGTAAAGTTCCACAAAAAGCAACTTGTGAGTAAGGAGGAGATGATGGCAGAGCAGCGCCAAAAGACCCTTTTATTCCCAAATAGAATCACCGGTCCACAGCCTTTTTCTTCAGTGGTTATGCCAGCAAAAATACTTGGTCACAGTCAGAAAATTGTATTGTTTTTGCAGCCCAGTGTTACCATAAAAACACCAACAGAACTCAACTTGTCCTCTCCTCTGAATGAGTGAATCCCTGATTCTTTCTCAGATATGCACCTTTCTTACAGTAGATTAGAGTTCAACCTTGAGCATCATGACTCGTCAGAGTATCAATTCATGCTCATACTGTATAATCTCTAACTTTACATCTACTTCATGGTTTTGTTGCCTTGCCCAAAACTTAGCTTGAGATCTGGGTTGAAGCTCATATTTCTATTGCAGAAATTGGCCATATATAACAAAGACTTTTTTGCAGCTAGCCTCTGATGAGCAGCAGCATCATATAAGCATTGGAGTCTTATCTGAAGATAATATATAGGATTAGGATCTGAGGGGTGTCTACTCTGATGGAAGAGTTCGGAAGTAGCTTTGATGATTGAGGTTCCCTGAAGAAGCCAGATGAATTAATAGTGAAGAAGAGGGTTGCATTGTACGACAGGCATAAAGGAAAAGTGATGGAATTACAATGTTGTTTAAAGAATCTGGGCTGATTGGCCCGGGAAAATTAGGGAAACGGAGGATGAAATTATGGAATTATTTCAGCGTCCTTTTTCAGTAGCATTTGAAGGTGGAGGAGATAAAGAGAATAAACATACACGAAATGTCCAAATTCACCAAAAACTTTATGTGAAGAAATGATCAAAATCATATCAGGAAATAGAGAGATAATTTTCAACACTTTTATTCATGCTTGCTATTCTTTGAAAGTTGAGTTGGACATTTAAATGTGTAAATGTAGCTTCAAGCTGTCAGTGTTTTCACCCCTGATGCATTCCACTTTTACCAATTTTCTACCTGTTCATTTACATCAGACCCTTAATTGCAAATGTTGCCAAACTACCTGATCCTCCTTCATCATTTTCACCAATTAGCCAGCTCTGTGACCAATAATCATGTCATATGTCTCACTGGACTAACCGCAAGGAGTGCCGAGGGGATCAGAGGACTGAACTGCTCTTGAACTGGAAAAAAAAAAAAAAATGCACTAACCCAGCTAGAGTTACTGAACCAAATCATGTCTCAAGAAAATTGTGTGTGGGTGTGTGCTGGTGAGAGAAAAAGACAGATTAAAGTGCTGTGCTGCTGGGTCCAATGTTAATGCTGTCCCAGAGAGAGAAGTGTTCAGTGTTTTCTTTATCCCATTTTTGTTGTTTTCTCTACAGCTACCTTCACTCCTTTAATAATACAGAGGCAAGGGTAATGCAGATACATCTCACTTTATTATCTAGTCTTTCACAAATAAGTGAGAAAAATCACAGGAGGCAGTGTTCTTCTTTTTAATTAAGTGGCATTACAGATTGTGAATTGAGGCATGTGCTCAGTGGGGGCCTGAGCTGTAAATGACTCAAAAGTCCTTACACCGGCCTGCTTTATTCGTTTCTAGGCTACATGTTTACGATCTTGTCTCTCAATGCTCAATGTTTTATGGATGGAAGAAATTTTTCAATTCTGCTCATTGCAGTCGATTGGCTAATTTATACATTTTTGTTTTAAAAAGAATCACCACTTAACTCATAAATTTGTTGTTCCCAAAACATTCTGTATGCAAAACATACTGCTACAGCCAGCAACAATCGCACACATCAAAGAGGAAGTGCTTGTTTTTTACACTAACAGGCTCAGTTATGGTTATTTTAAGTGTTTGACAACATGAATAGAATTCCTACAGAGGTCGATGTGTGTGGAACAGAAGTTTTACTCTGTAATCTCTTGGGAGGAGAGTTGATGCTGGAAGACGACTGTATAAACAGGAAGGAGAGTAGAGTAGCTGGGTTTAAGTCGTAATACAAAAACGGTACCTTACTGTCAAATATTTTCTTTTAATTATTTAGTCACCACAGTGGAACCAGGATTTTGGGTACTTACCTGCTTGGTTTTTAATGTGTATTTTTACGCCTTTCTCCATATGTAGCTTCTTCCTTTCGCTCAAAGATGCATAGGTTAGATGATTTGTTGAGTTTAATGGGTGCCTTTCTCTTTATGATTGGATGTGATGGACTGGTGACCTGTCTACAGGGTACCCCACCTTATGCCCTCTGTCAGCTGGGATAGGCTCTCGGCCTCTGTGACTCCCCACAGCATAATGCGTGTGTAGTGAATAGATGGATGGGTGAATTTATTTCTATGATTTGGCATCAACACACGCACATTTTGCTACTATTAAACATTCAGAACCTTAAAGATAAGAGAAAGAAAGCCCAGGCTTAGAAAGGCTCGTATTTTTCTAATTTTTTTCATTTGTTATAAAAAATGTTATCATGCTCCTTTGCTAAGAATAAATGTAAACATCTGTGTCATGTGATTCACTTTTATCTCTGGTAGCAATTCTAGTGCAACTGCCACTCTCTGTCCAAATCTGTTTGAAAGAAGAGTTGGCTGGTTAAACCATGAGTTAATGCTTGGCCTCTCAAGGAGACACTCAGCCTCTTAAAGCCACTGAGTCAGTCAGTGATTCAGTTTATTCAGCTCATTCTAAAGATACATTTCAAATGTAGTTGATATGGAAATGTGTATTAACATGTAGTTTTTGCCAGAAGCAGTGCATGACTGTGGTGCAGACATATATCATAAAACAGCATGTAATAGATGAGAAGGATCCTTTGACATGTTGATAAGTCTAGTTTGCTTTTACTGATTTTCAAACTTTGTATCCCACTGAAACAATTTTCTATCATTCTTCTACTGATTTTACTTGGATTTGTATGACAGGAGGGAAAACACCTGAATGATATTTAAGCACAATTAGACAGTGAATGGAAACTGACCCATTGCCAAATCCATCATTTTCCTGACAGAGAATCCGAGTCGCTCTATGGAGGATGCGCTCTGTAATGCAAAGCCAAAGACCAGGAAAGGGCAGCCCTAATTGTCTAAACAACACACACCACATTCCTCAGTTGATTCGGCATTGACATCTAACATATTGGATTCCATGCTGGAGCAATCAGGCCAGCACTGCCGTGGTGGAGCACTCTGAGACACGACCAGGAGCCAGGATAATTAACGTTTATTGATACATGACTGCTGTAAGCCTGTTTGCCTAGTGAATTAAACCAGCTCATTACAAATGTAATGGTGGGCAGGGGAGATAAATAATAGATGCTAGTCCACTCACTGCCACTTAAGAATGCATCGGGAGACCCCTTCCACCTTTCTTCCCTCCCCACCAATCTTGACATCAATTTGCCCTACACAAATTCAAAACATCCTCCCATGAAACCAAAACTGCCATTACTGCTTCACTCTAATCCAAGTGGTCTCATGTGAGCTTGGATTGAGGTTTTAATGGTGGTAGTTGAGGATAACGGTTAAGTTGAGCTGGATAATAAATCAGATTCATCCACATCTGCAAAGACATTTTACATGCAGTGAGGGAGCCATGATTTGCAACATTGCTATATAATGTTTATATACCATCCCCGGGGGGTATTAAATGATAAAAATGCAGATGAAGAAAGATGAAAAGTTCTTTGTAGGCTTCAACATCACAGAGAGGTGTTCGCTTGGTGTACTCATATCATATCTCTGCTTTAAAAAACAAAAAACAGAGGAATGTCACAGCGAGACATCTTGACAAATTGGTGATGTTTTTATTGTTGTTGTTTTGATCTTCTATGCCTCACATATCATTTGCAGTTGTTCTCCTTGACAACATAACATTTACACTGCCCCCCACCTCCTGCATGTAACCCCACATGAAATACTGCCTTATCAAGCATTATTTTGTACAATCCACTCAGTCCAAAGTCTTTCATTTTTCTATCTATGCGCACCAGATGTAAAAGCCAACCTTATTTTTTACTGTTTTTTTAGGCTTACACTTTCACTGACCAAGAGATTGGATTAATTGGCTCAAGCATGAGAGACATGTTAAGTTTTGGAAGAAGTTTCATGCAAATTTTTTGTGTGAAGCAAGAAAAATTCATTTTTGTTCTAAAATCCTTTTAATCATAAAACATTGAAATATGTGATGGAAACCATTTAGATTATATCATTAACAGCTTCTTTCTTTAGAGGAATTGTGTATGATAATATCTAAGATTTTGTGTCTTAATCTGATTTACAAAACATTTTAGATAGTTTATAAATTATTGGGGGATATGCTAGGATGTTTTTGCTTTTAGTTTCATGCATAATTACATTAATCTTCCTATTTCAGTGTAGATTGTGATCATGGTTTTGGTTCTGATCGGATCTTTTTTTTCTTTCACTTTTCTTTCTGATTCATCTTGAATGAATAATAATTGAACCAGCATTTTAGTCTAACCTTGAGTAACTCATCAACAAAAAAACTCTGAAGCTCCATTTCACTGCCTTTAATGTCAGTTTTCAAAACTAAAACTTGCTGTAATGCTGTAACCATGCAGTTATTGATTTGTCATTCAATAGAGAAAATGCTGAAATTCCCTAATTTACCTCAACTCCTTTGAAAGAATAGAATGCTTGAATAATGAATGGAGGATGCCATCCACCTTGTGTGCAACTTAGAAACCCACCGCATGATTCAGCTTTGACCTGCTGTTAAATAATGTCCTTTTCTTAGAGAGATTGGTCACTACTTTCCTCCAAATGAAAGTAGTTTAGATGATATGGAAAGAGTAGCTGTTTTGACCACATTGCTTTTAACACTTCTTTTTTTTTTCTGATAATGATCATATTGACTTCATTAAACGTATGATATAATATAAGCAAATCTAAAATAATAGATTTATTGTTTGACCAACTATAATAAGGTCTGATCCAGCCTGACATCTCTGCTCTGCATGTGTCAGTGTGTAAACCTGACCACATTTCAGTGAGTGCACTGTCCTTCTGTATAGCAATGGGGGTGTTTGCCTGCTGCTAAACTATAAAACAATATCTAGATTAATTAATGTGCTTGATCTTTTGATAATTTCACATAAAGGGAAATAATTGACATTCTGTGGCCACAAAGTGATTCATTAGATTAGCTTGCATCTCATGACCATGTTACATTTCCATCTTGACCTTTTCTGCCAGTGCTAGCTTACTTTGTCTTGGACAAAAGAGCACTTTAAGATTTTATATTCCCCCAGTTTGCTCTAGCCTGCCTTATTTTATCTTAACTGAATTGAGATACTATGATCCCTGACTACATTGATCCCTGGTTATGTACATAACCAGGTGTGAGCTGCCGGCAATGAGTTACACCATGCCCCGATGTTCAGGAGGAAGACCCAGCAAATCATCAGCGACTGCAGACCTCCAGATTTGGCATACCTTGGGTCTAAAGATCATCCACCATGTGGATCATCCACCAGAGCTGGGAACTCTCAATATAGAGGCAAAACGTTGGGTTCACAACACAGCACTTTTAATAACCTAAACTTGTTTAATATTCACTGTATGATTCATGCACCATCCTATTAACTTAATTGTTTCCTGTTACTGTGTTTTGATTTATTTGATGTTTCTAGAAAGAATTCTTGAGTCTCTTCACTGTTAGAAGAGGCTGAAGGCCATAATCAACAATGGCTGTCATGCCTGTAATTTCTCAAACCTCTAAGTTTACCTTGAAAGTGTTAAGCATTTGTGCCAAAAGCAGTTGGACAAAGGTCACTGCGCGAAGTTTCAACTCTCAAACAGTTATTTCATGGCTGTAGACAGTATTCACTGGTTCACTTGTACAAAAAATGCTCACATTGTCCGAATAATGCCACTTATGACATTTATGATTCTTTTGGTTTGTTTGGTCAGGTTTGTATGAGGACTCCTTCTGTGTTATATAATTATAATTATCTGTCTATACCAAAGCAACATGTAAGAAACCTCTCAAACATCACAAGCCCTTCTCCAAAAAGGATGTGCTTGGAGTGCTGTGTGGGGATCTAAAAAGCCTCAATGACAAATACTGTACTGTTACATGGTACATATGAAGATGTCGACATGAGCGAATGAACAAATGTTTACTTAAGTAAATGCCGGCAATTTCTTTGTTTTTACTATAGCTTTTATGTACACAGAATGGACAATAATTTCACTCTTGACAGTTCAACACAACAATGAGGATCTGGAACTGATAAAGGGAGACCAGGGAGTATTTATACAGAGGGAAATTGACAAACAAAGGGCTTGGTGTGGTTCTTGTCTGATAGAACCCAGGTGGGAGAGCAGAAAGATGGACAAAGCCAAAGAACAAACTGAGAATTAAAACAAGAATGTAGGACATGATACAAAATTGAATACTCTACTCAAACTTAGCCAAGCATGACACAGAAAACATGAAAATTAGAATGACTAAATAATACAAATATGACAAAAAGCCCACAGATTAAATGAGCCATGTCTAAAATATTTGGATGGATGGATGGATGGATGGATGGATGGATGGATGGATGGATGGATGGATGGATGGATGGAAAGTTGTGTGGTGGTTAGCACTGTTGCCTCACAACAAGATTCCTTTTTTGAATCTTAGTCTGGGCCTTTCCATGTCCAGTTTGAACATGCACATTAAGTTAACTGGGGATTCTAAATTGACTGTAGGTGTGTCAGATTTGTCAGGATTTTTCCCTTTGTGTTGTTTGCATTTCACCTGATTGTAGCTGGGATAGGCTTCACCCACCCACACACCCCTCCCACAGATTTTTCAAAAATCTCCCAAGTTCTGAAAGTAAGAAAGGCTCTGTAATAAATTGTCCAGTATTAGGCTACAGTACATTGTCTGAGTGCTTGATCTATCTTACACAGATTTAACACAGAAAACAAGTTAAGACACAGCTCTCTTAGTTACATTTGGGTTTGTGAAAACGTGTTCACCCCTTGTTTTTCTTGTTTGCCAGAAAATGTCTCTGTAGTGAAACAAGCTTCCAACACAGTGGCTGAACATGTCTGTCACTGGAATATAACATTTCAGCACCGGTAGTGTAATGTTTAGGTGACGACCTATAAATCCAGTTGACAGCTTGTGGGATGAGTCTAACTTGTCAGAGATGTTGATTGGCATGCATTTAGCAGCACATTAACAGCTATGCATTAATCTCAAGTAGGCTCTGTGTCCCTCCATTTAATTTCAGCTCAATATGACTTTATAGGACTCTGTTGCTGATCTCTGTTTTTTATTTAATATTAGAGTGTGTATCTCGTCTCCTGAAAAAATAAGATACACGACCCCATCATGTTCTGACTGTGCTGCTTTACTTTGCTCATGTGTTTTCCCTCCTGGCGCATCTGCTTATGTCACACGTAAAAAGAGGCACCGAACTGAGTCAAGCAGAGCAGACACACTTGGACAGAAGAGTGAAGGAGGGGAGAAGAGAAGGGGGGACAGGTGAAGTGTCAATACTTAGCTAACAACTCATCACACTACTGTAAATGTAAAATCAGGTTTCCAGCAAGTGTTTATCCATTTAAACAGAGCTCTGTATTTATTGTGGCACCTTCTGGTTTAAAAGTGGTAACATCTGCTTAAAAAAGCGTTTTCAATTGCACTAAAATTCATGTATCAAAACACTCAGTATGCACTGAAGCACAAAGTATTTGCGCCTCCAGATATCACTGCAGATGCTCCAAATCCCTAACAGTCATGAAATGAAGGAAATACAAATTTATTCAAATATTTCTTTGTTACCTATCAAGAATCCAAGAAACTAATAACATTTTTAATAATTAAAGATTAAAATCTAAATGTCAACTTCATATATTATGTATAGTTTGAGTTATTGTGCCTTAACTGTCATCAGACACTTGACATTGAAGGAAGTTTCTGTATGGTTTGGATGTTGCTTCTACGAGTCTAGAAGTGTTAGAAACAATCTTTTCTACTATCTGAAAAATCTTCAATCAGTCACTGGGTACAGTGCAGAACAGGTGGCTATTGAGTTGCTTTGACTTTGAGGATTCTTAACTCAGACAGGCTGAGATGACTTTTGGCAAAGTAATACCACCACTGCATTTTGAACAATTTAGCCATTCCAAGCTCTGTTGGAGCCGTCACTGCTGAGTCTGTATAATAGCGCCCATGGGTGCATCCCTGACTAATGCTTTGTTCCTTTTTTTTCTTTCTGTCTGTGCTTTTCTGTGCCCTGAAATGGATTTGTTCCCTATCATTTTTTCCTACCATCTGTCCTAGTAATCTGGAGGCAAAATGAGCTGTGCCATAGCAGCATTTTTTAAGTTATATGGGTGTTATTTTCACATGCCTGACTTTCATCCACATGCAAATTGCTCTTCCTCTTCCAAACAGTTTTGGAATGGTCATCAGCGACGATTTTTAATGTTGCAGAAATATCACTAACTTCAAATGATAAGTGCTTGGATTACAGGCTGTAATTATGCTCCAGCACCGGAACTTGTTTGCTACTTGGTTTTGCAAAGCGAAAAACAAAGGAGTAAACAATATGTACTACATGAAGGCACTATTGCACACCACTGATGCAGTTTCAATTTCTTCTTTTTCCTTTTTTTCCCTTTTCTTTTCTTTTCTTTTCTTTTTTTTTTTTCCTTGATGTTCACTTGTGGTTGTAAAATACAGAGTATAAGACAGTATGGCAATGGCACTGCAATAGAAGTGAAGGACAGGGTGATGGAAAGCCTAAAAACACTCATCTTCACAACACGCAGCCCAATTTTGTGTCTCATCTCATCATAGCACTTCTTTTTATTTTCATTACGTAACCTTGACTATCATCTCTCCTTATCCTCGACTAATAGCTTGTAGGTGCTTTGCAATAAACATCCATCCATTTTCTGTACCTGATTAATCCAATGCAGGGTCTGGGGGGGGGGGGGGCTGGAGCATATCCCAGCCGTCATTGGGCGACAGGCAGGGTCCATCACAGGGCTGCAATAAACATGTTCTCTCCAAATAGATATTTTTTACAAATTGAAAAATTTTGATTGTAAAATTTTTTGCACTTTCATTTAGAAAAATAATTATTTTCAAACTATTGTTTCCCCAAATGTCTGTTAAGTGACCACTTTCAGCAGCGCTCACCCTCTCACATCCTGGGAAAATATTGTTTGGTGCAATTCTTGTTTTTCCCACACAACAAGTAATTGTATCTCAAAATAACCTGGCACAATTCAATTCTGTGACAAGCTACTGGCCTGGATGTTTGAGACTATATCTTCAGGGGCAGAGCTTTAGTTGTCTGTAAGGCTGCACCAAGCAGCATATAGAAAAATAAAATTATAAGAAATATCAAACTCTCCTCTAAAGTTGTGGAAAGTAGGCCTTCAGGCAAGATAAAGTATTAGTACTTTATTGAGCCTTTTGCTTTAGACTGATTAAAAAATTGTGATATCTGTTTTTAATTAGATCATTAAAATATAGTGCTCTGTTTGGTTGGTTTTGATGGCATTTTTCATCTAGATTAAGAAGCAGTGTTCATTTTTATATACACGCATACATATACATACTTGTATACACTGTATATACTAGATTATATAGTCAATTTCTTTTATTTGCTGCCTTCTCCTACTTGATCCCCATAAAATGTCTAGATTAAACTGATGACTGACACGGACAGAATAAAATCCTGGAATAACTCATTTTATCTCAACAAATCTTCACCTCATTTAGTCACTCACAAATTACTGCAGGCAGTTGAACAACTGTGAATATCTGTATTTGCCATGCTTCACTGGTTTTACTTGCACAAAATAACAGATGGAAACTGGTGGCCGAGTTGAACAGCAGCACTGCAACTGCTGCAAAGTCATTTTCAAGCGAAATGCCAGTCAATCTCTGCTGAACATCAAAACAACATGTGTCCAATAGCCTCCCATTTGGACACTAATAGAGCTGTTGGGTCGAGATGTTTAAGACAAGCGAACCTAAATGACACCAAAACACCTGCTAAAGTGTGATGATGATGAACTTCGACGATATGACCGGTTCTACACATGTACAGGTGCATACACAAAGCCTTACACATGCGTGTGCACATACATATATGCAACTTTCTGTCCTTTCAAAATGAACACCTCTAACCTTCTGATGTTTTTTAATCATTCAGCGTTTGATCCCTCTTTCCTTCACCTTCCCTTGAGCCGACCATTTCAAGTGGCCAGGTGCAGCCACTTCATTGTAGCTAACACAGCAGCCCTTCAACCGCGTTCACACAAAGGCCATAATCACAAGCAATGAGCCATTCTGCTTTTCACACTTCATGAACAAAAGCATACAATCAACTATCCAGTTCTTCTTATTTGGTGACGGGCTACAGAAGCTATATGCCAGAGAACTTTACTTTGCCTTCTCTCATTATGTTTTTGACAAGCTATCATTTACAACATCAGTTTATTATGAGTTGAAGAATATTTGCGTTCCTTTCACCACATAGACATCACAACTACAATGTATGGTTTATGTAACTATAACTTCTGGATATGTGAAAGGACAATTGTTTGCTGACATGGTTGCCATGTTAACCTAAAATGTCACTCTACTTTCCCGCAAATGGACAAAAAAAAAAAAAAAAGTCAGTGGTCCAGAAAAAAATCTTTTTCATTTGAAGGTCAGGCCATTTGTCTCACAGCAGAGCCTTGGGGCTGCCCCCCACGGTGAAACTAGGTTAGCTAATAGCTGATTAGACAGAAGAGGGTCGAACAGTCAGGGTAAAGGGCAAAGCACCAAATTTTGGGCTTTTATTCTCCCAAGTAGTTTGACGGCTTTGATTTGTTGTAGCTGTAAGGTACATATCAAGAAGCATTTATTACAGCAAACAGCCATCTTTTTTTTTTTTATCAATATCAGTAACAACCAGCTACCAACACAATCTAATCTGTGTTCTGGCCAATGCATGACACAATCCCAAACAACATCTGCTTAATTACTTACCATGAAATCATTAGCTGATGTTTCCATAATGAAATAATCAGCAGGAATGATGTCTACCACTTATCTTTTCCAACAACATACTGACTCCACAGTCCGTGTTGGCCAGCTCAGCATACCAAGCTATCTAGGCTCGATCGCTCTCTCTCATCCCCACCATCACCATCTCCCATCAGCCATTCTTCTGCTCTATTGAGTATTAAGCTACTCACTCCTCTCTTGCTGTCAACCCAAGCAGAAACGTTGACAGTGAAAAACATCAGTACAATGCCCCTCAAGGAAATGTACTTTTTTTTTTCACACAAATATTTGAATCTAAATTAATCGATAACGAAAGTCCCACCTGTGCTTTTAAGTGTGCACAGAATAAATGAAAGGGTGTTTTACAGCATGAAAATTGTTTCCAGTTTCTATGATCATAATTTTGACAAAAAAAGGAGCTGTCTGGGAACATGAAAAATGCTTTAATCAAATAACTTGACAATTCAAAAGGCCACAGGGAAATCTGCAAAACGAAATTGATGTACTTTTGTCTTTTTTTAAAAACAATTTGTAAACTATTGAAAACATTTTAGACATAAGACTGGTAATGTGC
The DNA here is from genome assembly GCF_027942865.1 of Odontesthes bonariensis. Classification (NCBI taxonomy): domain Eukaryota; kingdom Metazoa; phylum Chordata; class Actinopteri; order Atheriniformes; family Atherinopsidae; genus Odontesthes; species Odontesthes bonariensis. The sequence continues at coordinate 16,558,211 of NC_134515.1, read as the reverse complement.
TTCCAAGACAAATCAAAGAATAAACTCAATAAGACACCTATAAAATTTGGTGCAGATTATGGAAATAATCAACACAAGACTTTTAAATCGGTAAATAAATAAAAAGTTTATAAATCTATACAAATCTGGTTGCTGTAATTTTTTCTTGACATGTGAAAACTGTGGATGGACAATCTGGTTTCCGTTAATTCAAATAAAAAAATTAACAAAAGCTTAAATGTATTTGTAATAGCAATGCGGGATAGTGGTTAGCACTTCACCTCCACACCTTAGATTTCCACTATGAGTGTCAACTTGTCATAAATTATGGAGGAACGGACCCACATGCAAAACTAAAGGAGAGACGGTTGCAGCTGGCAGATGATCAAGAAGATCATTTATTAATCCAAAACAGAGAAAACTGAAATGCACTGGAAGAAAACACAGGAGACTCGAGACAAAGTCACGAACGTAACAGCATGAAATGATCTGTCAAGAAACAACTGAAAACCAGAGGTAAATACTGAGGGAGTAAATTACAAACGAACAGCAGGTAAACAACGAGTAATGGAAACCAGGTATGAAACAGAAAGTAAATACAACAAAATATACAAGGGGGAAAATACTGCAAAAACAGGAAGTGAATTAACTAAGGGGCAAGAAGTAAACTGATGGCCAAAAAGGAAAGATAGAACATGGAAAAACCCAAAACATAGAAAAATATATAACACATAATACATGAATCATGACACAACTGGGGCCTTTCTGTGTGGAGTTTGCGTGTTGTCACCAACATGTTTTCTGCTGTTACTCCAGATTCTTGGGTACTCAGGCTTCCTTCTAAAGTCTAAAGTAAACATGCAAGTCAAGTTATTTAGGGGTTTCCAAATTCATTGTAGACTATGTGTGAATGCAAGCTTGCATGGTTACTTAGCTTGTTTCTCTCTGAGTTGGCCCAGTGATGAACTGGAAACCTGTCCATGGTTTACCCTGCCATTGGTTTTATAACAGATGGGATTGGCTCCAGCACCTCCTCTCCTTTTCATATAGAAAAGGAATGAACATTTCAATTGGTTTAATGTAAAGAGACAAAAAGCATCTCCAACATTTCCCTTGTACTGGTGTTCTACTTTTTGTAAATTACTTACTTCTAGGGCCCTAATATGTATGAATTATTAATCCAAGGACTACTGAGACTGTTGAGACTTTAAGTGTTCATTAGAAAGAGATGTGCTTGGAGAAAAAAAAATCAGCAGACATAAAGTAGCCTAGAGTTTTAATTCTTTTGGATCCTCTGGGAAATTGTCATAAAACTGAACCTCCAGCGTGTCCCCGGACAGGATTGTTTATGTCTACTGTTATGTCACGAATTACAACGTGTACATTAATTGAGATGCACTTCTCATTTAGCTATTTGTACAGTATGGATAATGTTGCTAAACTTGGTCACAACAACACAGCAACAAACAATGTATGGTGTCTTGAAAAATAATGTAGGATTTTGAATGTCCATTATGGCTCTGGTTAGGAAGCATGTGGTGACTTTGACCTTTTCTATTTCTGCCAAGATGATACCATGACCAACTGTGAGGCCGGCTGTCTGTCTCTCACTGGGTCCCTTTGTTAAAGCGACAAAACTGGAAATGTTGCAAATATATTCTTCTGTTCTGATGAAGTATGCCTGCATTTAAAATGCAAAGAAATGATCATGACAGCACTTTTGATTACCAAAAAAAAAGTCAAATCCCCTTTTTGGCCATGAATGTGACTCTGTTGGTCCTGAGTGGAAAAAATCTTGAGGAACAGATGTACCTGTTGTTGGAAATGCAGGACCCCACAGGGTGTTGGTAGTTCTGTGCTCTCAGATCACGTGCTCACTATGTTTTCGAGTCCAAGAGGTGCATGACATATTTGTGACAGGTGGATTGCCAGGTGTCTCAGGTGGAGGCCAGACTATAAAGTGCCGAGGCCGAGATCTTACATACGGCTGCGTAGGTCTAAATTGGCCAGACAAAAAAGCGGTAAGTATGTACATTTTCTATCATGGAAATTTGCTCATTAACATTACTTGAAAATGAATTATTTGAGATTTCACCAATGGCAAAACTTATGTATAAAAATACAATGTAAGTGTTTGTAGTTCCTGGTAAATATCAGCACCTGAAAACAGAGTCGACTCTGTTATGTTAAAAACAACTTACTCTTTGAGGCAGGGATGGATTAAATGGAATGAAATGTAGAAAGGTGAGCTCACTCCCCAAATATAATGTGACTGTGTGAGAGCATGCGTGCTTGTGTGCGTATAAAGGAGGAGTACACCTGTAAGCCCTGCACTCACTGGAGCAAAGCCTATTAGAACAAGCACAAGACATATCCTTCAGACTGTGAACTGTGAACACACACACACACACACAAACACACTCAACCCCTTCTCAGGCAGACAAGACATAGTACAGTGCAAGCATGAATTACCATCTTGATCATTCCCACAGTAACCGCAATGTCATGCAAACGTATTGCTCTGTCTGATGTCGAGGTCACCTTTGTCAAGACAAGTCTAGGCGTGGCGTTGGGCTGTCTGCACCCATGATGCTTTGTTCTGGCTGTGAAATATATTCCTTATAACCTACGAATGATTCTTCATTAAGTGACGGCAAAAAATCCGGTGACTTTCCTTGGTGATACTTATCGTTGTGCTTACTGCAGAGGTTGCAGAGCTCCAGAGATCTTAGTTACAGTAAACGCAAATGGTGCAATTTGAAAATCCACTTACTGCATCAGTGAAGCTTTTACAGTCATAGCATTTATTTCTAATTATTTCTGAAAGCTGAGTCGTTCATTGACAGCAAACCAAGGTAACTGTCTGGCTTTTAAGTATCCCTGGTTCCTTTGTGCATTGTCCAATATTTGGTGCAGATTAAATATTGATTTCTATACATTTTGGAACACAGTGAAAAATGTTCCCTTGAGTTGGACTGTATAGGGTGTTACTGGGGGCCACTCATCATCCTTCTGATACCATTTGACTTAAGAGGTGAGGATATACCATTTACTATATTCATGAGACCTTTTTGAGTTGTTAGCAGTGATCAAACTCCACTAAACTTACTTTCTAGAGTGCTAAGCCCTTAAACTAATCACACATGGGGAGAAAATAGACAATTTCCACAAGAGTATCTCATGCTGATTTGCTAGCCAAGCTTATCCAAATAGTCTGGCTGCTTATCAAATTGAATTGGTTTATTTAAATGGGAGTGAAGTCCCTTTTGGTCAGCAGAAGATTAATATTGATTTAATCTGAAATTGTTAAATATGAGTCAGATGGTAACAGTAGAAAAGGCCTTGAATTTTTGAAAGGGTTGTCTACAATGTACTGATCTCTGTCTTCTTTTCTGCAAAGGAACAAGGAGTCTGGAGACTATTAAAGTGGCTTCTTCAAATGAATGTACAATGGTGGCAGCTGTGGTGATGGGGAAATGTATAATCGTACAAGACCATTTCTTTTCCCATTCACCATTGAAACTCATCAAACTCAACGCATGAAAACATTGTCAATATTACCTCTGGAAAGGACTGTAGCAAAATGAATTCACTTTCAACTCACATTCAAGCACATGGCAAAAATACTGTAAAATGTACCCAAAATCTTTAACGATTGTCTCATTACACACGAGTTTGGATGGTTTGAATATTTTACAAATGAAAAAATAATACTGTTCTCTTTCCCCATCAATACTATGATTACAAGATCCCTCCAGAGTGAACGATGTTACTGTTTGTGACAAATGAGAATCAGTCACCACCGAGCCCATTTCAGCGTCAGTGTCCAAAGCTCATCAAACGCTCTCCCTTTGTGCTAGCAGATAATTACAAAGGATTTACAGCATGCCCTCACCTTGAAATATGGTGCCTCATCAGGGCGAAATGTCAGCTACCTCCTCTGAAGATGATCACCGCAAAGTTATACAAAGTCACCACAAATCTGTACAACTGAATTTCCTATTGCATATATCATCCGCACTGTGATGAGGTGGCCTCTGCTTTCCAGGAGAGCAGCAGGTAATGAACTCCAGAGTATCTCAGAGTGTACTACAAACTTGTTGTTGTTCTTTTATTCTCCTATCCCGCACACTGCTGCAGTCATTGAGACTCTGCAGATGCCAGTGAGAGCCAAGAAATCAATGCGCGCAAAAAGGGATAAGAGGGACTTGGTTTTGGATAACTCCGGGTTTCTTTGTGTGCATTATTCATAAGGAAGGAGAGACACAGTCACAGTTGCAGCCTCTGCAGAGTTGTACTGGATATGAAGAGTATGAAAGCTTCATCAGAATACTGGGATTCCTGGTGTTTAGGTTTCTCCTGCTCGATCGGTTTCAGCTGACAACAACACAGTCTCTGATGATGGAGTCAACTTATTTAAAATGGATTATTTGGGGGGAAAAAAACACAACTCAATGCAAAACATGTAAACTGGATGAAATTTGATTATTTTATAGTCAGCTGTTGGTGGACATAATTTGTCATTGAATCCAGACGTAATTCATTTGCATTGCTCATAATCGAATTCATTTTCAAAACCTTTTTCATCTTATTCATGGTAACAGGAGGGCTGGAGCCTATACCAGCCACCATCAGGCAAGAGGTAGGATACACACAAGTCAGGACGTCAGTCCTGTCGCAGAGCCAACAAGGAGACAAACGTGATAAACAACCCTGCTGTGGGATGAAGCCAGAGTATCCAACGAAAACCTGTGCTTTCATGGAGAAATTATGCTAAATGACCCAGCTGAGAGTCGAGGCACTAACCTTTTCGCTCCATGGCAACAGTGCTAACAACCACATCGCCATGCAGCCCAAATGATTTCACATACTAAATATTTATTTTTAAGCTCCCAGTTGAGTGTATATCTAGTGTAAGCCACACGCTAGACAAATCTATTTTAATTCATTTTCAAATTACCTAAGCTCATTAAGTTCAGGCTAAATATGTGAACGTATTAATCGTGTTGCTCCTGCACGAAATATTCCTTCAAGTGGGTTGCTTTTGCTCAAGAGGTTGGTATGTGCCAACAAAAAATAGACAGAACAGCACATTACACATGCAGATTAGTGAAAACACCTCAAGGGCATGTACTTACACACAACCCCCCTCATCCCCAAGACACACTCACAAAGCAACTTTATTTTTATGTTTACAAAGGCTGAAGTTGACATTTTGTCAATGTCAGTTTGTTTTTTGTTTTCTTTCACTCCAAATGTAGAGTCTTTCCAATCGGGCAAAGTGACTGGAAACCAATGCATATGGGTAGAATATAAATCCTTTGGTGAAATGAGCGCTAAATGTTAAAGGAAATATTTGTCTGTTACCTGTCTTTTTTGGTCACATAACACTTACAGACTTAAGAGGAGCATGTTTTTCTTTGATTGCATTATATTCAGTGAATTGAAACATACCTACATTCCTCCTCACAATGCTCCCTTGTCGTACGGAAACCGATAGTTATGGTGTATGAATGTGGATCCCATGAAAGTATTGATCTTAGAAAACATTTGATCCTCTTTGAAACAGATTTACGTGACATAACCTAAACACATTATTTTTGTCTTACGTGCTTTCACTCATGCATTCATTCCACAGAATAGAATGGTGAATATAGAAAATATAAATACACACAAAATACTATGTTACCTCTGCTAAGAATAGTACTACTAAGAGGAAAAAGTAAAAACTAGTGCTGTATTTTTGTAAAAAAAAAAATTAGATATAAAAGGAGAAACACCAACACTATTTAGTCAACAGCAGCAGCAAATTATATTGCACTTGTTACAAGGATATTGCACTTGTCAGTAGGTTCTGCAGCAGTCATAGGGTATAAGTAATATTGAATATTGTAACATGCTATGCCAGTGAGTCCGGTGTATCAGTCACTCAGTGATAGAGTAACAATTTGAGAGGAACATGCAGTTTATTTAAGTACAAACCATTCTTTTTTTTACCAAATCAATTTCTTAACATTTGTCTTTTTTGTTTGTTTTTTTCTAACCCAAAGTAACCAGGTACTTTATTCCCTAAACATGAGGTTTTGGTGCATGTACACATAAATAAAGAAAAGAAAAGAATGAAAAGAAATTTCAGAGTGGAATAGGGATATCTGAGGTAAAAGAACATTAAGGGGTATACAACTACAATGAGATTGCTTGTGTTGTAAAAAAAAAGTTGCAGATTGCATTCACTCTCCACCAGTAAGCAGGTGAGGGGAATTCAGGCATAACGGTGAACACCTTTGAAACGATAAGCCAACTTTTTTCCAAAATAATAGGCAAGCATATACCATTTTGGGCCATGTGTATTTGTCAATTGTAATTGAATTTGTGCTGTTCTGGTTGTGTTTCGCTTACGTTGTTATATATATTTTTTCGTTTCTTTCTTTTTAAACAGCGCTGGGGACAGGAATGTTTTTTGAGAAGAAAACCAATTTTGGAGAAAAACCATGTATGTCAGGACTAGATCTCAGACGGTCTTTTGTTTTCTCATAAATAAACCGTTCAGAATAACATTCTGATGCAGTTTCTGTGAGTCTCTAATAATTCCACAGACGGTGCATCCGGGCACCAAAACCTACCTTGTGTGCATCTCAGAAAAGCGAAAAGTTCCAAGAAAATAATTTAGTGCCCTGGGCTCACAACACATTGCTAATCCCTGCAAAATGATTTAAAATGAAGGCTGTTTGACAATTTTTTTTTAGCTCCCAACGCATGCACACACACACATATATTAATGAGACTTCTAATCTAGGTTTTCACATGACCTTTCCATGACGATTTATTTTTTCATAGTTGAGCAATTCCTCAGTGTATTTCTCAGTGTGCTGTGGATCATTATCCCTTAGAAATTTCAATTTGCAGTTCAAATTCATCCGTCACTCAGATTCCCTTCCATTATCTTCAAGTTCTCTTTGATATGATGTGGATTTCAGGTGAATCCGAGACTGCAAGCTGTCCAGTCTTTGAGGGAGCAAATTAAAACAAAACTATAAAGTTTTCCTTTCATCATGCTGAACAGTTGGTGTGAGGTTCCTCTGAAAATGTGTTTTTGGTCTGCACCAAGCATGTCTACTATTACTGCAGCCAAAGATGTCTATGTTCCCCCTCCAAAAGGCCTGGTCTTTGTTCATATGTTCACTGGCAAAGTGTAGTTTTGTTTAGGTGTTAATTTTGGACATTGTTGGCTTTTCCCTGACTCCCTTCCCATCCATACCAAGTTTTGTTATTTCTTCCTGATTATCAATGTGCACATTGATGCCAACTGCTAAAAGAGTTACTAGCAACATCTGAAGGAGCTAAGTCTAGTACTTGAGATTCTGAGGATGTTAGGCCCAGGTGTAGGTTGAAGCGCCTGTGCCTATTCGCGGTCTTTACCGAGCAGAAAAGGAACCCGGATCTCATATTTTTTTTATTTAACATCCAGCTGTATGTTACAGTTCCATATCCTCTTTCACTGGCATCGGCAAAGTGATGTTGTTTCACCTCTCCAAACTCCACTTGCTTGATGCACCTCCCCACACTGAATGCAATCAGCTGATTCATGTCCTCCATCCACCTTTTCCACCGGGGTAAGATGTCCTTTGGTAGATCATCATCCCAACCATTGCCTCTCCCACAGAGCTCTTGTTGCATCATCTTTGCAAACAAATACATTTGGCTCATATAACAACAGTACCATCGCTACGTTTTTCACCTGATTTTGGTGGCTGTTTGAAATCTTAACCACTTATAGATGATTTTCTTTGTAATGGAAAGACCGTTTTCAAAAAAGTAGGGCATATAATTAAAACCTTCACCGCACTATTCTTTCAAAACTTTTTTTCTTTAGATTTTGGCATGAGGAGACCACACACTTGTAAGTCAGACATGTAAGAAGTTTAAGTAAAACATCTGTCGCTCTATAAGTGGGTTCTAATCACTGACACCTAACCCAAAAACCTGATTCTAATTTTGTAAATATTAAGATGGAGAAAATGTAGGAATATGTATTTTTCTTGTCGACAGCTGTATATAACCTTTAATATGATGCACAGTTTCAGTGAGGGAAAAAAAATCAACCATTTGAATGGGTTGTAAGTACTTTTCACTTGGCTGTAATCACTGTTTTGTGCCCACGCCTTTATCAATCTGTTTGCCAAGAATAGCAACATTCTCTTGGGGGGGGGGGGTGTTCTACATGCAATTACTTGCATCAAATCAACGGTTTCTGGACAGGTACTGTACAGCACAAGTATTCCACGTAAACTTTAATCAAAAGTGTTGCTTCTTTTCATGAGAAAACCATTGTGAAAGTTCACATAAAAACAGATTGAAAATGTCTTATTACTATTTCAGTTAAACTGACCTCACGACATTTGCAATGGCAATAATTGATTAACCTTGAGGTACCCTGGGTTGTAAAATCAATTCAAACACACAACTATCTCCATTTCATGGTTCAAGAACTCGGCTTTTCTTAGTGAAAAGACAGAATTGGCTCAAGGTTAAATGCTCTGGCAAGACAGTCATTAGTGTGCAGCAAGCAAAGGATGGAGATAAAAGAAAAAGGCTCTATCTCTAGATTTTCTGTGAGCTATCTCCCCACACAGACAATGTGGCCCTTGGAGCCAGGAGTCAGGGGTTTATATCACAGCTCCAAAACTATTTCAACTAACATGACTAATTACAAATGAATAGTAGTAAAGTATGTGTTACTTATAGTTGGGTTGTATGTTAGTAGGTTACCTACATTGCTAAATTAAGCTCATTTAACTGAGTGAACGTTGCAAATGAGCCCAGATGTCTTTTTCTGACTCAGAAACTGGCAGACAACCATTATGTGTCGACATGGAAACACATTCTTTTAAGACGATATGAAATAAGTGCAGCTCTTCATCAATCACTATGTAGAGAGATATTAGACAGTTACCGTCTGTAGTGCAAAGATGAGCATCCAGCACGGGCCTCTTTTTTTTTTTTTTTTTTTTTGTGATTTTAATGATGCAGACTCATCCTGCTCAAGGTACATTAAGGTTCTTTCCAGCCAAGACAATTTAGAGTTAAGATTGCCATGTAGTCTGTCTCCTGTAAATTATATTAAGATAAATTACTCCATAACAATTTTTTATCAACAAAAATGTGCTACTTTATTTTTTTCAAGAGTAGAATGTTCTTCGCATGCCTCATGAGCTCATTCTCCTTTGGCAAAAAGTTCAGAACTGAAACATTAGTTTGTGCAATTGTGAAACGAAAAACCCAATAGATCCATTTGCACGGACAGACAAAGTGGTAAAGTTTTTGCTCCATGTGACATTACTGTGTAAGGCAATAAAAGCCCAGGGAAATATCAGGAAAAAAAAACCTGTACATTGGCACCATTGTTGTTATGGTTTCAAGTGCATGCGCTCTACTCAAAGCAACAGGGGACGTGCGCAAAGTGTCTGACACCTAAAACCTTTGTTTATCATGTACACAAAGATACACTGAGGACAGAGCTTTTAAAACTCTTCACTTTGTAAAGCACTTTTTAAATGAACTGTTTTTCTGACTAAAAACACCTCCTGGGTGTGAGTGAGAGGTGCAAAGGCAGATAGATAATTAGCAAAATAGAGAAATATATATTTTAGTTAGATTTTTGAACTTGGAAATTTCTAATTTTTTATTATTTTGTTTTAAAGAAACCTACAATGAACAGAGGCCAAACATCAGTGATGTTTCCTTCTGAATGTATTTGGTGACATCATATTTTAAATTTGCTCTCCATTTCAAAATTCAAATTGATTCTTTTCGATTATTGATTTAAAAGAAAAATGTGCATTCACCCTTTTTTTTTTTTTTTTTTTTTTAACCCCTTGTCCTGTCCAGCATTATGGCAACAGAATTGTAATCTGAATACCATTTATGCCAAACACATTTGCTATGCCAAGGGAAGCTTTATGAATGTAAAGTTCCCCTTGATGTCCATCAACTCCTTATTTATTTATTTATTTTTGTTACAATACTTAACATGTGATAGTGCCGAACTGGACCTGGGGACAGAGAAAGAGGGAAAGCAAAGAAGAAAAAAAAGGAACAGAAATAGGAAGAGACAAACATAGAAAACAATGAAAAATCAGACAACCAACTGCTACACCTGTAAAAACAAAACTGAAGACAATCCACAGCTTTTGTGGGGAATCCAGCCTTAGAGCCACCAGGAGCACCTGTAGGCAGACAAGCAGAGAACAAACACACAAACAAACAAACAAAAAAGCACAATCAGCAGCAATCACATGTAATACAACTGTGGATACAGACTACCTTAAACCACAGGACAACACAACAACTGCTTAGCAAGCATGCTACTGGGCTAATGAATGTGTGTGAGTGTGTGTGTGTGTGTGTGTGTGTGTGTGTGTGCATGAACATGCAATACACAAAGATGGTCCCACATAGGTCTAATAACCATGCTTAATTATGAGTGTATAAGTGTATAGGGCCACAATCCCCCCCCAGCCATCAGAAGCAGGCCGAGAGGGCCCAGAGACCCAGGCCACCAACATGGAGCACAGAACCCGGGAAACCTACCGCAGGGACAACCACGCATCCACCCAGAAGACAGCAGAGGAAGCCAGAAGACAGAGCCTCCACAAGCATAGGGCAGAGGCCCCCCGGTGACCAGAGGTGGCAGCCTACCAGCCCCGCCAGGCCCCCGCCACCCAGACATGGGCCGTGCGCTGGAACCGGTCCCCGTGAGCCCGAGCGCCACCAAACACCCCGGCAGAGGCCCCGCTCAACACCGGAGAGGGCCAGGCGCCCCAGACAGCCAAGCGCAGTGGGCCAGCGCATGCCCCAGTGCCCCTGGCAAAGTGCAGCAACAGGCAGCAACCAGGCAACAGGGGTGTGGGAAGACCCCTCCCCTCGCCCCTCTGGCTCTTCGATATTTTCTAATAGTGAGCATTTAAAATTGAGGGGCAGGCAACCTTGTGGAACTGGGAGTGTGGCACTCCGGGCAGCCTACATACCCGTCTCTTTATCACCCAAAGCCCGATAAACCACACACCTCCCGTGCTTATATTGCTTGGTGGAATATACACAGAGTTAAAACAAGTTTAGAGTTTTTGCTAGAATCCTATTTGTGGACTTTACCTGTGCATTCTATATTATCACCCTGGCTGTGCTCCACAACAATGTGACACTGCTCTATATTGCTCCCTTAATGAGTGGGCGATTATCTGACTTCCCGACAGGTTGAAGGCAGCTACCTGTCAAACCTTAGCCTACAGATACATACATTTTATAAAAATCACTTTTCAAAAAACAAGTTTGAAAAGTCAGAGATGAGATTCTATTTCAGCAGCCAGTGCTAACTACATTTTTATTTGTTTCCATAAGAAATCAGTTATGCTGTTAAGACAAAAGCAGCTTACAACAAACTAAAAACAGGGAATTTCTTAGTTTAAAAAAATGACTTCATAGATGCAGTAACAGATTGCTTTAATTTTCTGTAGACTTAACAGTTAATTAACTTGCTGATTGTTTAAGTACTAACAGAAAGCATGTATCTCTGGGCACATTTTGACTGAAAGCAGGCCCTAAAGGCCCTGGGCTTTTTTCCACAAGCTAGAAAATCTTATTCCGCTCTGAGTCTTTTTCATTTTCTACTGACAACTAAGGTAAAGATTAGACACATTAGCTCAATTGAAGTTTGTCACTCTACTCACTCACTGGTCACAAAGCAGCAGCAAATCTGCTCATTTTACACAATTGTATCAGTCGTGGGTGTTTTATTTGTACATTAAGTGTAAGCACTGTAAAGTACTCAAATTTTATTGCTCAGATATGAACCTTTCTTGTCTTGACACCACTTCTTGTTGTGCCTGTTTTCTCAGCTGATTGAATCAGTTATTAACAAACAGTTTTACAACTATTATGTTAACTATGGTAACTAACTACTGTAGGTTATTTTAGATATTATTCCTGAGATGATGACAGAAAGGTAACAAAAATAACTGTCTCTAAAGCTTCATTCCCACTTTTTTTAGCCTTTGGATTTTGCTTTGGAAATGGAGGGGACTGAGAAAAGAACTTTTAAAAAGAGTTGAGTTGCAGCTTCTTTTTTTTGTGTGTGTGTCGTGTAGTCCTTATATCACATATCTTAGACATACCTGCGTCACTTAGAAAATAGATATTTATAGTGGAATGTGAACATTTTACTCTTAAACATCTTCACTGAGTCATGTTTTATGCTAGGCATAAAGCAGGACTGGAATGGTGCTTTTATTGCCAGTACTTTGGGAATTATAATTTCTTTTTCTTCTCTATTTTCCTCTTGGGTGGAAGGCATTTGCCAATGTTTGGTTTACAAGCTGACACCAGAGAATCATAATCACAGGTTATGAAACAGCTTAAATCAAATAAGGCCTAACACACAAAATTAACAATCAATGCATGACAACGTCAAGTTCTAAGGCTGTGCTGTTATCTGCAGCATGAAAACGTTTACCCATCCAATCGGATGCTCTGCTGATGGAGGCTAAGTTGTCCAATATCAAGCAACCATTCTCTGAGTCTCTACTATCAAATTCAGCTCCATGGTCCTAAATTCAAAGAATGAACTCCAGTGTGTTGTCTGAATTGAGGGAGTGACTGTCCTTAATTTGATGCAGACTGAATGACATCATGCAGAGACAAGGGCAGGGAGGATAGCCCTAAGTGAGTCAATGCACACTCAGGCTGTCATTTGTACCAGAACTAATGTGTTAAGAGACAGAATTTTGGTGAAAAAAAAGACTGTTTTCCCTTCAATCACTTGAAAAACATCTTTCTTTTTTATGCAGCCAGAGAGAAGCAACAAGCAGTATGTCATAAAGCATACATTCGTGGATTGTTTGTTGTGCTCTTTAACCTTGTTCAAGATTCGGCCACAAATGTAGCCATTTAAAAGAGGCATTTGACTCATTTTACTAAGTTGTGCCATATGACAGAGACTGAGACGATAACAAATACATCAAAATTTTATTTTATTAGTTTTTAGATAATAAACCCAACTCCTATGACAAACATACTTACATATTATTTTATGCCATGTAAATGTGGACTTTTGCCATCAGTTTTCTTTTTTTCAATCACCCAGCACAACTAACTAATTCATTTGAGTGGTAATACTGGTCACGTCTGATGTTTGTCCAGCAGGTTTTTGTGTTTAGCCAAGGGGACAGGACTCAGCAGTTAATAATTAAGGAAAAGGATATTTTGATGCAATACGTTCCATTATATTTTTCTAAATTTCACAATGTAGTTTGTACTGCATAACCTCAAACAGTAATTTTTTTTATGCCTAACCTTAAGCAAGTAATTCATAATTTGAAAAACAGCAATGAACATCTGGGGTTGGGAACGGAGCTCTGTTGGTGCATTGTACCAAATTTAGCCACTGGCTAATTTCCATCTGTGGTCACAGATGCAGATTATTACGTTGTAACCTTTCATGCTGTGAGCTGTAATAACAGAAAAAGAGAAGAACTGTACCACATGCAAAATACCCCCCCCCCCCCCCCCCGAAAAACTGTTGCATAAAAGGATAGACTAAAAGTAACATTCCATGTACTAGTATAGCTTGTCAGTAAAAATTATTTTGATTAGAGACAGCATTTTATTGAAGATCATTCATTTGCATCTGCCAAGAGAGGTGTGGGGATGTGACAAAGAGAGGAGTAAATAATATGCAGAGGTGTCCCTGGTGCTTGTCTTTCTGACTCTTCTCAGTGTTGACAAGTTGCTCATTTCAGCATCTTATTTACGGTACTGCCTCAGGACAAAATAAATTCATGTATTCAAATGGTATATTTCGAATCCTGAAAAGTTTATTGTACATGGGGATAGTTCCATGCCATATCTCTTCTAACGGAGAGAACACAGAAATGAGCAGAACAGAGTGAGGGAATATTTTGTTAGTGTTCCTTTGGAAGAGATTATTTGCAGTAAAACGATGCGAAAAATTTCCCTCCAGTCTCTATCATTAAAAAATTCATGAAATATTCAAGCCTAGTTGCAGATATTTGTGTTTGGGGAAGCTATACTATTAACCATTCCTTGAAGCTTTGATGTGCCATTATTAGCTGTGTGTGTGAATGGCTTTGGAACACTAAATGTTCATTCGGTGGGATAATCCAAATATTATTTTTGCCTTTCCAATGCTTAGCAGGGCATTCATTAATTGCATCTGTCATTATCGCTCTACTGTTGGCTCTAACGGAAGTAAATTCTTTTAAATCCCACTCCATATTAAGAGTGGGTTATGAGCCAAAGGCATATAACAAGTTCTGACTTGTTAAACTTAATGAGCTTGCAGTTTGTCTTGTGTACAGCAAGTAATCATGAGAAATATGTGCATGATCAACTGAGAAAGACATTATCCCATGCAATTCTATTTTTATTTTTGTTTGTTTTGTTGTATATAAAAAAAAGAAGTTATGTAATGAACATACAGCATGCATTTAGCTTTATGGGCTGATCTTGTACTTTGAATTGTAACCGTTTCAAGTGTAAATAGTTTAAACTGTAAATAGTTTAAACTGTGTTTCCTTCAGTGATCATTTTTCATTATTTAATATATCTGTACATTAATATACGTGACTCATGGTTGTAAAAAATTCACTCTTTCATTAAATATTAATGCATCTTTAAACTCTGGCCGTGTATTGTGCCTTTAATCCATTACACTCAGTTGGTAAATATAGTTTCCACTCACTATTTACAATATAGACTCCACAACTATGTGTTTTTCCATTTATTCTGCTGACCTGTCAAATCAGGACAAGAATAAGTGTTACTGATAATATTTACGATGTAACTGCATCACATTTAGCAGACTTCAGGGTACAGATAATGTGCATGCAAGGTGTGCCATGTAATGATAATCTGGAATACTTTGAACAGACTCTCCTCACCTCCGACATGTATCCTTGTGTAGGGTAATCACTGGTGTAACTTGTGAAACGATGCCATGGATATGCAAACCTTTACATTCACCTATTAAAGTCACTTGGGGTCCCCTGGAAGATAATTGCTGCTCACTAATCCCTTCGTCAGCAGTCTTATGTCCCAGGTCCAATAGTACCACCCTGACATTTGACAACTAATACATTTCTGGACACCCATTTCAATCATTTTCTTCTTCACTCACTGTACACAGATGGTTTTGCCAAGTGGCATTTAGAGGTTTGATATGTCAAAACTTGGAAAAAAAATCTAGTACCTATGGTTTTAATGTAATAAAAGTGTAGCCCAATCTGGTTTTGATACTAATTATTGGATTGTGATTAATTAAGAAACAAGCAAGGAACAAATCAGGGACAACTGATTAATGCTGTGTACTGCAATGTAATACTTCCATTATTTACTAACAATTACTAACAATACTAGATATTTATTAGTACTACTAATAATACTTTATTAGTATTTATTACTAACAAGTAAATAAACAGGTAAACACTTCTTAGGATGTACAAATGCAGTAAACCACAGAAAATGTAACCAAAGAATCATTCATAGCCTGGCGATTCCTAAACATGCTTTCTAAGTCTGTTTTCTGGAAACTCATCATCAGGCAAGGCAAGGCATCTTTATTTATATAGCGCATTTCATACTACGGGCAACTCAATGTGCTTTACATAAAGACAAGGCATTTAAAAGATACAAATTAAAACACAGTTAAAAGCAATCAAAGAAGAGGGGGAAAAATAAAAATATAAAAAATAATCATTAATTCATTCATTTAAAAGTGAAGACCATGTAGTTATGCATTACCAAGTAGTTATGCATTATAAATTAGTAGTATCGTTAATGATTAATCGGTTGTTAGTAGGTTCCTGGTTGGCTCTTCCCTAATTCCCTAATTTAATAACCATTAATTCGTTAATTAATTTATCAATAACAATAAATAATGAATTCATTGACTGCATGATAAGAAAAAAAAGTGTGTCACAGATATTAACTAATGGTTAACTATTTAATGATTTCTATCTTATTTCTCAAAGGAAAACGAATATAAGCAATTCAAAACTAATTTGGGGTATTTTAAGTCTTCATACACAGAGCCAGCATCTTGCCAAAAGTAAGATGTCTGAATGAGCACAATAAATGTCTGAGCAGAGGAAAATGTGGTATGATCCCTCCTTTGAATCCAGCTCTGGTGTCCCATGTGCCGCCACTGTTGCTGCGCGCAGCCAGTTATTTCAGACCGCATCCAGTTGACGGACTGGACTCTCGGGTGGAAGACTGATCTCAGTCTGACCGTGAACACTTTCTGCTTATTAAATGAAAGAATACCATTCATAGAGAGAGCTGCAAAACATGTCGTTCCGCAGAAGTCCTTGTTAGACACCACTGCTCCAGGCTTGGCTTGAACCCGCCTGCCGGGGTAACCTACATGACCGTGTCGGGGACTTGAGAGCGCGGAGCGGAGGAACTGGCTGGAAGCTATTGTTCGAACCCCGGAAACAAGGTAACTGAAGATGGACTGAGACTGAGACTGAAATTTTAAAGCGAGTGGAGAGTTTGCAACCGTGTTTTTTTTTTTTTTTTTACGAGAGCTTCGTCCGCACTTTGACAAGACGAACTTCACTGTCGCTCTCGACTCTACGATGATGGGAGCTGCAGAGCCGAAGGAGTGAAGAGATGCCAAATTTAACATGGATATACTAAAAGGGATACATATCAACACTAATTGTAGGAGATGTAATCAGGTAAACCATTTTAATCACACGATTTAATCTCTCTTCATCGTAGACAATGATAGGCAGCATGCATGCGCCTTTATTGTCTGGTGTAGGCATGCAGGCTTTTTATCTTGTGAACATCGAACACTTCTAGCGTCGCGTTGAATTAGTCAGTGATAAAGTAGTCTAAAATCTATTTTGTGTGAATATTAATAGCACAAAAGCCATCGTGATTAGCTTTTTTTTTTTAAATGAACTCACACACGATAGTAGGCAGGACATGAAATATGTACATATTTCATGTGGTGAGAGTATTGCACATGTCGGGGAATTGTGTCCATTCCCTTATGGCCATGCGTCTATTAAATACCAACAGGTTTGGAATCTCATGTTTTTCAGCTTCCAGCCGAGTTGTGCCACGATTTCCCATTAGAGATAATAACATTCCCTGTGCCCTCTGATTGCTGTGATCATCATTTAGAGCATGCAGCTTTTCTGTGAGAGGGCACATATCCACCAAGTCTTTCTCATTTAAAACCTCTGGCAAAACTCATTGTCATCAGTGATCAACAGGGGATTGGATTCAGTCCAGCCTCACCTCATCTTATCCTCTTCCTTATTTCACCAATCTTGATTGGTTCAGCTTGTCCTCAGTACTTTTGACTCAGCTGGAAGTAGTTAAGTGTCCATATGTCTGAGATGGAACTTACATTTAGGCAGTTAAGTAAATTGAAGGTAGCTTTTTAGTGACTATCAGTCCCTGACTTACATATTGAATGCTACAAAGATGCTTCAAGATAATAAAACTGAAGACGGATTAATTCCTGCTACTACACTTTAATCAGGAGCACAGTCACACTTCAAACCTTTTTATGAAAAGGTGATGGAGCTACTACACATCTCCTTGAGGAGGTGTGATTATGGATGGACATGTTTCTGATTATGTCACTGGCTCAGAGAGAGGTGGAGGGTGAATGTTGAGTTCATAGTACCCCGCTGAGAGGAGCCTGGTGTGAATGAGGAGAGGAAAATCTGTGTAGAGAATGGCTGTGACGATGGCAGAATCAGGGAAAATGATGCTGCATGCTGATAGGTACAAGTATGGGGTCTACCATGCTACAGGTAGTGGAATGATCCTTGTGGTCTCTGCTTCCGTTTTGTGCCTATGCTGTTCATTCTTCTTTTAATGTTCAAGCACAAGGGAGTGCAGCACCCGCAGAGCCTAGCTTTGTAAGGTTTTCTGCAAATGGTTTTATATTTTGGATGCCGAACTGAACAATAGCAATGTCATAACCAACTAATGCCAACAACACACCTTTACTTTAAAAAGTAAAATACCTCACTGCTTTGACAAATGCCGCATGTTATGTGTGTGTTTGCCTGGTGCAACAACAGCCACCGCTAAGTAAAACCACACAGAACTGTTGCATATTCAATAAATCAAGTGGATTTGGTGTGAAATAGACATATAGATGTACACTTGTCTCTCTAGATGTTTGATGCTCACGAGCATGTGCAGCAAAGACTGGCAACTGTGTCGGTGGCTGTGTTGACATTGAATATTGTGCGCTGATTGTAATTATGTATTTATTAGTGTGTGAACACTGGTTTTATGCCACTGGTTCATAACAAGAGAGCAACCTTCTTCTTTTCCTGATGCTCCACCTCTGCACCAAGTTTCATGAGGTTCAGCCTGGTGGTTTTTGTGTGATCCTGCTGGCAGATAAACAGACATATGGAAGGAAAACATGCTCTTCCTTGGAGGAAAAATGCCATCACAAAGGCTAAATCTCTCATTTTTTTTAGATTTGATAGTGATGCGTACCAACTGGGTGTCCTCAGGGACATCTGTATGGATTAAATAACTATACTGAATAAAAAACATTTTCTTTCACTTCAGAAACTAAAAGTAGTATTCTCAAGTTTCACTTTAGTAAACATACAAGCTTTGAAATGTTTTTTATGACATTTCTGCATCGAGTTTGTATAGATGTATAAAAATGGTAATGCTAATAGATAATAGATTTTCTTTGTCTAAGAGGATCTTTCAGTCCTCACAGTAATAACAGCTTGCTTTTGCCATTACGAGCTTGAACTGACCGCCCATGATGCTGAGTTCAAGCAAATGTGTTTTTGCTAAATTAGTGTATTCAAGGAAGTATTAATTGAATCCTAATGGGATCCTTAATTAGAGCCTCGGTGATGGCAGGTGCACTGGAGCTGTCAGCTGTCAGCTGTATGTGCCTTTTATTTATGTTTTTTTATTCATTCGTCTATTACACAATATAGAATAGAGTTGGTATGTCTATTGCAGTTGTCTATACCATTTCAGTCTCTTTAGACTCTAGGTTATATCCAGTACGACATGTCTCTACCATTTACCAGTTCACATAAACATATTAACTATTTTAGAGTATTTATAATTAATTTGCTGCTTGAGGTTTAACTATATAACCAAAAGTGCTTCTACAGAATTTTTCAAACTGAATTGTGATGGATAATGTTGTAAAGGTGTGTAAATTATCTTCATTAAAGACCTCCGGGAGGACATGTTGAGCTTGGACCATGAATCCAAGGAGGAAGAACCTCTCAGCATACTCAGTGGCTCTTGTCACAGGGGAGATTGGGATGAGGGCTTTGGTAGAGCCCCGTGGTGCAAGCTGAAGAAATGAAGAAGCTGGCATGCGCTACATCACGCCTGCGGCTTGTGTACTTAGATCAAAACACTATTAGTCTCTTTGTCTTGTGCCACTGTTTGAGGTAGACTTTTGGCTGTGGAATAAGTTGGCACTGTCTTGAGTCCCATGGTGTTCCGTTTGTGAGGAGGGGAAAAAATGTCTTGGCAAATTAAATCTTCAGCTCAAGAAAGTCTAAAGATCACACATTGTATATGCATATATTCTTTAGGAGAACGAGGGGGTAAGCACCCTTAAAAATATTTTTTAAACTCTAGTTAAATGCTCCATACAAAATTGCATTGAAAGTCATGAAGACAAAATTGACACATTACAGCTATGTTGGTACACTGCATAAAACAAAGCAGTCAGAGAAAGATAAAAAAGATGTTAAAGTATTACACTTTTCTATGCAAAAACATAAAATGCCTAAAGTTTTGCATAACATGAAAATAGAATCTCATGTTAAAATTTTTTTAAGTAACTTCATTTTCAAGAATCAAAAAATGCTAAAGATTTTATTTGCAAACTGTAACTACATACCAGCATTTTACATTGCCTGAAAATGTCACGTGCATTTAAAAATTGTACAAGCACTACATTTTCAAAGCCTCAGAAACGCGGAATGCCTTCAGTTTTTATTTGCTATTTGCAAACATATATAATTTGTTCGGCCCTGTGATGGACTGGCGGCCTGTGCAGGGTGTACTGTTGACCCATTGACTGCTGGGATAGGCTCCAGCCCCCCCGCGACCCGACGGACGGATTCAGCAATATTATCAAATACATGGTTGCAGGTTGGTATCTTGTTGCATGAGTGCTGCCCTATAAAAACGACTCAAAAAAGAAAGCTTTGCGTTGTTGTAATTTTGTGCCTTTGTTGCCACAGTACTATATTGTGGATTTAGGGACAGATGCACCTAGTACACATTTTCTCGTGAAACTGGGCTTTACATACTTACAGTATAACAGAGCAATGGCCATGTGAAAGAAAAACATCCATGTAGTCTCTGTACAAACACCCCTACTGAGACAAACTGAAACATAATTGCTTCCTGACAGCTGTGTTCAGTAAATTTGGCTGAAAGATGGAATATTAAGTGTCAGAGCCCATAAGTGTGTAATACATATGATACAATTAAGACTTCATCATCACTGCCACTCAGCCGTGGTGAAGCTTTGATCCATGTGTGTGGTAAATCAAAGTATGGACGATTAGGAAGAAATTTTACATTTCCTACCACAAGTTAACACTCAAGCATCCCAAGAAGATCAATTTTAAATGACCAAAGGCACTTGGAGCAATGAGATGAACACAGGAAAACACTGATCCAGCTGGTGTCTGCAGATCAAGTGAAGTCACAGCCAAGGTGATTAAAGTTGCAGCATTGTATGCCATTTTTTTTTTTTCCTGGTCTTGTCTCTGCTCTTGCAGAGTGTGGGAGTCCAGCTTCATTCATGATTCAGAGCTTGTGGGGTGGGTGTGAGTATGTGTGTGGGATGCTCAAGCGTTTTAGTGTGAATTTTATCTTCATCTGAACTCTTCAACGATAGGCACCCGGAGTACCCTTCTATTAATAAATTTCTGAGCTCTGAAAAATTGATGGCAGCTGAAAGATGGGGTGTAGTGGAGAGGGTCGAATCAACTGCCATCACTGTCAGCTTATGTGGCTGACTGAACTACAATCTGTGGTTTATCAACTCCAGCTGGTGCTGTCAGAGGGAAAAAAATGACAAAAGGTATCACTCTGACAACATTGAAATTTAAAGGAGTTCTTTGTCTACACCAGTTTGAATCTTCCTTAAAAGCGGCTGCATGTCTTCAAAAGTCAAGTCAAAGAAATATTCAGCCCTGCATTCATACCTTTCTGTTGCATTACAAGTCAATTATTATCTTTATCTTCTATTCTCCTAAATACATGTATTAGAAGTCCAATTGATTAGTTAATAAACAGAAAGTGTTTCCATGAATAGGTCTTACCTTTCAAGCAAAAATGCCAGTTTCTGACTAACAAACAAAGCACTGCGTGACTTCACCCTGAGGTTTGTGGAAGTGTGATTAATATTTTTCACAGATTTGAGATGTTTTGTAGGCTCAGCTTTTAATTAGATGATTAAAAGAACAGAAAATTAACAGAATATCAGAAGTGAAAACATCACTATTGTGAGCTGAGTTGTGTATATATATATCTAACATACAGTGCATGCTACAATGGTTAAAGAATGAAATGTCAGAGAGTCATGACAAATGCACTATAATCTTCTGAAGTGTCCTCAGGCAAAGTTTCTTTTTTAAGTCTTATTTTATTTGACAAAATCTAAAATCTAAAAGTATTCTTATTCTTTGTTATGTAATTTTATGTATTGTATAAATGCAACAGAAAAGCAGTGACGTCTGAATGGGTGAAAGTCTTGCATTTTGACTGCTTGATATATGGTTTTAAATGACTGTCAAACTGATACTCATTAATAAACGTGATAATGTGTTCACTTCAAGGACCTATCTTAAGATCATTTACTGGTAAATTCCTTTTAGCATTGATATGCTTTGCTGCAGAAAAATCCCACTCTTTGTTTTACCTAAATTACATATCTGCAGAATACAAGTAAGCTGCTCATTCTTTGTTTAGCGTGTGTCAAACCATCCCCTGCACAGGCATTATACATATGTGTTCCATATATATCTCTTAACGGCTCAACTGATATGTACTCGCATACAAATTTGGGTTGAGAACAGATTTCAACTCACCCTCTGATATTCCACTACTGCTGTAAATGTGAAAACTATATGTTTGGCTAGTCAGATGTGAAGCAGCTGGGAGCTGACCAGTTTGTGGAACAGATAAGTCAAAATGCCAAGTCATCAGCAACAAGGGGTATGAAGTAAGGCAGAAGGGCAAATAAAACTCAGACTTAGACAGATTTGTAATATTTGATGCCTTGGGAGGAGAACAGGTTGATACAGGAATTAGATTTGGTCTGTAGTGCATCCCGGCTCTGCCTCCTGATCCCCGCCTGAGCTTAGCGCTGTGTGATCCATCCTTCAGCCTTGTTGATACAACAGAATCAACAAATCATATAGAAATGCTTCAATCTGCTTTTGGCACTGTTTTCTGTTGAAGGAAAAAAATATCAAAAAGTGGCCTTTTCTTTGACTTAACATCAGCATCAACAAAAAATACTCCTTGAGTTTAGAGAGATTGTACGTGCAATTTGCACGTGCAGCGCTGAATCTGCAAATGAATTTGATTTGTTGTGCATTCTTAGAGGTTTTGTGATTTTGCTCACTAAAGTAAATGATTTTTACATGTACAAAAGATGAGTTGCTGCTCTAATTTAAAATTTATGCGGTGAAATCACTGGGGAAAAAAAGCAGTCATACTGCTCAACTTTCAATAGTGAAGATTAAAATTCTCTTTTTTTCACTGAGTCTTTAAGATACTGGAGATGCTTAAGTTCCCTAAAACGTTTGATAATTCACAAATGTCTTAGAGGTAAATATTATTTATTTGTTTGAGTACCACAATTGTCATTTTGAAATTTCAACTGTAACATCTCTTTCCAGAAGTAGTGTCACTGTTATTTTAAACAACCCACAGGTGTCCATTTTAAGTGGAACTTTTGTTTCCTGAAGAAATAGTCACTGTTACTGTCTGCAGTATAGTCAGTGACTCTTGACCTAACATAAAAAGGGCTCCCCCATTTCAAATCTCTCCAACTTTGCATTTTATATATTTACCATATATATACTCCACCATTATCTATCTATAGATATGTAGATAGATAGATAATGGTGGAGTTGAGTTTGTGTAAATTGGGGCAGGATATGTTGCACTCAGGACTGTCATTTCAACCTTGATCATATTCCATTTGTCAACTGTTGGCTGTTTCAGGGACATGAAAGAGGTTGGAACTTGAAAGGCAAAGTTTGAAAGCTTTCCCCATCATTAACTTTCATCTCATACAGCAAACAAATTAGGGAATCAATTTGTGATGAAAGTGAGTCATTGACCTTGTCACTACCACTTAAATGCCACAAGGGTAATTAATTTGTCAAATACTGATGTGGACACTTCCTGACTCTCATAGCCATCATCTTAGTGCTGTGCTTCTTTGGATCAAAAGGATTTCCTCTGTTCTGCACCTCACCAACCCTGTTGTCTGATGTCTTTTGTCTCGGGGCTTTCAGAATAATCGAGATCAAGGGATAGAGTGTTAGAGGCCAACAGATAGAAGCTTTTATGAATGGGATGCATCAGTAGTTCACACTTTCTGACAGAGTTCACTTGTTTTGCTGTGAAGGCTGGATAAATGAATATTTGATGACCAGTCTACTAAACATTTGCATAGCTGACAAAACAATTGCTTTAATTATTTGGAGTGTGAGTAAAACAGGTCAATTTGTGGCCTGAGGTGACACCCATATCTGCTTTAGTGGTCAAATTCAGAAATAAGAAGTGTTCTTAATTACTATGTGAATGAATGTGAGACCTTAGGCAAACAATGAAATAACTTTGCATGTTTGTAGTCGGAAAATAAAGCTTTGCTCTATTTCAAAGCTCTAATTTTTTTCTGTTGAAGACATTTTGTGGAGTAATTTATTCAATGCTTTTCTCACAATTATTCCCTCAAAGGCAAGCAATCCACAAATATCCAGCAGCACAAGAAGCCTTTCTGTTTTATTATTAAAAGCCAAAACAGCCACTCATGACATTTGCATCCTAATAACTGCAAAATAAGTTGGAACTAAGATGCCACTCTAAACCTAATCTCCATAATGAGATTTATTGGCAAAAAGAGTTCCCTTTTAATGCCTTAGTTACTGAAAAAAAGGAAAAGTCACGTCGGCAAATGTGTCAGGGGCACAGTTGATATAGTCACAGAAGCATCAGTATGCTCTGTCATGCCTTTCAGTGGTGCACAGATAGAAGGCGTGCAGATAACGGAGAAAGTATGAAAGAGTAATCTTTCACTTGTGTCTATTTTTTTTACACACGCCTTTTGATAGACTATACAGTGTTTTCCTATTAATTTCTTTCTCTCATTTACTTCAGTGGGCTGATGGTGTGTAGTCCGAAGAAGCTGCACCATCAGTCACTTAAATGTACCAGGGAGAGTCAGTCTGAGCAAAGAACATGGCTAATTTCCCCCCCTTCATCCTTTCTCACTCCATAACCAGTTTTCCATAAGAAAACATTCACCTGCTGTATTATCAGAAAGGACCACAGCTATAAACATGTTTGGGGTGTTAAGAGTATCTCAACAAATGATTTGTCATAAACAAGAGGAGGGCGTCTAATGGGGACCTCTTTTGCGTCAAAACGGGAATAAACAGCAGTTTAATCCTTGAGAAGATCAATTGTGAGTCTCCAGGGGGACAGAAATTGTTTTGCACAATGTACAGTCAGCTCTTTATGTCATAAATACACAGTCCCGCCAGCTCAGATGAATTCACAGAGCTAGGACAGAGCTTTATTACATGCTACAGATATGTCTGACAACTAGCGTACATTTTGTTTTGTCTCAGCAGGTTTGAGCACCTGAAAGCAATCCTGTCATGTTTCTCTTACAGGCACAATCCTTATTATGCAATATTAGGCACACTTAAGCAAATTGTACTGCGGTGGAAGAGCTCAGATGATGTGCAGTACAGAACAGAGCTGCTATTAAATGTCACCTACACCTGCTTATAAAAATTAAATACAAGCAAAGATTTTGTGGTTTTCAGGATATTACTGGGATTCCTTTAATGCCATGGGCTTGCAACATGAACAGTTACTGTCCTTGTGAAGTTTCCCGGATGGTGAGACCTGTTCCCAGTGGTTCTGAATATTTGATGCTTCTCTCCTCATTTTCTTTTCATTTGCAGAAGAACAGTGAAACATCTGTAAAGGAAAAAACACGAAATTCTGCCCACCTGTGATTGGAATTGAGCCTGCTC